>NW_020454694.1:1843746-1940409 GCF_003342845.1 Nothoprocta perdicaria | reverse complement strand
AAAAAAAAAGAAGTAAGTCAGGAGTGGGAAATCTATTATCACTTTCCCTACTCTATTTTTGCAGCTTCTGTTCGTATATCCCAGAACTGTCCATACAAACTATTTTGAAATGTGTATTTGTCTACATTAACTATGCAGAGAAGCTCTTCTAGACAAGTTTTCTGTAGAGAGTGATCTTGGAGAATACACATTTCCTCATCTCTTTCCTTAGTRTGGGAGTGTGGGCTCACTCTCCCATACAGATCTGCTGCTGAGCCAGTTTCTCTGAGCTCTTCTGCACRTTGAGGTTCCTATCACACATTAGCAGATGCTTCTTGCTCTTCTACTTTCAAGTGCAAACTTTGTATGTCTACTTTCTCTGATCACTGAGAGGCAGAGGAAAGTATCCACAACTGCTGCCTTTGACACAGTTGCTCATCTAAGCATCCAGCCCAGCCCTATAGAGACCAAAAAGATTCATCCTAACCACAAAACAGCAAAAGAGACCGACTCCAATTCAACCCTAACAAAAATCTACCGTCGAACCAACCTGCCTTTATATTGTGAGTTAAAGACAGATGAGCTATTCAGAAAAAAAAGGGAGGAAAAGAAGACTGCTCCAACAGTTGTGAGAAGTGAACACTAGAAATAAGGTGGAATCTACCAAAAAAAAAGTTTCAGGATAATAAGTTGCAATATTTTCTAAGGCATTTCATAATCTGAGCATTAAAGAGTTAGAAAAATCATTAGGTTCATATACAGTGAAAGAGGGAAACTTTAGATGGAAAAAATATGTTAGTAAATAGAATCCCATACTCCTAACAAGCAGAACTAAGAGCTTACACTATTGTTCCCTCCTGCACCATAATGGAGAGCATCACCCCAGCATGGACCATCTGGAACAAAGGCAGCCAGTGCCTCAGAGGAGCAGAGTAGACCTCTGCTCGCTGATTTATGCTCATCTGGAGGAGGGTGATTTTGATAACAGTGGGCAAATGTCCATCCTCCCACTTACCTGATCTGATTTGAACCATGACTTTATGACATTGGTACCTGATGTTTTTACTATAGGCGAGGGGACCTAAACAAATTACTACAAAGCCGCAAGTAAGTTAACAACATTGTTTTCAATGAAGTTAAGAACTGGAAAAAGACAAATCAGCTTATGTTGCCTAAGTCTCCAGCTAGAAATTAAAGTATCTGGACTTGGTTTAATTACATTTTGTCTATGATCTCCAGTAGGACTCAGTAACCTTTAGGGTTTAATAACCTCAGCTCATTTAATGTCCTTTCATTAAATTAGTGTAACAATCCAAGAGCAAGGTTTGAAAGCTAAAACTGTATGCTTCCTCCTGGGCTTTCCCATATGTTCACCAGCTTTAGTTCATCCTCCCAGGAAACTCCTGCCAAGTCTTATAAAATGTTCCTTGCTCATAACATTCCTAGTAGGATAGAAAAACAACATCTTCTTTCAGTCTTATTTATACACTTAATCTTTTGGGAAAGGAGAAAAAAATAAGCAAATTTAGCTCTTTGAAACAATACTGTGGATGTTCACAGAAGATACAGTCTCACACTGGGGAGAAAAGCTTATCACATCTCCTCATCTGGCCTTGGCACCGAGTCAGGAAAGGGGGGCAGCCCTTCACCTGGATCATTCTGCTGAGACTGCCGCTCGGTTTATGATCTAGAAAACTGTTTAAAGAGACTGTCTGATTCCAAATCTGCCAGAAAATAATTATACTGTAAAAAAGGTCTTTTGGCTACCGAATCTAAAAATTAGACTGAAAGAGATCTCTGAAGGTCATGCTRTTCCAGCCCCACTGAGGTCAGGGCTAGTTTGATCTACTCTTAACAGGAAAAGACCATTTAATACCTGCTATTCACTTCCTACACATGGTTTAGATGTTTTAATTTTAGCCTGTCACAGCTACAATAATCTACAACATTTGGGAGCTAAGTTTTCATATCAAGGAGCTCTGATGTTGAGGTCAAAAAATTAACAGTTGTCAGAGGAGCCCAACTAGAGCAGTGCTAWAACCCACTAAGCACTTTGGTCTCCTTGCTTCAGGAGCCACCTGGCAGTGACACAACACATAGGACACACATCACCTAATATCAACATCTACAGGGCTGATGATTGCAACGCAGACACCCACTCTGCCTCAGCAAGCAGCAGATAGAAATAAACCTGTCCCAAACATGATTTATCTGACCTATTTTAGGTGCCCGCAACATGAATTGCATTCCAGACAGTTGACTGTCCTGATTTGATCTCCACCGACCACAAAGGAAACTCAGATGTAGGCAAATGAATCCTACCATGTGATGGCTTTTGCTCACAGCACATTTTAACTGGATAAAAATGGCCACCTATGAGCAAAGTAGGCTGCACCTTTTAAAGTCCAAAGGGRTAACTACAGGAGTGTGTGTATACTATATTCATATTTTATATAAATATATATTATATTTTTCTTAATAAAATGAATTCTCATGGGTCAGAARTAGTGTAGAGAGGGCAGGAGAGCCTTCCCTCCATGCATTGGCACCATCCAGTACATAGCTGTAGTCCCAGAGAGTAAACAGTGTGGTTGGGGCCACTTCCCACTACGAAAGGATCATGATATGATTTCTTTTCTAGTTGTTTTGCATTTGATAGAATCTAGAATCAAAAACAATCTAGATGCTTCTTGACTCCTGTCTACTAAGTATTGAATACTGACAAACTAGTGAAATAGCTCAGAAAATGAATGCAACACACCTTGAATGTTAATATACAAGTGTCATGGGCTTTATTTATTTATTTATTTATTTAAGTTGTCCTTGTAAAAAGAAGTATAAGGAAACAAAGCTCTGCCAAGTGCAAGGAAAAGCGTTCAATAATTATTGAATAGATAGTTCAATAACAAGTTCAGTAGACACTACCATGATAAGATACACACAAGATTTCTGTCCTGGGGAGAATCTAGATAGTAAGAAGAGGTTGACTTGGAGTACTGAAAGCTCCTGATACGCAGGAGCTGTTTGTACACCTGATAAGGCTGTCAAGAACCACCAGCCACCAACATGCCCTCGTGGCCAAGAAGTCCAATGGGATCCTGGCTGCATCAGGAGGAGTGTTGCCAGCAGGTCAAGGGAAGGGATCCTGCCCCTCTCCTCAGCTCTGGTGAGGCCGCACTTGGAGTACTGTGTGCAGTTCTGGGCTCCCCAGACAAGAAGGACAGGGAACTTGTAGAGAGGGTCCGACAGAGAACAACAAAGATGATTAAGGGACTGGAGTACCTACCCTGTGTGGAAAAACTAAGTGAGCTGGGCCTGTTTAGCCTGGAGAAGAGAAGACTGAAAGGAGATCTGATCAATATGTACAAATATCTGAGGAGAGAATGTAAAGAAGATGGGGTTAAACTCTTCTCGGTGGTGGCCAATGACAGGACATGGGGTAACGAGTACAAGTTGAAACACAGGCAGCTCCATTTCCATATCAAGAACTTCTCAGCTGTGAGGGTGACAGAGCCCTGGAACAGGCTGCCCAGGGAGGTGGTGGAGTCTCCTTCTCTGGAGATCTTTMAAACCCGCCTGGATGCCGCCCTGTGCCACGTGCTCTGGGTGTCCCTGCTGGAGCAGAGGATCTCTAGAGGTCCCTTCCAACCTCAACCATTCTGTGATTCTGTGAACTATCAAGCCCAAGTATTACCCATCTAAAGAGCAGTTGTGCTTAGAACAGCCAGTGGTGCACTCTTGCTTGAAACTGCAAAGGCAAGGTTACAGCAAAAGTCTACAGCTAAGCACCTCAACCTGTAATATAATGAAATCATAGGTAAAACAAAGGTATCAGTGAAATACTAGCAGTTATTCCAACCTGAAATTGCTTTGCACCTTGCCTGACTCGGGTCCAAAATGATGCAACTTTGATAGGAGAAAGATAACTGCATAGATTAAAGCCTCAGATGAGGAAAGAACGTTTCGGATGCTACTGGAGTCATTCATGATACTATTCCCTTCAAATGTACTATTGAATTAGGACTAAATAATTTCAGAAAGGAATTCTTCAGCTGTGCAAAATGAACTACCACTTGGGCTAACAAATTAAGATTTGTATGTGCAGCAATAACATCTGATTGGTGTCATTCTCAAGTTCTTTAATTTAGAAGAATTTGATAACGTCTTTGGGTACGGATGCTGTGAGGAGAATCTTTATTTGTTAATCCAAATGGCATCTGTTAGTGAAAACAATAGAGACACTATTCCTGGAAGGTACAGTTTATCTATTCCCTAGCAGATATGATTTCAAATAGTCTGAAGTTTAAAGAGAAGCTATTTTCCATTTCAATTAAGAAACAATTTGAGTCAAGCAATCAGTTCACTTGCTCCTGAGGAATTACAATTTCAGCTTGTATTTCTTATGCATCCCCAAATTGCATTTTGCATATCCTGCTAAACAGTTGCACATTTATACCAGGTAACTGCACAGCAAACAGCCCCGTGGGCACTGGCAGACACAATTCAGTACAGCCCCACTGGGGAGCACAGCAAACCTCCTAAAAGGTGTGCTGACACCATGTGCACTTATACCAGAAGAGTTCAGTGTGGCAATTTAGAATTTAATTTAATTCTCATTTCTTTTCACTCTCCTGTTTTTCATACTAAAGACACACCTGTCTTTACAGTTTTTAAAATAAGAAATCAATGAATCCGGTTAGGACACCCCACACATCCTAAATTGTTAGGAGAAGTAAACATCACCTTCTAATTTGCTAAAAGAACAGAACGATACCAGGATGAGAACAAGGGCAAGAGTTGGGAATGAGATCCATGTTGTACTCTGACAGAGACTAGATATTAGTCTGAGTTAATTAGACCTTTTCCTCTAATATCTCTAGAAGTAAACAAATACAAGTCAGATATTTAAACCTTGCATCAGTTTTTAAGAAGCCTAAGAGCTTTCTAAATTTCTATAACATTTATATAAGACTATTTAAAATGGAGGGAGTGTATGACTCTTTACAGAAGTATCTAATGGTTTAATTCAATACAAGATAGGCATGTAATTGTCATCAGTGAAGTTGACAGAGCAATTAACCTTGTGGTGCAATGATGCTTCAGTTTTAAGTGTTCATAAACTGGTAATAAAGTTGCTTTAGCATTAAGGGCCCTTAAGGCTTTAGTAAAGCTGTATTTTTTTTAAGTTACTTCATGTTTCTCCGCACTGCATTTCTGGTAATAACAGACTGGATGAAAAACAGTTAAGATGCACATCACCCTGACACATCTTGTCAGCAGATCCAAAGCTGCTAGAGTGTCGTGCTCATCAGGATGCTCCGAATTCTGCAGCTCCATAAAGAGACAACAAATGACCAATAGATTCAAAAGACTTCCCATGAATGAGGAGCTTTGGGACATGGTTTAACAGGTATGGTGTTGAAGGGCTTACACTTGGACTCAGTCTCAAAGGTCTTGTCCCATTGCAATGAACATATGGATATGGAAATATCATAGGCACGAGTTCCTCTGCACATCGGAATGTTGTTTTGCACATCCTAAACATAAAGGTCCACTCCTTCCCATCACCTTCTGACCATACTGTCTTGGAGATTTATTAGGACAATTTAAACTGGCATCAACAAAATGAGTTAAGAGGCTTGTGACTTTATTGTTACCTATAGGATCCCTCTCAAGTGATGAGAAATTTGCTAAAGGTAGACAATTAAGCCTATGAAAAAGAACTTGGCAAGACATATTTTGCTCTGTAACATCTGTATTGATTTTTGAGCTTTTTTTTTTTTTTAAGGGTTGAAGAGCCATTGAAGGGATTGAAGAGTTAAACAGGAACTTATACTATTTCCTCTGGACTCTGTTCATACCTCATTACAGAATAATTAAGAGGCTGCTGCTGAAGAGCTATGCTGCTTTCCATTCATGACTTAAGTGATCCCAGTCTCTCCATACTTCCTCTCTGCATAACAGCATCGTGAATTTAAATTTAATCCACTTTAACACTACAAATACCATCTTAAAAATGTGTTACAAGGGTGTCACTTTTGAGAATSCCATTATGCACCAGAGTTCAGTCTTTAGTGAGAGATTAAAATATACGTGCTAGAGATTAACTGGAATAAACCTTTTCATTCTAAGTGGTCACATGTGTTTTTGAGTGGGTTGGGAAGCAAATTATTGACTTGTCTGGAAATACACAACAATTACAAGTTTATTATCACTGCCTAGTCAAATGAAAGAGCTTATTAAGAACATTTATCCTCATTTCACATGCATCTCCTCCTGTCTACAGAATTTGTCTGCATTATCCTTAGACTAATCAAGGCTCTCCACTGTCAGCACAATAATAAGGTGTAAAGCACAAATAACATTCCGCACACATCAGCTCTGCTTGAAGAACTGCATCTTGCTGGCTGTAAAGGCAGCATCTCTTTGGATAYGTCTGAGTGATGATGCAGAGGTTTCCAAACAGGCAGAGAAGTTCAGCAAAGAGTGAGAAGAAAAGGGAAATAAGAAAAAGGATCCACTTTTCTTCTGAAATATAGGAATATACATTGCTTATAACAGGCAACCCAAAAAACATGAAACTCTTATTTTCCTTTTACCTATCAGTATGTAAGGCAGGCAACATCCACTGTTGCCATTGCACAACTCCATATATTCTTTTTCTTCCTTGTTTAATTTTTGGTGCACCTTTACTTTGTGTGCTCCCATACATCCTGCACTAGGACTTTACCAGGGAACAATGTCATTATTAACAGGGCAACAAATACAGCCAAATCTCTCTCACACACACGCAAAGGGGAAAGTCATGGCACAGAAGAAACTTTCAGGAATTGAGCTTCCAAACTCTGTGGCCAGGCAACACAGAAAGGAGTGCCCTCGAACTAAAGCACTCAAGGGGAATGATCTCTACCTTAGTAAAGAGCAAACTCCAAAGAGTAGACTCTTCTGAAATTTCTGAGGTTTAAATACTTCCTTAAAACCATAAATAGATAAAAATCCATTGACCAAAATTCCCCCGAGATTTCTTTCTTGCATCATCCATTGGTACATGGACAAACCATGCTTTCCTAAAGGTGACAAACTATAATATACTATAGATGGTGAAAAAAGTGGGGTTTTTTTGTTCGTTTTGTATTTAAATACACTTATAGCACACCTCCCCAGGAAATTCCTAATCTGGATTCAATGACCTTAGCTTTCAGACATTCACATTCACTTCTTGTGTTTTCTATCATGCTTCTAAATAAGATCTGGAATGCAACTACAGAGCTACCTCGATCTCAGAGCTCAGCATAGGTCATTCTGTACTCAGAGACAGAAATGTAGACAAACTTATCACCCACTGCACTCTGTAAAGCTAAGCGGAAGTCTTTCAAATCAATTTGTAGAATTTCAGACTGCTTCGCACCACAAAAGACTAACGTCCTTACAGGCGTCTCTCTCGTTTTTCAGAGAGTCACTAGTGTTTTCATCAGACCCTCTGCTTCACCCACCAGAAGGGCAGTTCTTGTCAAAGTTCCTTCTGATTTGAGTTTAATTAGAGCCCTGTTCCAGGAAAACTGTTCCGTGTAAGTGCCAATATGCCCATATGCCATGGGCAACTTGATCTTGCTTTAAAAGAGGAAGGAGAAAAGACAATCCTGTGATATTTCAAAGAAAGAGAAACCTATGAACATGGAAAAACACCCATTCTTCCATAAAACACAAGGTAGCTCCACATGTGAAAATATAACAGAATTTGCACATTTTAGGTCAGTATATTTAATAGTTACTGATGTGTTTGCTCTCCCACATAAATGTGGATTTCTACTAGTCATCTGCAAGTTGCTTAATGAAGCTGAGTTTTGAAAAACATTAAGATYGCCTGGCTGTAAAGTTCATTTATTTATTTTTTGATTAAAGGAATAGCAATCACGCTCTTCCTGATTTAGTATTTGGCCTTTCAAACTATTTACCAGGAAAAATAAAGGAGCACTGTGAAAGGCTTTTGCAGCATGACTCATCTTGCTACCCTACTGTCCAATTTGTTCCAGTTGCTCTGTCACCCCTGTGCTCAGTTTGTCACAGCAACCTGAAATACTAATCAATCTGTGATTCTCCTAGCCCACATTTTATGTGACCATTTACACTTGGTGCTAATTAGCTGCCAAGTTAATCAGAGTCACAGCGTATTTTGCTTATTTTGCCCTAGTGCTAATGACTGCATGGAAGTCCAGGCCTCATGTTGCTCATGACTTAAGACTGGAAGGTTTATTGGCTTGAGGTTTTTCCTTACAGCATCTGCCTGCACTGACTGGCAGAGCAACAGCAGTGTCACGTGAGATACCATCTACACCTATGACTATGTTTATAGGCACCCCTAGACTATGGTTAAGACCTTTATTACCTTATTACCTGACTGCTAGTTTGTATCAAATGTAATACAGTAGAAGAGCTTTAATCAAAAAAAAAAAAAGTATCCAAGCTCAATTTCAATAACACTGTTCTTACAATAGAGGCACCTCTCTTAGCACTTGTATCACGCTGTCTTCTTGAAAGTAAATGAGTAGAAAGACAAAGTGAGATAACACTTTGTCACTCGGACCAGAGAAAACATGCGAAAAGGGGAGTCTCGGAAAGAAACACGTGCAAACCAACACGCAAAGGCCAAAGAGCACAGATTTCAAAGCAAGGGTTTGAGATTTGTGTCCTCTGCATGAACTCAGTGCAGAAGCACCACAGGACAGGGTGCATCAGTTGGAATAAGGTCACAGCCCAAGCACTGACAACCAAAGAGCACATAGAGCAGCAGCCCAAAKGCAGGGACTGGGCTGCCCATAAGGCACTAGTGATCCGGGCAGCAGTGCCAGTAACTGACAGGGTCCCACTAAAACAAGGTTATGCAGCATAGCAACAGCTTGGAAAACACCCAGATCACCTCTGTTCTGTCCACTGTCTAGAAGCTTCCTTCACCRTGAGACACACGTTGTCTCAAGCTGTGTCACCACTGTTCAGGCGAGAACTTGGGATCAGGTCCCAATCTCCATTTCCATCTGGTCTTCTAAGACCTGTCTAGCTTCATTGGTTATGGGCTTCCTTATTCAGCCCTCATTTGCCTACCTGTCGTGCTAGCGTCCACAGCAGACATCCCCCAGGGCCTCACAAGGGCCAGAGGCTGGCACTGAACCCAGTTGCTGTATTTTGCCAACACAGACAATGTTATTCTTTGTATTCTGCACCCCTGAACTGCATCCTTTGCGATCACCACAGAGCCGACCTGCTCCATTTTGTCATGAATTACTAAGTTACTAAACTTAATATATTATGTTTTTGTCAAAAATTACTAAAAACTAAGTTACAGCACCTGGACAAAGCCAGGCAAGATTTCCAGAATCACAGGTGACTAAGACTGCCACAAACTGCTCCAAAATTGTCATGCAGAAAAGATCTGGCCTGGAATCAGGCCTCCTCACTCAGCAGTTGCCTAAAGTATCCCTACAGATGGGGAGCCAGGGCATCTCTGCTCACTCAGAAGCAGAAACTTCCTCCTCCTCACTAGCAAGTACCAACACTTCCCTCAAAGCTTTATTATTATTATGCTATCACATGTGCACTCACATGTGTGGGCACACAGCAGCTTCAAACCTCTTTTTATACACAGCAAAGCAGCCAAAAATATAGCGAGGCTGATAGTTTCATCCCCTTGCAAGCCACCTCAGCACAGCTCCTGTTACCTTGATTGAAACAAACAGACGCTGCCTACCTGGACTAAGGCTTTCCGTGTTCCAGACTTCATTTTCTTTTATCTGCTTTAGAGATGCTGATGCACACATTTCGTACTCCCAAACTGGCTAAGCTCTTTAGCMACTCAAGCTCTCCTGTTTAGCAGTTCTTAGCATTAGTACTGACTAGCACCACGATGACTCAGTCGCTCAAGGCAACCACACACTCCGTGCTCATGCAGTCTGCGGTGMCAATGCACTCTCCGCCTCCCAGCTAAACCTCGAGTGTTGGTTATTGCCAATTCCACCGCTACAACACATGCTCTGGGAAAAGGCATAAAGCTCATCCGTCTCCTCCATGCACCATTTAACTGTGAGACACCAAATGGTGCCTTGCTTGTGGACTTGCACCCAAGTTTTCTACCCTCAAGCTAAACAAGTTCATTCACACCCAGGGGAATCCCTAATCTGAGGCTTTGCAGCCCCCCTGCTAAATAGGAAGAAGCTGCTTGACTCAGGTGAAGGCAACCTCAGACATGCCAGTGTGTACTGGAGCGCTCTAATTACACAGGAAAGTTCATTAATACAGGTTTCCCACAGCCAACCCAAACTGGGTTCCCTTACGAGAACTACCAGCCATCTGCATGCGCGGGCTCTAGGATTCATCACCAGCAACTTCTCTGGTCTCTCGCTTTCTTTACCTCAYGCCAACCCCAGGCTTCTGCTTTCAGTGTTGCTAGCACCACTGCCTGGTGTGCAGCACTGCTGTCCTAGGTTCCTCCACAGCACACATSGTCTTCATGAGCTGCAGCTGAGGTTTTCCACCTCAAGCTGCAGGTTGGGATGTTGGACTGCAAGAGGCTCTGATCATTCCCAGATGTCAGCTACAACAAGGCAAGTTGCTCCTCAAAGACTTGTTGTATCCACAGCCATTGCCCAATTTTTGGCTCTAGACACCACTGGATGGCTTTGGCAAGGCCATCCAGAGGGGACAGTGTTTGGCTGCTTGTGTAGTACAACAAACATTAGCCTTAGGATAGACTAGGTGATCTCTAGAGGTCTCTTCCAACCTCAGACATTCTGTGATTCTTATATCCCACAACACAGGCCTAGAAAATAACAGAGAGCAAAAACACAGACTGACACTCTGGTTGCCCAAGATCACTGCCTAGGAGCAGGCAACTAGGAACACCATGAGGGAAAGGAGAGGCACCACATGGCAGGATGGAAGGCACTTGCTTGACAACACGACAAAATAGATGCACTCTTTGCACCAGGGCTGTGCCTCACTACATGCCACGTATTTCCAGTTCAGATTTACTGGGAGATCATASTGTATGGCTATGAACCTTGCATTTCTACACAAACCTGGCCTTAAAGCTTTTTTTTTTTTTAATCTAATATTATTAGTCCTCTTGATCATTTGTGAGATTTAAGAAGTGTAAGCAAAAGACAGCCTCTGAGGAACAGCACTCTCCTCCAGATGGAAGGTAGGTTTCTGGCTCTTATTAATGCACCCTTCAATCTTTTAAGTAAAATTGATGGGTTCTCTCCATTTTAGGAAAAGTTAGACATATCATCCAGAGTGTACAAAAGGGGCTTCAAAGAAACCATTCTGCTAAAGTAATAGAAGAAGAAATGCTGAATGATGGATGGGAGTCAGCTAAACTGATTTCTGGGACATATTATGCATTAATAAATCAGAGACTGTGCTCACTGAAAGAAGTGTAGGAGGCACATTAAAAACTTTTAAAGTAAGAGAAAGTTAAACATTTTATTTCAAAGGAAACAGGAGGATTAGCACCAAGATCTTTTTATGAACACTAATACCAAGCACTTACACGAAGATCAAGAAAATAGTCAGCTCCATAGGAACTCCTATATTTTTTTTTTAGAAGGACACTGCGGTTTTTCACYGCTCTTAGGAGCAACGCTGTGCTATTTCTGAAACACTCCTGCCCAGTAAAGGTGTTGGTTCCAGTCGTTGGGCGCTAATTATCACCCTACAAAACGACCTTCCTGTTCAGCAAGAGCAGAGTCCCAGAAGCTGGGGCAGGTTCACACAGCAACTCAAATCACCACCTTCCAGCGGGAGTCCCAAGAGCCGCACACTTCAACACGAGCAAAGGGAGGAGAGCTCTGCAGCACCGAGGACTTGGGTTGCAAATCACCTCAGCGCAACCTCAGTCTTCCCAAGTGACTGGCTGCATGAGCTCAATAAAAAAGAATCATTCATTAAAAGCCTCCCAAGATATTTTGAGTCCTTGCAGTTGCCAGGAACAGGGGATTTGCTGAAGGTGGAGGACCTTAATCAGGCTGCTCTTCCTCCACATCTTGACTACAGATGAGGAAGTCTAAGCAAGAGATTCTSTTTAAAAATCTTAAATCTTCTAGGGTTTGCAACATTCAAACAAAACTTTAAGTTGCAGAAGGGTCTTGGGGGTGGGTCCCCCTCCAAATGCAGCCAAAAAGATAAGTTTCTTTCAAACTCATTTACAGAGTGACCCTGCCATTACTAATATAGTGAAGACATTGCTCAAGGCTGCAAAGTAAAATGATTAMGACAGCCAGAGCGCCACAGTATTCTGGGATGCAACACTACCATTGATAATACAAAACTGCATGAAAAWCTGTGTGAACACAGAGCACTTGTTCTGTCAATAAACCCTAACCCTCTTCTGCTTTGCTCCAGCTCAAACTCTCAGAAGAGAGAGATTGTGTGGAATTGCATTTATGGAGTGGTAAGTTACAACCAGGCTCAGGCTCAGCCATATAAACGATATAAATGATTCCCACAGACTTGAAAAAACTACAAGTGAAAACAGAGGGCGTTCTGCATTTTCTGTCACTAATATAGTTGAATTACAATACAATTTCATTTAGGCAGCTCCAAGCATGATGCTGTTTGCAACAATAGACAGGTTATAGCATGAAGAAGCACACATTAATTGAAAGTACTTCTGCTTCAAAGGCTTAATGTTGCTACCCTTTATGCATTTTAACAGAGATTTTGTAATACATTCATCCTGCAGCTCGTAGAAACGTTTTTTTTTTTTTTAGAAAGCTCCAAGTGAGGCRGCATTCTTAAGATGAAGGGCATGCTATTGTGTGAATATATACCTACATAAAAAATGTGATGTGGGACAACAAAACAAGAAATTGAGAAAAGGCTTGTAAAGCATATAAATAATTGAGAAGGGAGTATTTCAAAGTCTCAATGTGTCATAAAAGCTAAGTTTAGAAGCTGATGAAGTTATTTCAATTAAACAAAACAAATGTCAGCAACAAATCCCTAAGCATTTTAATGAATTCATCTGTAACACTATGGTGCTTGCTGAGACACAAAGCCAGTGGGGGTATATGCATGCAGATAGGTTATTTGTGAATACCATTTGGATGTATAAAAGACACCCATTCAGGCTGGAGAGACTGAGATTTGCAGAAGTCCAGAAGTTTCTGGTACCAAAGGCCTCATGGATGAGCTATGATAAAAGAAGCTGAGGCAGCAAACGGGGCCAAAACCTGGGAACCGGTTTGGTCCAGGCAGCTGAAGAAATTCCTTTACTTTGATCCCAGCACACACAAAGCYATCAGCAGCAGCACAGTTCCACCAACTTCAGTGGCAGTCCCTTCCACCCTGCCAGAGAGGCTAGAAACGAGCTTCCTTCCTGCAAAATAACAGACTAGAAAAGTCTTCATTTTACAATATCTGAAGAAACACCTGTGATCAGCATGTTGTACACCATTTTACATATTGTGATACGATACATTTTCCACTTGGGTAATTAATTTTCCCGTAGGATAGAAACACACTCACGAGCTCCAGTCGTTGGTAGCGCCACATGCTCTGCTCACGTTATGAGCCTCTAGATGTGACATTCAGAGGCTTAGCCCATATGTTCCCCTCGCTCAGGACCGTACAGGTTTCCCACATTTTGTCCTTTGTTGGATTACTGACACTCTGCTCCTCAACTCACTCTCTCACCATCAGTCCCTCTCTAGGGATCCCCATTATCTCTATCACAGAGCCACAATAAAGAGATCTCACATTTTTCCAGCCTTCAGCTTCAGCCTGCAAACACAGCTTTAACGAGCGCATAACCAAGCTGTGAGAAGTATTGTCATGGGGTATCAGGTCAAAGTTAACAAAAAGAACAGCACCAGCTTGCACACTAACCATCTCAATACACAGGCACGTGTCCCTTCAYGTCTCGTGACCCTCAAACAGAAGCAGCACACGGGCAACTTTCTGCGCAAGCGTGTTCTTCTGGATACTTTCTGAGAATAGACAAAGTACCTCTTGTTCCCAGTTTATGAAGATTCCTAAACTTCTAGGAACATAAAAGGAATCTGGACCTGGAACAATTAAACAGACCAAGTCCTTGGGATAAAAAAATTATTTGAAGTATACACTCAGCTTGGCCCTTAGCACTAATATTAAGTGCTTCTTCCATATTTTCCAGACTTTTTTCAAACYAAAAGTTTAAAGATTATGATAAAGCCAAATTGCTTTGCTCCATGAAGAAAAAATAAAAACCTAGGCAGCAAAGACTTCTCATAYAGAACTAACTGCTCTTGTCCTTCAGAAGAGGTTTTGCCATGACAACCTGCTGTCAGCAAACTGCTTCCACAGTCTTATGAGAAAGTTGGACAACAGAATAAATACCTAAATACCTGCAAATTAGGGCTAATTTGTACTGGCAAATTGAATTCTTCGGCAAGTGAGCAATCTAGCCAGGTCGCAGCCTCGTGAAGGCACAGGGGAACAGTTTCCGCAGGTGACTGTCAGACAGAAGGACACCTCACAAGGCCATGGAAATGGACATTCAGCCCATCAGACCCAGCCAAATGGAGACTTCATATGGGACAGTTGTGCAGGACCCTTATTTCACATCCAGGCCTATAAAAGCAAGAAAGTCAAACTCATTGAAAAATAATAAAAATAAAACGACAGAACAAGGCAATAACCAGTCAGGAATAGTGGGAGCTGTTAAGAAGTGAGGAGAAATAAAACACAAGCAAAACACTATTTAATTCAACAGTTCATAAGAAATTTCTATTTCTGACAAAGAACACAAGATATGTGGACAAAGGGAATTATTGATGGATTTGGCAGGCTGCAAAGCAAATTCTCATTTCCAAGATTCAAGTGGTGAACAAAGTCTGTCAAATCTGTGAAAAAGAAACTAGGAGCAGGCTTTATTGTTGCAGAGCTTGAAGAAAAAATGTGATATTCAAAAAAAAAAAAGAGCCATGAGGAGCACAGAAAACTAAGGCTCCCAAGGACAAATCATTCAAAAAACATAGACCAATCCCAAGAAGAAAAAAACCAAAGCAGACAATAGGCTTGGAGAACAGTCATTACAGAAATGCTAGAAAGGATTGGCTTAAATCCTTTAGCTTCTACAGTCATTTACATCCATACAAATTACAAAAGTCTACCGAATCRCATAGTCATTCCTTTATATGATGATAAATGGTCACAGAAGGCCCAAGAGAATATCATATTTAGCAATACAAATTCTAATTACAAAATGAATAGTGTTTGAAATATTACCTCAAATGAATAAAGTTTAAAGCAATGAGCAAGTAAAAGGAGACAAAGCCCCAGGACTTCCCAATCAGCTCTTCCCTTCAAATCAAGGAATATGTAGAAGAAGGGCATGAGCCATGCCTGAAGAATAAGAACTTCCATAACCAAATGCAGCACTTAGGCAGAGGAAAAAAGACAGTTTATCACCCTAATGAATGTGAGTATTGGAAATGAGCACCCAGTTCCACATAGTCTGAAAAGCTGCAGCTCAAGATGAGGAGATCAATAAGCCACATTGAGCTCCTGGTTGAGAGGTGCAGACCAGCAGAAGGATTCCCAGCAATTATTCCRTAACTGGAACTTATTAGCTGAAGAGAACATTGCAGCTAACCTTTAAGAAAAGGCATTAATAATAATAGAAAAAATAGGTAGGAAGGAACACTTGCAGGTTATGTCCCACCTCTGCTCAAAGCAGGGCCATCCTCAGTCAGATCRGGTTGCTCAAAGCCTTTCCCCATTGAGTTACAGAAGTCTCCAGGATAGAACATTCCACAGCCTCTGACACCTGCACCAGTGCTTGACCTTTGCTATAAATTTTCCTTAATGCCAGGAATATCCATTACCTCAACCTTTCACTAGACACACCTGATGCTGAGCTCGCTCTTACCTGCAGCCCCATCCTGTCCCTGCTTTAAAGCAGTGTAAAGGCTACAGAGAAGTCCTCCCACTTTGCTACCTCAGCTTGGAGAAACCCAGTTCCCTCAGGCAGGGACTCTGCCACATGGTGCATCTCCCAGCTACCTGCTAGCCTCCCTGCAGYTGGTCAACATCTCTTTTATACTCCAAGAGGGGTCCCAAGCTAGACACAACACTCCATAATACCACAAATCAGTGCTCCAGGCATCCCAGTTTTTGAAGGCRGATTAGCAAGGGTTCGTCCTCTCTTTCAATAGAGAGGTACATAGGGGAAGGGGCATCCCCAGTGGTACATGGCAAGTCCATGTCTGGCATGCCACCCACACTGCCTTCCTATACTGCTGTCCTTTCAGGARGATTTCATACATTTGGAGGCAATTAATAACTCCAATACTAAATGCAAACCACCTTGGAACCTCCTTCAGGAGCAGCAGCCCATCACAGAACTAACACTGCTCAATTATCAGCTTCTAAAAGCTACAAAAAAACCTAAAAAAAGCCTGCTTTTTTTTTTTTTTTTTTGAAGGGGAGGGGGAAATACAATGTATAGGAAGATACTGAATAAGCAAACAATAACTTGCATCTTTTCCCATATATCATGAATTTCAGTTCTGACAAGACAAAGAAAACATCTATAAAGGGCTTTTCTAAGCTGAGTGACATTGCTCTAATTACACAGGATAATCTTGAAGCAAAGAAGTTCTTCCTCACATCAAGCCTTTAATGTATTTAAAAAAAAAAAAAGAAAGAAAAAGCCACAAATTACCTTAAGAACTGAATCACTCTGAAGATTAATGACATTAGCCAGAAAAGACTTCAAAGACACAAAGCCTCCTTCCAAAATCCCATTCACCTCGGCGCCCAGGAACAAGCAGGTTGGTTTTGCTGAGTGGCAGGCAAAAGGCCTGCGGTTTTCCTCATTATGGCAGGCAAACAAGGAGGTCTGAAGCCAAGAGATTCCACAGAGCAATTTTGCAAGGCTGACTTAACCTGAGGAAAAGAGGGAGCTGGCATTTGAGCTTTGTAAGGGGAAATAAAAATGGAGGGGTTTCTACAGATGATTAAGAGCCTCCTGAGTTCAAACCCCTTCTCCTATTGCCTACTACAGGCCAGGGTGATTTTTGGCCTACTGCTGGTTGGCAGGAGGCTCCRTTTCACCCCAGGCCCCAAGGTAACCAGTCTGGGAGCTGGTCCACACAGCCAAGATGTACCCGGCTGCTCCCTGGATCTTGCGGAGAACTGCCATGACATCCAAACATGGCAGTGGAGAGAACCTCTGGGAACAGCACCATGGCCTTGGTAGTTGTCAGTTACCTTGGCACCACGCGTAACTCAAGGCAAATAAAAAGCCAAAGAAACAACAGACTTACAGAAGCCCCAACATCCGCCGCTCTGTTTCAAATGCTGTGGAGGACGAGCAAACAAAAGTGCATCTTTCTCTTTTACCCCCTCATTTCAGCATCAGATCTAAGAGGCCCCTGGCGCTTTGTCACACTGTGTTTTAGATGAGACAACTGTGCCGCAAAGGCTGCGCTCCTCCAAAAACTTTTGATCCTTAAGTTTTCCTGCAGAACAGAAACTCCAGCCCTTCCATGTCATCCCCAGTTAGAGTCACACATTGCTCCCTTTGTCACCCTTTAAGGCTACTAGATTTATTAAAGACAATTCCGGCAGACTTCCCCCCCACTGCCACCCTCTACCCTCCCTTCTATTGYCTGTCCTAGCTCCGCTGGGAATGCTTGGAAGTGCAGATTGATGATGCCCCTGTGAGAAAGCTATAGAAAACCAAACAAATCATATTATTTCTGTAGGCAGGACACAGCCTGAAAAAGTTAGGGCAGAAATTAGAAGCACCTCTGACTTCTTAAACCTATTTCACAACCCACTCCAAACATCCTGCTGCTCTGAGCCAGCCAATCAAAAGGAAAATTGAGAAGGAGAGGAAAAAAATAAAAGGGAACAGTGTAATCACTGAACAGAAGAAAGCTGTAAATGTGGGCCCTATAGACCCTCTCCAACAGGGTAGTTTCATGCAGGTAAATTTATTTCCTCAGCACTACAATAGAGATCAATAACAATGCCCCGAGATAAATACTACAAATGATACCCCAACAGCAGGAATAAAGCACTAAATCAGAAACAGAAAGGATTATTTATGTAAAACAGCCACATTGTTTATTATTTGGTTTGTACAGCAGGTTCCCAAAGGCCTCTGAGGGATGATAAGCTCTGTACATTTAAGGACTGCTCGTTTCTTACACCRCTGAAAGGCAGCCACCCTGGGACTGCTCTGTTACCTCCTATCGCAATTTTACCAGGCATTTTTACAGTACATGGTGTTTTTCTTGAAGTTATGGCTGCAGTTTTTAGATGAGAYGGAAAAAAATAGCTTCTGTGCCTTACAGTCAAGGAAAGCTTGGAAACTTTATGGCTAGTGACAGYTCCCAACTTCTGCAGGCATTTCACCAAGGACCAGGCCATTAATAGTCACTGTMTCAAGCAGGTGTGGCCAGAACAGATTGACATAATATCTAATATATCACAGGGCACAAGATACCCTCAAACTAAGTTGTAAAAACAGCCTCTGAAGGGAGAGACACATCAGCAGGTTCTTTAACATACTCTCTTCTGGTGGGAAAYTGCTCTAGCAAAACAACCTGAGGAACAGCCCCAGACCCAGCTCCGCTCTCTCTTGTAAAAGGGCTAAGGATTTTCATACCACAAGAAATGCCATTTTATAGCATCCTGTTTTTAATTCAGTTATCTTTAGCTCTACTGGATATTTGAGAAATGCTGTTTTAAACACAAAAGTTGTGGCTCTGTGCGTTACACAAGACTAGAGAAGGTAATATTGGGTCTTTAGAGAACTTCTATTAAAGTTGCAAAAAAAATCAATGAAAAACAGTATGGATTTTCCTTTTTGATAGGCACAAGAATTATCTTCTATCACTAGAAAAAGCAATAAAGCGATATTCTGGAGAATACCTTGAATTGATATTTCAAAGGGCTTCTTTTGAAAGAATGATTTATAGATCACAGAGACCAACGGGTCTTTTATCAACAAAAATGGATTCCTTTTCTGAACCACAAAGAAAAGATTGATGGTATCCTAGATTGTATCTCCATTTCTGAGATTTATATAGGGCCAAGAGACCATAGCAGTTGAAGGGGGTTCATAGTTGACAATACTGCACACAATCCACATATTAATTACAGATAAAGGCCTTGAGGTTTATTAGGGAGACCAGAGAACACTGTAACACAAGGAAATTCAAGATCTGGCTTATCTTATTCCCTCAGCATCTATTAAAAATGACAAGGAGTTTAAGTAATACATGCATGGGACAAAATAGCAAAATGAATACAAACATGTCAACATATTGTTTTACTTTCTTTCCATGAGGGAGAAGGAGCATGATAAGTAAGTGTGCTTTATGTACAAGTTTATGTACAAGCAATAAGATATAGCAGCTACCACAGACACGTGTACTCATCCTTCCGCAGGGTTTTGAAGACATGTATGTGTTTACGCACCCATATTTAGACACAYAAACACAGGAGAATACAGAGGGGACAGAGGGCTGCCCAGACTGGCATTKGCTCCTGCTTCGGCCAAGGCACACGGGCACACCTAGGAAGGCACCACAGATACATGGAGAGCAGAGGCAAACCACCTGCCAGCCAGAAGGGATTTGGAAGGAAAGCAGCAGTCCAGGTTGTCCCTTTTACACATCCATATGGTCAGTACAAGTTCTCCATAGGAGAGAGACCCACTTAGTCAAAGTCCTTGAAATAACAGAAAAGCTCGRTTTTTCCAAGCACAAGCATTCAGTGCAGTTCTCAAACCAGCTCCAGTGCTCAAACACAAACTCCTCACCTTTGACTTCTACGCCATTTAACTCATATCTGCTAAAGCCTAACAGATCATTAGACATGAAATTGCACTAATTCTTTATAGAAATTGCCTCCATGCCTCAAAATCCCATGCTTTTTCCTTTGGTTTGCAAGTACTCAACTCAGGCTCAGTCATGGCTGAAAGCAACCGAGCAGGGCTTTTGGAAGCAAGAAAGTAGTACATTATAACAATATAGTGTAACCTAAAATMTCTTCCCCCTCAACTTTTCCCCACCTCAAACAGGCATCCTAATAATTTTATCTCCTTTGAGAAAAAAAGCCTTTGCTCTAGCTCTCTTACTATACTAGATTCCTGGAAGATTCAAGGCCAGGACTATTTTTCAATCCCTTGATCAATGCCTTTTCGCTTTAACATGGTGCCACAAGTTGTACAAGGGCTAGTGTCATAGGTACTATAATACTTGCTTCTCTCTTGTTCCTTCTTTCCCAAAATTCTTTTTTTTTCCCCACCCATTCTTCCCCCTTCACCCTCCCCCCCCTTTTTTTTTTTATTTTTTAAGATGACAAAAACAGTTCTTTTTTCCCAACGTGCTTTGTTCTTTTGGGTTAATATGGCATATCTCCAGCATAGCCTCAGAAAATAACAAAAATGTGATTTGGGGCTTAGTATCATTAAACCTGATTAGCAAGGAGTGCTCATGAAAATCCATAATTACCTTGCAAAACAAAAGACATTTTTGCCAGGAAACTACAAATAACTTGACTTCAATTTAACTACTTTGGGGTGCTCCAGAAAAATKTGTGCCATATTGCTTTCCTTTGCAGTTTTCTTTCCCTTAGAAACATCAAAACTCCAATCTGCTGGAAAAAAAAAATCTTAAGGCTGATTTTTAATATATAATCAAATAGTCTAAAAAGTGCTTCTTGATGGATGTGCTGTTGCTTAGGTACAAGACTGGACTTATCTGCCATTGTAGATGTAACCACAACAGGGCTCCGGGAAGCCAGCAGCACAGCATTGCTAACATCCACATTGCTAAACCCTTTTACTCCCACCAAAACAGGAATTTTGTGCAGGGCATTGCCCAGTGGGTCCACATTTTATCCCTTGATTAAGCAGRCTTTTCTCTTCATGCTTCTATTGCTGCTTGGGCAGAGGAGATGATKCTTTCTTCACAAGAACATAAGAAACCTCAATTTAAGGTTTATACCAGCATACACTTCCAAAATCTCCTTTCCATTTATGCTTTATTAGAGGGCAACATGTGCCTATAGTTTTTTTGGGTCTGTCTTCAGTTGCAAATGAAAATGAARTGAGCCTTTGCACCAAGTATGGCTTGAAAAAAAAATAATCTCTGCAAGTAACAAGAAGGGGCCTTTCTTCCCTGCTGCCTCAGGAAYAGGGCCTGGGCACTGCCACACTTTATAGCCAAGTGTCCCAAGATCTGTCCCAAGCTTTGCTGAGTCCAGAGCRCACTTGGGACTTTAGTAACGCTGTCCCAAGAAGTAAGGCTATTCTCAAACTGCTAGGAGCCAAAGTCAGCTTACCTCTTGGTTATTTTAACCWCTTTCTAACATCAGCTGGGGTAAGTTAGCAATTGTGCAGCCACAACCCTGATTTTCAACTGGTAGATGTTGACAAGCTGTAAATGCCATAGGCATCTTCCCACACAGCACTCACGCCTGTATCCAGGGATTTTTACCATTGGTTAAGCATTCCCCATCTTACCAGTAGGCATCATTGCCTGTGTAACCCTTGCATGTTATGCACATGCTCTGAATGCCATTCAGAAACTTAATTAACACCCTCCCCAGCTGAATGACAGTCGTGTTTACAATTTGGGAATCTGCTCTTGGATGCAGCACCAGTTAAATGTGGAAGCGTAGGTGGAAACTAATGCTGTAAAATAATATTTGAAAAACTCTCAAGCCCTAGGCAGTGGAGGTAAAAAACAGTTTCAGTGAAATAGGAAATGGAAAAAATGCACTGAAGAGTCACCTTCATGGTACCTGAGAGAAGCAAGTAAATTCTGTTGTTCATATCAGACGTAGGTAAAATTTCACTTGCACATTTACTTCCACATGCAGAAAGATTGCAATATCCAAACATGCATGATAAGCAGCTTGCTTCAGAAGGTCTAAATGTTGGCTGTCCTGCACAGGTCTCTAGGTACAAATAAATACAATTGACAAAATAGGGAGTTCAAAACCTCTGCTACTCCCTCTGTTCCAATTTTTATATCTAATTTAACAGAAACAGAAATCTGCATATTCCCACTTCAGCCAGTTCTTTTCAGCTCCAGTATATCAGAGGATTTAAAATTGGGAGCAAAGTTAGAGCTTCACARAGCTGAAAACCTCTACCTTCAGCTCTGAAATTTAATAAGCCAGACAAGCAAAGGACTCATGTGTTCATTAGCCACAGAATACCTCTAGACCCAGAACAGAAGATACCAAAGCCACCCAAGAAGCAGTAAAGAGGACTAGACAAATAGAGTACCTCGTACCGAAAAACCTCCATCTGCTTGYCGTGAAGAGACTACATCAGGTACTACCTTAAAATACCAAGGTTACGTTGTAAAACTGAACAGCTTTATCACACAAATCAACTTGTTAGACAATCTTTTACACTTTTTGTATTTGCTACTTTACCATCATCTAGTGTTTTAAAAACAAATGAAAAGCCCATCTACCAGATTAAGCCCATCTACCAGATTAACAATGAAGGCAGACAAGGGACAAGTTAATTTAGTACAGATGGGAAGTTTAGAACAACCTTCAAGTGTCATCAGCAAAAGCAGTGCAGAAATGCTCCTTCTTTCACAACACAATCCTGTCAATTAGCTGAAAATAGCAGTTGCCAGTCCTTTTCTTTATTGCTTGTAAAGAACCCAAACTTTGAGGATAATAAATGCTCCTAGGAAAATGCAATGCTTAGTTCTGCACCATTTTCACTTTTCCATTTTTAATTCTTTAGTTTTCTTCACCATCCTTTGACAGYCTGTGGAGTAAGAGAACAGGAAACTGATGGGAGAAAAGATAACACACACATGAGGGAAGAATATACCAAGGAACAGTTTAGAGAATACCAAACCCTCCTCATTTAGCTCATTGACCAGGGCAAGGACATGTTCCTACAACTTCATTAATTAAACGGAAAAGTTAAGATTGTTAGCAAAATTAGGAACAAAACCTCATTTAAGTTGTTCTGAAACAAAACAAAAAAGCCAATGTATTCAGATGACCTTTGAGAATTCCAGCTTCATTAACATTTCAAACAGCACAGCACAAAATTAAGAAGGAAAACAGACCTACAGTGTTATTTGACTGCAATAGTATTATCATTAACGTTCCCCTAATTAAGAGGATGCCAGTGTTTGTCCCTCTGTAATAAGGGACTCTGCTAATAATGCTGGAATAYGCCAAGAGGACCACAGTAACAAAACCAGGGGAGATGCAAGTTGATTCTGCCTCAGGAGCGCATGCAAAGCCAGGTGGGTCACCCTGTGCTCCCCCTATGCCTGCCCTGCCAGGCTCGGCTCAGCAGCCACAGAGGGCAGATAGAGGCTGCGCTTAACCCGGTCCTGCCCTCCGTGCCCACCTCACAGGAGCAGGGTGCCCAGGGAAATACCTGGGACCTGCTAGGTGCTGCAGAAGGCAGTTCAGCAACAACCATCACCTCTTTTGACTCGCACCACAATGCTTGTTGGTCCTGCTCCCCTGGAAGGGATCATTTTTCCCTTTGATAAGATAGGGAAACTTTGGCCATTCAGGGTTTCAGGGAACTGAAATACCAAATTCTTGGGACACCTCAGAGCCTTCCTCATGCCAGCAAAGCAAAGCGGTAAGTGTGGCCATACATCTCTTGTACTGCCCCGTTCTTRCATTCAGTAACTGGTTTGCTGATAAATCTTTTGGGATCCTAGGGYAGAGAAATAAACCACAAAAAAACAAGACCTAATAGATGAATGCAGTGGCCTCCCTTTTGTATCCCAGGCAGGCGGGCAAGCTCCTCCTACAGAAGGCAGCTCCCCTCAGAGAGGGGCTCAGCTRGGTCCAGCTGTCATGTGCTGCTGCCCAGACAGGCAGAATAGGTTCACTCATTCAGAACCGCATAATATGGAATTTCATAGGTCTGCATGCAGGATTTTTTTTTTTTTAAAGCATACATAGTGTTTCTGCTACGTCATCCCCCAAAGTATTCCATGGTTAGATCTCACTGCAGAGAGCCATACCCCAGGGTTTAACCTGGGCTCAGCTTTATTTTGTTTTCACTTCACCTGCAATCTCTATCCATTTTAATACTTGCATTCCCAAGTTATAGCACCCATAGACTGCTTGGTCATCAGGTAACAGGTTGTAGGACTTGATTCTTTTATGTTAGACCCAACTGAAAATTTTCTCAAGGCAAAGCTGGCTCTTATCAAGAGATGGAGTAAGGAAGTTCTTGAAAGGGCCCCTTCTCCCGAGATGTGATAAGGGGCTGGGCATGCTGAACTCTTCAGGTGTCACTGCCAACCCAACTACTCTGATGAAATGCAAGTTGCACTTCTTCAATCTATCCTACTGTAATTCTTTTTCCACACACAGATTGAAACAACAACTTATTCTTGCTAGAGGAGGAGAAACTGCCTGTAACCTCCCTCTCTTTGTATTAAGAAAACACTTCGATTATGAGTTTGCTTACAAATTCCCAGAACAATCACACAATTTAGTTGGCCATTTCCTTTGGCCATATAATCATGGACAAAAGGTCTCATCAAGCTGTTATATAATTATTKCTATGCCATAGATTATGGCAGCAACCTATTAAGGGTTAAGGAAATAATTATTGCGGGACTGAGAGACTTGGTAAGCAGCAGAAGTTCAAGGATGAACCGCATTTGTTGATCCCAGCAGAGGGCCATGATTAAGATGTAATATTTCCTTAAGTTTCTCTACCTCCCCCCAACACTGTATCAGTATTAAAAAGGCAATTTGTGCTTTGCAGTTCCTAGACTGGCCAGTGTATTTCACAGCAGGCAGGTAAGATTAAAGTGTCCATCAAGACAAGTTGCCCATTCCCTGTTGTTATATTATCAAATCCTATTGAGAYTGGAGCCATAGGAAACTGGAGGAAATATATTCATCTGCTTCAGGTTGATAGGATTGACATACCAGTAGTCTTCTTTAATGGAAGGGAAAAAAAACCCAAAAGTCCCCCACAAAGGTGATGAGAGTTAGAGACTGAGCAGCACCACACACACTTGCTGGACTTGTTCAGGAACATTGTAAAATAGCTTCTCATAAGTGCTTGACAGCTGGCAGATAATCAGAAAAGAAACCAGAGCCTCTTTGGAACATGGGGCTGAGCTGGTCTAAACAGGACAACCACTTGTCCCACTTGGCAAGGCCAAGTAAGGGCTACTTGGAACAACTTTCTCCCCCACAAAACTTCTACCCAGCACTTCCATAGGTACCAGCCAGCATAACGGTCTGCAGGTGAGGGACCTTTCCAGGTGCTTCATTGGCTCCCCTCAAAGACATAGGTTTGTCATCTGTGGCCAAAGTCAACAACACAGCTTTACTGTCTCCTTTACACGTCTCACACTTACCTCATAGCAGACATACAAGCTGCTTCTCAGTTCAATTATTGATGTGCTCAGTTAAATTATTGATGTACCCAGGTTTAAAAGCCAGCAAAAGGAGTCACTTCACTAACACTCTTCAAACTGTGCAGTCATTGCAATTCCAAATTACCTAGGACCTGCATGACTGCTTTAACATATTTCTCCTTGTTGAGCCCATTTGTTTGGAAAACAAAGCTTTTGTGCTTTTCTTGGGGTTTAATCCAAGACTAGAGCCAGGGGTATCAACACTGGAATTATAAGAGTAATATTGCCGATCAACTCAAGGTAGCCATCACCTTCACCCCAGCAAGTGAGAGCTCCCCACAGGTGCTGTCTGTGTCCAGAAGCAAACATCACATACAGGTCACATATCTGGGACAGATGACAAGCGTGCATGTCCCAGAGCAAGCTGGCGAGCCAGCAGTCAGGTCCATTAGTCAGCAAGAGCTAAATTCAAGTTAAAGAATTCCCTGGGGCATCCCAAGACTGAGGGTGGCTACAGTCTAAAGGGACAGAGGAAAGAATAAATGGTTGCCCAGAAGAGTGCTGCTGGGAGACTCCCCATGGAGCTCTGTCAGAGCCTGGTTAAATCTCAGTTTTGCTTGTGGTACAAGATCCATATCATTTCTGGAACTGTGTTCAAAAGCTGAGAAGTTGCCCTTCCAAGTTCACAGATTAGGCTGAGGGGAAGAAAAAGACTCTAGGATACTCATAGGTGTTCATACAGTCCCCACAAACTGCTTACCTCTGGGATGCTTGCTGACACAAAGCCCTATTAACACACAATTGATGCAATTCAAATGAGGGAGCTTTTTCTTAGAAGCCTCTGCTAGATACCCTTTATGTCTGGTCAAAAAGACACCTTTCTTCTAGTCACTAAAGCTCCCTGCTACTTCAAAAGCAGAACTGCCTCAGGATAGATGTGTCCTTACAAAGAAACTACAAAAAACTTCCTGTCCCTCCCTTCACTGATGATCCCTTCGCATCCTCTGAGGCAACAGCCCAATGCAGAGAAATTAAAACTTTTACAGCTCAGAACAGAGTGAAAAGGCAAAGTAGTAAGAGTCAAGAGATTAAAATGCTACTCAAGATGATTCATTTTCAAGTTCTCTGCATTATCTATACTGAGCAAATTCAGGAAATCTTGCCTATCCAAATGTGTGCTTTCATTAAGGGGATTAGGCTCAATAAAGCCAATGGTCAGGAAAGTGCCCAGGGCAGGCAGCCTTGGATTTCCTCTGCAGATTGTGGCTGGCAACTGATGAAGAACATGGCCACTCATGGTTCAGTTCTCTCCCCTGTTCTAACAWGAACTGTACTAGAATTTCATTCCCAGGAAGCAATATCAGCATGAGGGAGAAGTGCTGGAAGCCCAGTCTTCTCCTTCCATGAATGGATGGGAGCCTACTGCTATAGCAGTGTTTTCCTGCCTTCAACCTGGGGCCTCCTAACCAGTTCTACACCTACATGCTCCTCTTCAGGAATGTAAAACACATGTAATTCTACTTAGCCACCCTCAGATCTAGCAGTCCTCAAAGGCAATTTGGAGAACAAGCGGGTCTTGTGCCACTCATTCTAGTTGACAGCCACTCTGAACTTTATCCACACCACCACCATTGACCTTAAAAGTCAAAGTACACTGCCAGTCCCCTTCAAATGAGAAGCATTCACTGCCCTTAACAGAAGGCAGCTCTACACTTCACTGTTGAGGTACCAGCAGCTCTCCTCTGAAGTCATATTCACTTAAAATTCAGGTAAGTAAAGCATCTTCCACTGAAAATTCATTAGTAGCAATGCAGAAGATAGAAGGTACAGAAAGAGGAGAGAAGGTATCTCATAGTTCTAACCAAGTCTTGCAAGGGAGATTTCTGTCCACTCCTGTGGAGATTAGATGATTGCCGAACATCTCCGACTAAAGATCAAGATGTTCTCAGAAAAGGCAAGAGACAGAAAGAAGACGACAGAAGAGAATAAAAAGGCAAGAAACACAGGAAGGCTCTAAACACAGGAGCTAGCTTGTAACAAGAGAAAAGGTCTCTTGCCYGTTGCATTTATTTCATCTTGGTAGGACCCAGCTAATGACATGTTCCTCRTCGCAATACAGGTTCATGACGAGCAGTAACAAGGAGACAAGGCCACTAGCACAGCTTTGTGGGGGGCTTACACGCAGCAGGGGGGCATGTCTGAAATTAACATAGAATTTGATCTACAATAAATCATAATATAAAAGTAACCTGTATCCCAACCCTGGGAAGAAATCATCTCCCTGCATAGATCTTTATTTTTAACAGGCAGTAATGAAGGATTTCCATCCCCACAGACCTTAGGTATAAAAACCTAATCAAATACACAAGAAAAAAAACAGCAGTGTGATAGACATCCATAGCACTTTCCTGATRAGGTTAACAGCTGGACAGGCAGCAGGAGAAAAATTGCTAGAAGGCATCTGAGCTTGTTATCCTGCAGCAAAGTTGAGGCAATTTAGCAGACACAGAAACCAGTAATATTTACTGTGGACTCGCCCAGACACATTGTGACAATGGAGGAAGAGGGGCCTGATTTTCAGATGAGGGGTAGGGGCAGGAGAGGTACAAACATCTGCAGACCTCAGCAGCGCTGCAGTCACCAGCTCTTCAGACCTTCTGCAGGAGCCACAAATTAATCCACAAGGAGCCCGTGTGAGAGCACTGGATCCAACTAGAGGTCCGTAGTTCTGAGGTGAGCTGTGGATGACTAATTAAAGGCTGGAGAGGCTTTACCAYCACTCCCTTCACCTAGGACTTCCCATTGTCAACGGTCCCATTGGTTTCAATTAGCTTCTATCCTGATGGGTGCTGACTAGATAAGAGATTAATGCCCAGTCTTGGTACAACTCTGAAACACAGGTTTCTTTCTTGATGCCTTGGTGCTTTCAAGTTAGTTGCCTCACTTGATGTGCGTAACCCACAGCTCTGAAAGGTCTCCATGCCACACTCGTTTGACAGAGACAAACACCAAGACCTTTCCACAAGTATCCTCAGCAGGAACTAGAGGAGACKGTTAACGTAGCAGCCACAGACACGACCACAAAATTCAAGCCATGCTGTCCTTTCCCTCCTGACAATGCAAATTTTAGAGAAYGTCACATTCCTGACACACGGTGGAGTTCAGACCATGACCTGGTCAGGCATGCAACAGAAACTCTCGAGAGGCAGAGTAGAGACCATGATGCCAGCTATAGCCCAGCACCACGTCAGCAGGCTCACCAGCACCCCGAATGCTCCACAACAATCTTGGAGCTCCTCTTATATGTGCCCTCCATACAGKGCTGCATGAACAACGAGCACAGATCAAAAACACCCAAGCTATTTATAAGTCATCAGGAAGAAAAAATAATTAGATAGTCAGCTGTTATTTTTTCAATTCAGTAAAAGTGGAAAAGAGGAAATAAGTCTCGTTTTATGGCCTCTTGAAGCTTGTTGAACACTGACAGAATGCTTTGTATTTATTATGCAGCCATAGCGCCTCACCTAGTAATAAAACATCAGTTTGCATTGAAAAGTTTGCTAGTATCTCCATTTATACACCACACTGATGAAGCTTGCTCCTTAGCAAGACCAGGCTGGCATCAAAACCTCTAGAACTTCATGTCTTCCAATGTCAGAGTGGAAGGGAGGAAAAAAAAAAAGAGAAAGAGAAGAAAGAGAAGAAACCACCACCACAACCAGTTTCTCATTAGTTTCTCCTCCTCCATTCCCTGCTCCATAGAGRCAGACTCTTTTCCTGGGACCCTTGAGCTTACAGCCTGACAGGGGTCACCAGGAGAGGAAGGCTGAGGGTGTCAGAAAGAGGTGAAGCATTTGATGAGAAGCTCCCCCTCTCCTCTATAACCTTAAGACAATTGAATCCCTCAAACTGCTCACCTCAAGTGACCTAACTGAGGAAAGTTCAACTTTTTCCAGCACCAGAGGGCCCAGGAAAACCCCAGACACYCATATCAAGCTCCAGGCAGCATTCCTAAACCAGGAGCTAACAAGGCTGCTCCTGGAAACACCCTGCCCCATGATCAGCAGAGACCAGACAGTGGCACCACCTGAGGCAAGAGGACACACCTGTTACAAATGAAATGTATGAAGGCAGGTAAAGCTACAGGTCATCAGAAATTTGAGGGGAAAGCAGGGAAAGGAGGGAGAAAGCACAAGTTAATCAAAGCACTGAACCAGGCAGCTCTTGTGCAGTCCAAAAGGGAGCTAAAAATATTTATTTTGATTACCATAATCTAAGAAGAATGGGAGCCTCGTTGCTTTTGAAACCTGTAGCCATTTGGTCACTCCAAACTCACATTTTTCAAGTTCAGCTGACTCCTCAGCTGAACTTTCCCCAAAACCTGAGGATTAATCTGTGTGCACAACTTAGTTCAGTAAGACCCTGGCAATGAGAGCATCCTCCTTACCCACAGAGGRCTCGAGATGACCCAGAAAAGCTCTTAAAACAAGGAAAAAACAAAGATCTTCCTAATTAAGTGGAGACCATCAAAAGTAAAAACTTTTTAAAGAAACATTGCAGAGTTTATAAAAGGAAGCTGCTGTTGTTCAAACTGCTCCTGAGAGGACCCYATGAAGAGCAAGCTTTCCATTTCTAGAGCACATTTGCCTACTAGACACCTACCAACATATCTCCRCACACTCAATAGAAATGAGAACATGCACAAGCCTCAGCACCCCCAATAAATTCCAATAAAGCCCYGAGAGCCTCCAGCAAAGTCTTCCAGGGTGCAGTACCACTGCCACAGGCAGAGAGAGAAAATAAATGACTTCAGGTGCTCAGGGAACATTAGTGGTGCTGCAGGCAGAGAGGCAGGCAGTGGAAAATAAATACAGCTAAACAGCAGGGAGCAGATTACTTTTGCTGCTTCAGACTGCCCCTAAGGGAAGGGGACAACAAACATGAGCTCCGAAGGAGCTCCCATATCTACCAGGGTCCCTAACTGACCCCCTTTCCATTGAAGGTCTCCAGGTGGCCTTTCTGGTGTCCCTCCTTTAGGTGGCCCTGCAGGCCACACTGGGCTGTGGGGAGCCCCATCRTGCGGCCTTGCTCACCACACCACCTCTCCACACACCCCTCACAGGAGGGGCTCATCTGCACCCCCAGTTCCACCTTCAGGGAGCTCTGCAAGGGGCCTCCCAAACTCAGCTAGTCCCCATATCACAGTTTCAGTGATCAATACCGGATTTTCCGAGCAACATGCAGCTTCTGTCCTTGGACCACAGCTTGCCTAGGTGCACACAGGCTAGGTCTGAACGGGCACACTGGGTAGCAGCGGCCACGTGGGCAAAGCCATGCGAGGCCCAACACAAGCTCAAGCGACAGGGCACCATCCCCAGCAGCAGTAGGGGACAGCTGCTCACTACATGCAGGCGAGTCAAAAACCATGGGTGACCCCACCACAGGCCACCCCTCAGTGGCTGAACCATCCACATCCCTCAACACAGCAAGAGAATAAACCATGCCCAGGGTCCTACCTGGAATAGCTAGAGACAGGGCTGCAGCCCAGGGAATAGAGCCAACTAAGGTCCATCTGCAGCACAGCTCAAACAGGAGTGAATCACCCAAGCTGAGCTTAAATGGGTGTCTGGGTCTTGGMTGGAAAGGGAGAGAGGGGAGACCCCCAGGTGAGGCTGATCACCCCAGGTGAGGCTGATCAGGGCTATTAAGGATGTGATTGCAGGGGAGAGCTTGTGTTCCCCATAGATTTGATGAGAGTCAAATTTTACTCACCTGAATGTTTAAAACCTGCTTTTCTTCCAAAACTGATTCAGGCCTCCCAAAACTACCCTGGCATTTTTAAACAATCTAGTGCTTAAAAGTGGCAAATTCCCTTTGCTAATCCTTTTTTATATTTTTTTAAATAAATATGTCTTAATTATATTAATAATGTTTTCCTTTCTCCCATATAAACTTTGCAAAATAAGAATTTTCAGTCAGTGCAAATGCTGCACCTAAGAATTGCATAATTGCTCTGTATCAGCATTAATCTGCTGAATTGCTCTGTATCAAGAGCTTTACAAGTACCTCTAAATCAAGAACAGCTTTTGAACAGCAGAAGCGTTATGCAAACACTGGAAGAGAAATCGTTGCGCACTGACACCCTTCCCACCTTGCTAGCTGAGCACCCCGCACGGCGCAGAGGCCTCAGAATTCCCAAAGATTCAGAGAGTCCCGTCTCTCAGCACTTTTTAATTCAAAAAAGGAAGAAAGTGAGAGAGAGGATGGCACGCAACATCCAGAGCTCCAGTTCCATAGAAAGTATTCCCAGATTTACACCAAAACTCAAAGGAGGAGATAAAGAGAACTTTTTTCTTATTTTCTCCTCCTTTTACAGCTTTTGGAGTTGGCAGCATCTGCAGTTCTTCAGCAGGAAATCTCAGGAAGCCTTGCAGTGAGCTGTAGCTCAGACAAAAAGAAATGTTTGTTACAGACAAAAAGAAATGCATAATCCTGTCTCAATCTCTGCCATTGCTTCTAAGATTTTGGGGTAAATCATGAAACCAATGTACATCCTAAGCTTCTCTGTTAAAATCATAAGCAACTTACCAAGTTATGAGTTGCATTTCATTTTCAACTCTCTTTATGGAGAGATTTTTGAAGTGATACCAGAAAAACATAGCAAGGAATTTTAAAAAGCAGTAGTTTGCATTATTAACATGAATGAATTTTAAAACTGCAGCTTTACTTTTAACTTCTTTGCTTTTCCATTATTAACTTCCACATTTCTCTGTGCTTGGCAGAGCCCCATGTAGAAATATGCTGAAGTGCGCTGAAGTAATTTAATATGAGGTTGAAAAAAATGGGATAAAAGGAAAGAAAGAAAGAAAATTCTTGTGATTTTTGACAATTAGGCAAGTGAGAGCACCCCTGACATCTGCTCTTAACTGAGGAGCTGGAGGCAACTGAGGCTGTAGCAAGAGGAGCTCCTGGGGAGGAGCTGTAGGCACCACCCAAGGTCAGAAGTATCAAGAGCACCAGGTCAGCAGCTGCCTTTATACATAAATAAAATAAGGTACTTAGTCACTGCATGGGATGGGCTGGGTAGKGACTGCACTTCCCCTTCCAGAGAGGAATACTGGTGGTTGCCCCATCTCACATCTGCCTGCCTGATATCAGAAGAGTGATTTCTGCAATGGAAAAGGAAGATGATCATTTCTATAATGGAGCCTGGTGTCATTCCCAGAAGACAGAAGAGGAAAGACMAACCCCACTACATAGTAGCCCCTGGGAATGATGGCACCCCAAAACCCAGCCCAAAACTCTCCATCCCTCTCTCTCTTTCAGATACAGCTCTGGAGCCCACGTGTGACCCATCCTAACTAGGAATTGCTCCCAGCAATAAATGCCTGGTCCTCACTGGAGACCCCCCTCCAAAAGCCCTGAGCAGAAGCCAGAGGAAAGGTGGCCTTTTCTAGCCTCAAAGCAAGGAGGTTTCACTGCACCTTGCTGCAAACCCTTAGCAGCACATACAGCTAGTGCAAGCTGTGCGTGCTTGGGGACTGAAGGCTCTTCATTTTGTTTTTAGGACAAAATACTCAGCATAAGAAAATGCTAGTTTTAAAGCTGCCTGTCGTTTAGAAGCGGAATATTTAGGAAGCCAAGAAGAGGCTGTATTGAAATGACATGGCTGAGAGCAAACTGAATGCCTCTGCAGCAGCCAGAAATTGCTTKTTTTCTGGGTGAGAGAAGGCTAAAAAAAACCTTTGTATGGAAGCAGGAAGATTTTATGGCATTTACAGAATTAGCGCAGAAGAGCAGTCTATGGCTCAGGATATTCACAGGACCGACTGCAGCAAAACTGCAGGGAAACAAATAAAACCTTGAGAAAAAAAGCCCATAGATTATCAATCTACCTAAATAGTGAATTGAAAGCAAAACATTTGGAAGGTCTAGAGCTACACACTTCCCTATGATTAAAAAGAACAAATAAAAAGAGATTTAATACCAGCTGCTAAACCAACATAGAACAAACACGAGTTAGCGGCCAACCAAGAGCCGTACACTGAAAATGTTAATTAAAAAGGGCTTTGAAGTAACAAAACACAATTTGTCAGAATTTGCCTAGGAACAAGAYTGAGCCTTTGCTTTGGGGGTTATCAAACAGAAGGGAGGTCTAGAATCCATAAACTGCAGTCAGACCATATTGCTCAGTGCTGACCGGTTAAAGCTATTTGGAGAAGAAGGTCAATCCAAGGCTCCCAGAACTGGCCAGCTTCTGAAGACCTCCATTACCAGAGCTAAGACACTGTTGAGCTCAAACTGCAGCTCCAAGTGTGTTACAAGGGAGAAACACAGGAGTTTTTCAGTCCAAGAGTTTGAGGCAATAGAGTTGTTTGCTGCACAAGAGGCTGACTCCAGCCTGGGATGTAACCCTGGCKCTCTGCAAAACATGTTCCTCCCTTCAGAGCTAACACGACTGCAGCACAGCAATACCCAGATACCAGCAGCCCTTATTTGATAGAAAGTCAGGCTGCAGTTGAGATGTCATTTGGGCACCTGCACTCTGCTGGAAACAGGCAGTTGGAGAAAAATATGTAACAGGGCTAAGTTCAGCCACAGTGAACATGTTGTAGCAATAATATGAAGGCAAACAGAACTGAGGGAGAGAGCATCTCCTSTCAGGGAAGGTGCAGTCTCACTGATAAATAAGACCATTAACAGCTAGAAGAAAGGAAATCAGGGGCTGAAAACGAAAAGCAGAGTATTAGGACAAGCTGTCCAGGCTGGTGACAAAAACACAGATCATGGTACAAAGAGGAGGGCAGGCAGGAGAGAAAGCAGCAGCCTAATTTGCTCTAAGATGAGGGAAGAAAGAAACCTAAATGTCAGGCTGCTGTGCAGAGGGATGCACAAAATCTACCCTGAGCACGGTGCATGAAGACAGCAATAAGGAATCTAACTTTGTGATCTAGAAACCTCTGAACAGAAAGCCCAGCTCCACTGGAAAAAAAAAAAAAAAAGAAAGAAAGAAAAGAAAAAAGAAAAAGAAAAGGAATTTTTTTAATTTTTCCCAAAGATAGGAAACATTTGAGTGCTGTGGAGCATGGGCACACAAGTGTGTCCAGTCTCAGGCCAGGGAGCTGATCACCACACGAGGCCTGGCTGTAGGAAGCTGATTGACTACGCAAGAAAGCACAGAAAATTTGATTGCAAAGTTGCCAATAAAACTTACACAGCGAGGCTTGCAGTTGAAGAGCAACTATCCTTTAAAYCCAAATGGTGGCATGAACTGGTCTATTAATAACAAACATATACAGGAGAAATAAAATACACCCTGCCTCAAGGCTACTGGGGGAAAAGGGTCTGCGAATGTCATTGCTGCACCACAGMAAAGAAAAAATATGGAGCCAAACCCAAAGGAGAAAAAAAAAATCACTTGTGAAACACATCAAACTTAAAGGTCTTGGTACAGAAGCTGAGCAGTATTTCTGGAGTCAGGTAATGCTGCTCGTTGGCCTCAAGTTTTGCATGCAGGAGGCAAAAAGTCCTCAGGAGCTGCCTGGCCAGGTAAGCAGCCCTGCTCAGTATTCCTGATTAATCCATCAAGTGGTGACAGCGCTCTGAAGGGCTGAGCAACGCTGCGTGCTTCACGGATCAGGGCTGGAGGTGGGGGGAATCCGGCCTCCGCAGCCTTCCGCAGRCTCCCGCGGCTCCGCAGACGCTGTYGGGTGGGTTGAAGGCCCTTTCCRTTTAGCCAAGGTGCTTGCTAGCTGGGAGGAGCACTTGGGAATCGCTTGGGAAATGCTTGGGAAATGAGGAAGCTCTGGACAAGGTGCATGTGCTGCATCGCACCTCGTCAGCRACAGCGCGTTGAGGGATGCACAGAAAACCCAAGGAAAGGACTCCAGCGCTCGGAGAAACACAGGACTTGCTGCCTTACTGCTGGAACTGGATGCTTAATGCTGCCAAAAGCAAGATTTAAGGGRAAAAAAAAAGCAAGCCAGCAAGGAAATATATAGCAAGAGACTACCTAGCTGGACGACACAAACTGCAGGGTTTTGAGCCTGCTGATAAAGTGAGAAAAATAATCTCTCCTGTTTTCACCTCCTCCCTAGCCTACACATAGATGTTTCTATTAAGGTTTTAGGTATGACTCCTTATAGCAGTGTCAAGGGGTTTGATGAAGCATTATTGTTTACAGTACAAGAGCACTAACTGCAGTTGAAAAGATTGCCTCTATTTTCAGGAAAACTGGAGGTCTTGTTCTCAACTACACTGTGGCTAACAAATGTAGAAACATCTATTATGAAAAAAAAAAAACCACAAACAAAAATTTGCTTTTGCAAGCGGAACAATGTAACCCCTCATGACAATATGGATATTTCCTCATTTTGCCTGGATATTCCAAAACAGTTTTTGGTGCAATAGCATTTGTCTGGGAATGCCTTAGTCCTCTGAAGCCAAAAGCATCCCAGCTTTGTCAGATTCACTGAAGTTCATGCTGAAGAGTCAACAGATTTTGAAAGAACATCTAGAACATCTAGAATATCTAGAAAGCTCTAGAACATCTTGGCAATAAAGTGACAAAAGACGAGCATGAGGTGAATAAAGGCAAATCTAACCTATATCTGAATCATAGTCATAGAATGGTTGAGGTTGGAAGGGACCTTTAGAGATCATGCAGTCCAAACCCCCTGCACATGCAGGGTCACCTAGAGCACATGGCACAGGGCTGCGTCCAAGCAGGCTTTGAAGATCTCCAGAGAAGGAGACTCCATAACCTTCCTTCACAGCCTGTTCCAGGGCTCTGTCACCCTTACATGAAAGAAATCTTTCCTCAAGTTCCCTTGGTACTTTTGGTGCTTCAGTTTGTGGCTGTTTCCTCTAGTTCTGTCAGTGGCCACCACAGAAAAAAGGCCACCCCATGCTCCTCACTGCCTCCCTTGAGATGTTTATAGACACTGATCAGATCCCCCCTCAGCCTTCTCTTCTACAGGTTGAACAGGCCCAGCTCCCTCATAGGGCAAATCTACCATCTGAAATTTACCTTTCTGCCAAGCAGTCATTTAAGATTTCTCTGGGATGCATTTCAGCAAAGACAATACTACTCCTAAAGCTCCTAAATGCTTCAATACATAGCAAGGTATCCCAACCAGCTTTACCTCTCAGACATCCCTTAACCACAAGAGATGAGCGTCGGCTGGTCTGCCAAAGGGGACTGCCCTTGAGGCTTGCCCTTGTGCTACTGACACCTGCAGTTTACCAGGTGAATCTTCAAGCAGTTCCTGGAACCCTGCTTTACCTTTTCTTGGCAGGGAGTTTAGAGAAGCTGTTTGCATTACAGCCTTGATGAGCTCTGTGCATTTGTGGGAGCACAAATTAGATACTGCTTCTGTCTGTGTGACGATATCCAAAGCTGCTCGGGCACTTTGATGTTTTGCCCCCTCCCTAGCTGGAGGATCAAATTTCCACCTCTCAGGTTCTTTCTTTCCCGCATTGCTTATYTATATTACATTAGGAACTTCCTCCTGGGTCTACAGTAATTGCAAACTTGCATGTAACAAGAGATGATTACATGTTCTGGTGGTTCTCAGGTAGTCAATTCGGGTCCCCTTGCCATGACGGGGTGCTGGGTGGCACCAGTCGTGCCCCCAGCCCCAGCACACAGGGTGCTCCTGCCCATCCCATTCTGGTGCCACAAATCCATAGTGCTCCCTCTGCAGCCTCACTGCATGTACCCATATTGTGTCACAGCTTGGGGCACGTCACCGGAGACCACGCTGACATATGACATAGTAACACTCCAGTGATGCAATGGTTAATGTAAAGTTTGAGAAGCTATTGCCCTTGCTACAATTTCCATCTATTTTCGAGATGCTTCAGTGTCTTCACCTTTCGGGAGCACAGTGCCACAGTGCGAGTGGGCAGCAGAATTAGTTGCAATTAGCTTCAAAATTAAAGCCTGTCTTGGGAAATTAAAGTGGTGGCAGATGCTTTAAGTAGATCTCCCTAGCAGTGAGCAGACACACCTGATAAATGTACAGGAGAGACGGTCACAGAAACCACTGATTTTGTCCCAGAAATGTTGGCTGTGCAAACTATAACCTTCAGCCATCCAGTCATAAATGACTTTTTTGAATATCTTTTCAAGCATGTCTTCTATTGAAGAACTTACATAAGAAGATTCTTTAGCAGCTCCCCCCAAAATTTCATTATTGCCTAAGTGCTCTATGACTTAATGACACAAATAACTACCTTAATACAAGATGATATGATGAGATTTGCGATCCAGCATAGGACTGAAATTAAACCCACCAATATAGGAGATGGCTATTTTAAGGAAATCCCAAATGAGAGAGCTGGAAAGTACAGAAAAGAAGGTGTATTGAGAAGCCTAGGGAAAAAAAAGGGGGGGGAAGGGGGATGCCAAGAAACAGGAAAGTACCTAGACACATGAGAGGCTGGTTTTCTTATCACACATGAACCCACCATGTTCTTTAAATAGAGCCTATGTCTACAAAAARTCACAAAAACAACCCCACAAGCCCACTGGACACCAACAGGTAATCTCATCATCCCAGCTCGGGGTAGGAATGCCTCATAGCTTAAAGAAAAGAAAGAGAAATGCATTTCTGGCACAGTGCACCAATCACCTTCTACATTTTTCCCACAGCCAAAACGTCAAGTGAGGCTGCAGGAGACAACCACATAGATTACCTCTTGTTTAAATTTGGCTTCCCAAGGAGGATCGTGTTTGGATGGGACAGGGAGCTCTGTGGGATACCTGCTAACACACATTGCACACAGCTGTCAAACTTCCACAGTTCAAAGGGGTGAGCAGCACACTCAGCCAACCATGCTGAGGATTTCACTGATTTTTGTGTGACTTTGTCCTGCTGGAAGCGCAGGGCTTCACCTGTGTTTGGCATGAGATTAAGAGCCTGTTACATTTCRGTATTTCGCATGGACAAGCTTGAAGCAGACTCAATGACATTGGGTTTAGGTTACCTTCAAACTCTGCTTCTGCCTCCAAGGACCGTAAAGTTCATGCTGAGAAACAGAAATAGTGGATGAAAGAAGCTTCTGAACGAACATGAAAATATTTGAAAAAAAATCTTAAATGGTGATGAGGTAAGCGAGCACAAACGCCTGCAGTGTGGGCCTCTTGTCAGGAGGCTTTCAGAGGGTGACAGATGTGGCAAAATAAACTTAATGGGATGACAAAATCTGTATCATACTGGGAAGTAAGAGGAAATACCCCAGGAGGAAAGGCAGAGAGGGAAAAAGATGTTGAGTGCTTTGGGATGTTATCTGGTCAGGTTTCCCCCACCACTCTGTGTCCCGGTGTCCTTTGTTGCACATCTCCTCCTCCATGTCAACTCGCAGAGGGCTTGGACAGGGCATGCAGAGCAAAAGCCACTGCCTAGAGCGGGCAGGAGATGAGACTCAGGTCCAAGGACCAAGGCAGCGAGAGCACAAGTTGTCTCAGCCTTTATCTTGTACCTTTGAGATGCTGCCATAGCACAGAAACCTTGAACYAAAGCACATTTTTATCTACTTTTTAAGATATACTTGTACTGTTGATCTGGAAGACATGGAAAGCACCAAGGAGACCGATCAGACATTTGTGCCAGATAAAAGAGAGACATGTTTGCCAAGAAGCTAAAACCCATGTTGCTTTGGGGAAGGAATAACAGCGTCAACCCACTGGGCACTAAAGGGCCATCTGGAAGGAGGAAGAAAAGCTCCAAAGCYATCGACCCTCAGCCACTGCAGGGTGTAGAAGTGTCTGCGTCCAGTGACTGCTCTAGGCTCAGAAACCTCTGCCTTTTTAACCTGCTATCATAAATCAGCATGCCTGTAAGAGAATGCACCCTAGGTTGTTTCATGTGTGGGAGGGACGAGGAAAGCCAGAAGCTAGGATTTTTGTGCACGAGGCCTKCTTCTCCTCTGACAACGGGAGGTAGCAATCAGCCTCGGTTAGCAGGTCTTAAAGACCTTAGAAATTCTGCCACTGGCTGAAGATTCAAAATTCCTCTTTCCGTCATGCAAGTGAGCTGTTGTATGTGTGAAGCSAGGGGTAACGCAGCAGCACACAGGGCACCGCTGAGCCCACCCCGGAGGAGGCCGAGCCACTTCTCCCTTTATCAACTTTGTCTTCATACTTTCACCAAACTGAGTTTTTGCCCTAAACAGACATAACTAAGGGAAGCAGGAAGTCCAGGCATTGCCACCACCCCTTCGTTCCCAAAACCTGGCAAAGGGGGAAGTGGCGCCGCGAGCCGCAGCTCCGACGGCTGCCGCCTCCAGCAGGCCCTGCTGTTGCCTGCACCAGGCCTGGCCCGGCAGCACCGCAGCCCTTTGCTCCACTCCGGAGCAAATAAAGACCTTTTCCAAAGAGATCTGGCCAGGAAATAAGCTAAGAGCTTCCACTGAGAGACAGTGCGTGGTTTTGATGGCCGTTGGAAATCTCATTGCACCTTTGAGTGCTAAAGGCCCCAAAGGTTGGCTCGGCCYATTCCTCCAAGGTGTTGCTGGCGCAGGATTAACCATCACCTACATCATCCCCTCTTGCTCCTTTGTGGCAGCATCACTTCTGCCACAAAGACAACTTCAAGAAGCAGGAGGATTACGGTGGCATTAGCTGCTCTGGTTCCATTCCCTGCCATTTATTAACAAGGGCACTGAGACCGTAGGAGGATGAGCAGAGTTCCAGTCTTGCGAGCAAGGAAGGATGGGGGTTTTTTAGCAGCAGGCGAGCAAAGGAAAGGTCCCGCTCTCCCCTGTGTCTCTCAGGATGCTGCTGGGAATCACAGAAGGGATTTCTCAGCACAGCACAGTGAGGTTGCTGGGGAGAAATGATAGGGACTTCATTAGGAAAGCTGTAGGCTCGGCCCATACCAATCATATCGGCTGTGAACTTAACTCATAAAGAAAAAAAAAATAAGGCAAGTTTGTAATATCTGCCTTTTAAAAATATTAGTTAGGGCCTGTGTGTATTTTGTTGCTCCTATTTTCCYGGAAGTGCCTAGAGTGCTAACTGCATTAGATCACAGACTGTTCTAAATCAATAGGAAAAAAAAATTATTTTCATAGAAACAAAGAGGCTGGAAAACAGGGTCTCAGCAGAAAAGGTGACTATTAGCTGAAGCGTCGTTCCTTCCGCCTGATGTTTTTCCCCAAGGAAACATTCTGCACTCTCTATGGAAACTTTCTGGTCATTACTTTATGGAACAGAGCAGAGAGGTAACTGAAGAAGMTCACAGCTAAAATTACAAGCCAACAATGGGATTAAACATATTTTTCCCAGGCACAGTTAGTGAGGATAATGCAGAAGTTTACAATGCTATTGTTCCACCTCCCTGGGCATGTTAAAGTGCAGAAGACAATCTGTGGCTGCTTATTGTGTATCTAAGCAACTGTCTGACTCGATATCTACTAATAAGAAAGGGTATAATTATATGCTGCTACTTTAATTAGCAGCAGATGCCTGCGTTTATGAAATAAAATGGAAGACTTGCTGAAGTGCTGAGTCTTGCCTATAGGCAGATCACGAGTGCAGTGTTGTAGCCTTGTGAAGCCTTTGCCCCTCGCCCCAGGCAGGGCACAGCGGGGGATGGCACAGGGCAGACGAGTGGGTCAGTGCTCAGCTGTCCCCAAGGCCCCTGTGGTAACGCTGTGGGGTGAGGATACATCTCCAGGTCGGGTGGACTCAGCGCTGCCCCGCGCTGGGGCCACGCGGGTCCTCCGGAGTGGAGTGGTGTACAGGAAGCCTTGTCGCAACCCGACATCTCTGAGGTGCTTCAGCAGCGCGAGGCGATGCAGCACGGTGTTTTCCTGCAGAAAAATAACCACAACAGGGGCTTTTGCTGAGGGTCCCCCTCTGCTAACAAGAGGAAAAGCGAGTAGCTACAAAACAAAGCACAACACACGGTCTCTTTCAAAAACGCAAGCGGATACAGCAAATAGATGCAGACAGCTCTGTCCAGGATAAGAAAGAGTTGTTCAAAGAGTCTCTGATTTCCATTATTCAGTAATTTTAGCCCTGTTTCCATGGGAACAGCACTTGTGTGCTCATACTGCCCTGCAAGCGAGTGGCTGGATGCAGACACGTGCATGTGTGTCTGGGGATCTCTCACCTCTCCTGTCCTCCAGCAACTTGGAAAAWATCTGCCAGCAAAACTGAGGTTTCTGGGATAATCAGACACAACCAGTTTGGGGAAAACATCCAGTTAAAGGAAGAAGAAATTTGCAAGCTGCCCAGCTAAGCAAACCTCAGCAGACCCTGGAGAGCCCCGAAAGGGTAGAACGAGAGAAGCTGCTGCAGTAAATGCCGCAGCTGCAGGATGTGCTTCTGCTGAGAAGTTCATCATCAAACACTTGTTGATGCCCTGTCTGCCACAGTCCATAGCAAGGCAGGTTTTTGGGCATGGTGCTCAGCAAAAACAACTTCAGGAGTCAAGGTTTCTGTAGAAATGCAAGACAGGCYGCGTGAGAGCATAGACCACCCACAGAATAGCAAGGATGTGTTTTTGCTAGTTGTCCATCTCTTGGGGTGCCTTGGTCCGCCTCTTGTGCCCCTAGAAAGGCCAGGAAGTGGCCACCCCAATTCAGTCGCTCTCTTTGTTCCTTCRGAAAGGGCCATCCCGCTGCCTCTCACAGCGATGTAGGGGAGATAAATAAAGGGCAGGTCAGCATCACTGATCCCAATTAAGGACAAATGCTGAGTATCTGTTACTACCTTCCTCKTTCGGGGAAGATAGGAAATCCTTAATCGTCCCTTTATATCGTGCACGGCACGCCCCTCTGTCACTCCTGTTAATCCAATTACAGCACTTAAGTTGTACGGGATGGCGTCCTAGCAGGCTGTAAGCAAGCGGATAACGGGACCTTCCGCTCCCTTCCCAATCCCAGCTCTGCTCCCGGCGGGAGCTGGCAGCCATTTCTGTGCCCGCCACAGCGGGGAYGCGCACCAGATGCTTCCCCAGCGCCCAGCTCTGCTCTCGCTCCAGCTCCGGGGCTCTCCCTCACAGTTCAAGGTCACGCCGGCAGGAACAGGCGGCCTTTGCTTCCTGCGCGCACGCTACTAACGCGCAGGGTGCGAAGCGACGTTTCTCAAGAGGAGACTACTGAGGACACAGATGGAGCCAGAGGAGTCTTGTTGAACGAGACACCTGCTCGCCGGAGCACTGGCATCGATGCCAAGTCTTCTGTGGCTAGGTTCTGGTRTTGGGTATATATATTTGTCATGACGCCCTGTCAGCCTCACCTTGAATGCACCCCAAGAAACCACGTGTGATCGAGGGCAGCCGTATAAAACCACTACGACCTGTATTATGGAAGTGGAAAATAACTATTTAAACCCGTGATCATTTTCAAAGCGATCCGCATGTCTGTTTAGCAATATTTGCACATTATCCCCTTTGCAACAGGGGCTCTGTACCTTCTGCTGTGCACCCACAAACACACACACAAAGGTTTTACAAGGTGTGTGTAAACTGGGTAACATGGTAACATCTAYGGAGAGCATCTGAAATGCCACCACCTTTCTGCCACATTTGTGTGTCACATGATGTGAATATTACTACAGCTCTGCAGAGAACTGATCGCTTCACGTGAGCCCAGAAGGTGACAAGTACAACCCAAAGGGACATGATATTTCTGCTCACAGCACCCTGGGCTTCCAGCTCATCTCCTTGTGCCCCTCTCCAAGGTGGATGAGAGACCCCATGAAGTGAAGCCATCACAGAGCTGTGGGAGATAAAAAGCCATCCCAAAGCCGCATAAAATAAACTCCCCCAGCTTTTCCTCTGCCATAACCAGTCTGTGACAGTGTGTGTGTGGAGTCCAGGGTCCTGCACATCACTGCAGGAACAGCAGCATCACCTTCCCTCAGACACTTGGCCTCTGAGCAGTGTTGGCCCTAGTTGAGAAAGGAGGAAGCAGAAAGCTCACATTGCCTATTTTTAGAGATGAACAGAAATATTTTATGCAACTGTATGCAGAAAGGTTATTAAGTGACGATGTAGGTCATTGCTATCAGTATTTCAGCTGACCTCCTGGCCTTCTGCTTCTTAATGCAAAATAACGGGCATGAAAAATTGGGGGGTTGCTTCATTGCTATGCTCCACTGACAGCGCTGCAGGGAAAGGCCACATGCTTAGCATAAGCAAAGGCTCACAAAGAACAAAACAAAACAAAAAATCAGAATCTATAAATCCACAAAACTCTCACCAACATATTTAAAGATAGCATTTAAGTTTCTCTTAACATTTTCACAATCACCTCTTACAAACCAGCAAAACTTTTTCTTCTGCAAGTTTGTATCATTTCATCTTGACCCTTAGCGGTACTGTTCAAAATTTTCCACACGAAACTGATGAGGGCACGGAGATACAGGGATTTAACAGCAGTGCAGTACATGCTGGGTGATTCCATTTTATAGTTTTATGGCTTTTCACATAATGCCACCTAGCGTCMAGAAAGTGCCAGCCACTCTAGATTATTTCTTTTTAATTTGGGGAGGATTGTAGGTGCGATACAAAGTTTTGTTTACTTTTAAGACATAAGAAGAAAACAAATAAATAAAAAGTTGCAATGTGGAAACCAGCAATGCACCAACACAGGACAGCTTCTTCGTTGGATCTACATCTAYTTCTGTGCTAGATCTCTTTCTCCTTTTCTGCACATAGAAAGTAATAACCACTGTAAACTACTGCCTAAAGAAAAARAGAATCAGGTAATAGAATAGGCAATGCTCCCTCACTAACTAGATGTAACTAGTCATAGTGGGAGGCCAATAGAAAGAGAGCTGAGCTCCATGGGATCTGTCACATCTTTGCATCTTCTCTGTTTCCTCCYGCAGAGCCTTTTTTGCCACCACCAACCCCTTTTCACCTACTTCTCCTGACGTTCACATCTTTTCACCCACTGGAAGCCCAGTTCTTGCTCACTTCATTTCTTTATCCTTACTTCTTCCTGCAAAGGAGGAGGACAAAAAAATAGTTCTTTACCTTTAAAATCCAGTTCTTGAACTGCTACAATAGCTGAAACTCCATCTCTTTCCTTTTTTTTTTCTTTTTTTTTTTTTTTTCTTGATACTCTCGGTACTCCTGAACTCTTTCCACGGTTTCAGTTGATTCTTAAGCCCTGTGAACTCAAGCTCTGTTTTCCTTGTGCCATGCTAAATGTTCTCTCTTAKGACTTGTTTCTGCCCAGAGCCTGGGGCCCTTCTTTCACGCTTCCTCCTCTTTTAAGATTCGTTGATAGGCCCCTGTAACACTCTGCTGTCCCCCAGCTTTCATGCCATTTCCTCCTGCCACTTGCCCCGGCCCTCTGATCACTTTAACACATTCCCCTCTTCATTTTTTCCCCTGATGGAGGGGTTACTTCCATGGCTGCRCTCTAACCTTCCAGTGACATGTATCCTGCAGGGCAATCCTCAACTGCTAGAAATGGTATCTTCRTTCAAATGTAGCCCAGGATGTTGGTGATGGAGTGTGAAACGGCTGGGTTCCTTGGTCTGAAAGTGATCCACGCAGGGCACAGCCCCATGAAAACCTTTCTCACCATGAAGACTGTCAGGTTTCACCGTGTCAGSTTTTGGAGCAGGCTGCCTGCAGAGGTTTTAGCAATCCCCATCCTTGCTGGTTTTCACAGCCAGACTAGGTAAAGCACTAAACAGCCTGGTCCGATCTCAGAGCTGAACCTGCTGTGAGTGGGATGATGGACCTGATGACCATRGGAGATCCCATCCAACCCTAACTATCGTATCATTACTTTGCAAACCATTCCCTCTCCTAGCCCACGGACCACCATCCCTTGTTATGCCCAGTTTAAGGTTCACCAATCGTTTCTGTGCTACACTGCTTCTACATCTCAGGTCCCAGGCCATGAGTCAAGCTTCCCTGAAATCTACATTCACTTGAACTTRGCACTGCCTAATTAGAGGTCACTAGCCTCTCCTGCCACCAACACAAGCACATAAATCTCTTCACAACCAGTCACACCAAAAGGGTCTGTTAGCAATAGAGAATATTTTTCTGTTAAGCGGTTCCAGACTGCCCTCTGCTGCAGACTCAGCACATAGCATCGCCTCCAAGATCCGTCCCCATTTGTGTTCCCTTCACATTCTTTTAGCAAGAGAACTCTGTTAGTTTAAAAAGAAAAAAAAATCAGGATGTCCAACAAGGTTTGAGAATAAGGAGACTTCAAAATCTTTAGTAGGAAACACGAGACAGAGTACTAGAAGAGCTGCAACCATCTGTAGGCACATTCCACATGGGAGACAGCATTGGTAGCTCTCAGGTGACCCAGCCCTTACCTTTACACAGCACTTTTCCCTCTCTATATTCCGTTTCCTCATCATCACACACTGAAATGCAGGCAGGCGGACAGCCAAACTGTTAACACTGTACTGGTCTATATACAGGCTAATTGTATTCAAAGCAAGTGCTCAACAAAAGTTGGCATTAGTAAAACCTGTATCATGCTACTAAGACAAGCACAACTCTCATTTCCTCCCCTTTTGCCACATGGTTTTAGCTCTGCAGAGATAACTGTGGTCAATAACAAACCCAGGGGATTCTTCCTTTGCTAGACTCAYGTTAAAAGCCTCAGGTAGGAGATGAGAAGTATAGCTTGAATTTCAAGAGCTATACCAATGGATTTCAAGAGCTAAACTTGAATTCCCAGGTTATTCCTAGGAGGCAGCTAAGAAGTGGCTGCTCAGTTTTGGCAGTTGAGAGAGCATGCCAGTTGGCCACGAGGCTGGAGAACAGGTCCAGCCATACCTTACGTCAATACATCCTTCAAACAAGCTGTGAAAATGGGACTTACTAAAGAAATCCTTAAGCTTTAACAAGAAGTATGGCTACCAGCTTTGCCTGAGGGAGCTTTTACGGTGGGCTTCCCCCGGAGCCACAGCAGGCAGCAGTGTGCACTTAACAGCACCGCACTACTCAAGAAGTAGGTGGACAYACTTAAATGTTTCCAATCAAATATAATGAATATCACTTATTCAAAAAAAAAAAAAAAAAATGCATCCCTCTCATTGCATTGTTACAGTAACACTTCACTTTGTAACTGACAGACAAGGGGCCAAACACCAAGTTTGAAACTACATTTAACTCTTCACAGACATCTACTTCCAAGAGAAACGCTTTGACCACAGCATCAGTGTGGCCTGCTGCAAGTTCTTCATCTGTCCAGCAGAGATGGTTTTGCTTTAACTGAAAATAAACAAACATGCTACGGAAGGTACTACTCTATAGCACAGGGCACTCCACATACGTTGGCCTATGCTGCTATTTCAACRGGTGTTACACAAGCCAGGACTGAGTTATGGCTGATGAGGATGACATCCACCCTACAGTCACCTCATGGCAAGGTGACAAGTAAGGGGAGTGAGACCTAATCCCCTAGAGGCAGGAGGGGGAATCTGAATCTGGACCTGCCAGATCTTGGAGGCCTGTTTAGCTGACAGCCTTGGGCTAGGAAAATCACTTCTTCYATGGTTTATGAACCAACTCTGACTTTTTTCTCCTTCCCTCCCACCCTGAGTATATATAAATTCAACGAAAAACAAACAAAAACAACAACAGAAAACACCCTCAGTGTGTCAAGATCAGCATAATTTTAGTTCAAATAACTGGGTCACAAAATAGTGCTAGAGTGATGTTAGGGAAGTCCCATAAAAGACCTGCTAGTGTTCTGGCAGATGCTCCACCTGCTCTGCTATTCCAAGGGGCATTGAAAGGAAAATAAGTATACACATAAATAGTTACTAAAAAGGTGAGCAAGTGAAAAAATTATAGTGCAGTTCATATATGGTTAACATTTTCTATATGAATATGTGATTACTTTTTCCACAAGTCAATGACCAGCTTTAGAGTAATCTGGTCACTACCTGTAACAAGGCTTAGGATAGACATAGCTTGCGAGGGCCTGCACATACGCTTAGGTAGGCAGGTCCTCCAAAAAGTGTGGCTGTTGTTGGGGTTGGAAGGGGGGAAAGCAGGGAGGGGTGCTAATTTGTAAGAGATGAATCCACTTGTGTTCCAGCTGATCCTCYGAGGTTAGAGGGACTGGGGGCAGCTGCACATGTCTCAATAGGGMTACCAAATATTTTGGTAAGTATAGGCCCAACTCTGCCAACACTGTACTCACCAACACTCCGTCAACCTTCAAAATAAGTAGCTGAGCTCACAAATAGCCCGATTTATTCAAAAACAACGTTTAGAAAGCAGGTTTCACATGTCAGTACAGGAAATCCTGTTACAGGGTGGGGTTTCCGTTAGCTCTAATGTAGAAACACGCAATTGTCACTCATGCCAGAGGCAATGGGAGAAGCCTCCAAGTCTTGAGGGGTCTCCTCAGGTGGCATCCTGACCTGAGGGGAGGAAAGGGGTTCAGGCAGCCACCTGATCGCAAAAGGTACAGTGGAGTCTTCCTTCTAACTTCTTCCTTCTTTAGTTCACTTTTTTATATATTTTATACATATATGTGTGTGTATATATATATATATAAAAATTATATAAAAATATTTTTACATTTAGGTGGTGCTCTAGTGAGTGTAGTCATACTTACTTTTGTTATTGATTAAAAAGTCTTTCGAGTCAACTGAAAATCTAGAGCACATGCTCAGTGAGGAGTGGACCTTGGAGGCGGGTAACTTTTGGGACAGAGGCGTGCACTGACATTATAATGAGCTTATAATGAGCAGAGTTCAAGCAAACTTCATCTGAAAGGAGCGATTTGCCGCCCTTGCTGGCTCAGCACCAGACACAGGGCCTCCCCGGGGCGGTTCATCCGTGGCCCCGCACGGRGCGGGCGGCAGTTTGGCTGCGGGGCCTTCGCTCCGCTCCACGCTCYGCTTCTCCTCCCTGTGGCACGGACGGCAGGTTGTGCTGCCCAGGAACGTGGGGGAGCAGAGCCCCTGCGAACTGGCCCTCCTGGAAGTGGCCATGGTGCATCGCCCCCATTGCCCGAGCTTCTCTAATGCCAACGCCTCTCCTAGGCCCGAGCTTTTCTTTTGAAGCAATTCTTCCACAGCTGTGCAGAAAATGGCTGCTGCAGAAGACCCCGAGACTTCCCTAACTACCCAGCCACACAGATGAGTTGTTTTGGAAAAACGTGAGTTGCAACAGGGCAAATTCAAGCCAGCAAATGCTCTGGCAGCTTACTAGCGTGGAGAGTTTTGTTCCAGCATCCGGGAATACTGTTAATTTAGAAATACAAAGGCAGCCATAAACTACCATGTACAGACATAACCTGATTTACATGGAAGAACTAAAAAAAATACTAGTAATTAATTTGTGATGACTTGGTTCTGCTTTGACAAATATTGGTCAACCCTTTCAGACTTGAGAGCTGATTTTTTTTTTCTTTACAACCCAGTTAACTTAAATTGGGGGACAGATTCCTCCATAGAGTTCGGGGAAAAAAAAAAAAAAAAACTTTATTCTTTTAAAAATCATGATTTGCTTTTCATGCCTACCATCACAGCCATCAGGTAACTTAATGGTAGAACAAAACCACTGAAATACAGTTATTTTGGTCAGTAAATTTTAATAACACAAGGGAACTGGATGCAAAATCAAAGTCAAGATTAGAATTAACACAAGTCAAACTCTTGCCAATGAAGGTCGTGATGGTTCAAAATATGAGTCCCAAACAGAACATGGACCTGAATATAAAGCAGATTCCAGCTATTTTAACAGAATACATGAGACAAAGCATCCAGAATGGATTTTTAAAATATTTAAATAAAATCAGAAATTTWGCAGGGTTAAAACTGTTACAACTGTTATGAAAATGATGCCATTTTTAAATAATAAAACAGGAGCATAAATTAATCCAAGAGTCATGATAATTCCAGAAATCTGGCAGCCAGCTGAAATGACAATAAAAAGCCCTAGCTACACTGAATTTTTCCCCATATGCACTAYATAAATAAGCAGTTTTGGATTACTTTGCAGTAATAATTTTGCAAAACCCACAATTTTTAAAATATTAACTAAAGAGGCCTCAAAAATTTAGATAGTCTTATTCAATAGTGTTATACAGCCAGAATTTAAAATGGCAACCACTCTGCCTAGCCTAGTTTAGTGATGTACCAAGGTAACAGAAACATGCTATGCTCTGAAATTCAAGTCAATTTAGAATGGGACATGCACAAAAAGCCATGCACAAGCACCTCATTCAACTAATGGAAAGTGCTTTTGTTTTTGTTGTTCTTTTTTAAAGAATCTGGGTACTTTTTCCAACTAACTAGCAATTGATGAAATTGTTTCAGAAAGTACAGGTCCAAATACTGCCTCAACATACTTGGAAAAACTAACAGAGTACTTATCTGCACAATTTGGACAAAATTATGCTGATCGGAAGAGTTTTTATAACCTATTTTGGGAATGAAACTTCATTAGCTAGCAATGGATAAAATTGGTAAAAAAAATGGTGCTCAGAAGAGATAACTTTTCACATTATCTGGAGCCCCATTTATAAATAAAAAATGGAAAGAAATTGAACTGAGGAAAGACCTATTGTCCTTGAAGAGTTCAGGGTTTCTGAACTACCATCTATTTCTCATAATCTGTAATAGTTGGTTTCATAAGAGTTTGTTTCATGAAAGTTGGAAAAAAAAAAAAAAAAGGCAAAACTAAACATTTAAGCCTCAGCATGGACGTCAAAGCAGACTTCTGTCCCTGGACTAAGTGCAATAAATGCTGTAGTATCTAGTCTCTTGAAAAATCAACTCTTCAGGGTGCTCTCAGGCCCCCTTTATCCTCTGTGGCAAGTTTTCAGTGCCCTTACCCCCTTGCCCAGCTTAACTGTGGTGCTGTTAGTCACATGAAAACCAGCCTAAGAAGTTTGTGACATTAAACTCCAACACAAAACTTACGCAGGCAGAAGGACATCACTATTTCCCCTTGTATAATCTAAGAAAAATGCCCTCCACTAAGTCAGAGCATATATACAACTACCAGAATATAAATGTGGCTGCTGTTAGAGGGCAGCAGCTGTACAGTGAAGCAACTGCATCTGTACAGCCTCATGGTAGCGGGTACACTAAGTGCATTCACCACAGAGCAACTTACTTGGGGGGGTCCGTAACACRTTTCCATCCAAAGCAGCCCTTGTCTGAGGCCACAGTACTGAAGAGAGAAGTCATGGAATCAGGTTTTCTAACTGATTTTTTTAATAAACTATAGAAGAACAGGTTAACATTTCAACCGAAGTCATGACAGCTTCATGCTTAAATGTAGATACAAACATATCTCTGGATTTTTCTGTTCTCTTTTTTAGAAAAGAAGTCAAAAAAAGTCATGAGAAAGCTGGATGTAATACACAGATTTCTATACACATTCAAATAGTAAAATAAGCAGTAATGTAACTGCAAAATACTTTAAACCACTATTTCAGATCTATGAAATTTTAATAGGAATTTTCAATTCCAGTAATTTTTATGCTGAACAAGTTACATTTTTATGCCGCATTTAAACAAGTTTTATAGACTGAGCCTAGACTCAAACTTGCCAACATAATATACCCCAAAACATAAAGGCCCTAAGGTAGCAAAAATTAGAATTTAGGAGACTGCATTAGCACTTGCTCACATTGAAGCAACAGAGTTAGTTGGAAGTCTCCTGTTTTTCCAGTTAAGAGGAAGATCATGTTCRGATTCATGGTTCAAAACAACTATCTAACTTGTGTTCATTGTCCTTGCTTGTTACATATATTATCATTATTAGGGAAAAATAGGGGAAAGGGTTCCTGTCCCTTCCCATTTAGACATGTTTATAAAGAAATGCAAGGCACCTAATCCTYGAGCACTGTTCTATCTACGTTCCTCTATTTCATCCTGTATCCACATCACCAAGCTTCTGCAGAGTTAAAAGATATGCTTGGAACTGGACTTTGACATTTTATGTTTCTATCATCAGTGTCACTTGCTTTTCACCATTTTTATCTGTATTATCTCCAGGGCTGGAGAAGTACTTGACAAAAGGTAGTCTTCACAAAGTCATAGGAGTGATGGCTTAGAGCAATGAGAAAATGAGATCAAAAGAAGGAGCTCATACAGATACACATGCTGCTCGCTTGAAGTGGAAAAGCCTAACAAGATCCAGTGAATTTTCCACTCAGATGCTACAGTAACTGCCACCCTCTAAACCCCTATATTAAAATATATCTTGTTATCTTGATCAGGCACTTACACAGAGAAGGGGAAAAAAATGGCATTTAACACACACATTTTGATGGCTATTCTGTAAGACCAGAATATCTTGTGTAGAACAACTGGGAGCACAAAGGAACCTACTCTACAGAACCAGATAAGTCATGTAAAGGGCTAAAGGAATACAGAGTCCTTCACTAGACAAACATGTAGAAAAATGACAGAAAGATGTTTAGCAAATATTTGGTTGAAGCTATTAGCCACAAGCTTGCCTTCTTCACTATCTAATAAAAAATATAGTGCAAGGTTACTCATTGCTTGAGAAGATGGATCTAAAAGTAAATCTCCAACATTTAAGTTACAAGATGATCTTTTTTTCCACCAAAAACAAACAAACCAAAAACCTTCACTGGTAAGAAGGTCCCTGAGGGGAATGTATTATGTTTTGAGCTCATTTCGAGGGAAAATGAATCATTTAAAAACAATCTGAAAAGATCCAGCAATCACTAGTTTCCCTATTTTGAACAATTACAGATTTTCTAAGCTTTTTTTGTTTTCTCCAGGAAAAAAACAAGTTATATCTACCAGTCACTGGTCCCATGAGAACACACAGTAAATGGCTTGATCTTGTCTTTAAGCAGTATTCTGGAGTTTAAACTGTTCATTAAAAAGAGTAATGAAAATCTTTTAGTCCAATACACTTCAAAGTTACAAGACAACTCTACCCACAAGACAACCTCATCTAGCAATATTTAAAAGGCTTATTACAAACTCTGTCACAAATACAAACTCTGTCACAATCACACCAGGTTTGAAGGAAAGACATGAAAATTCAGTCGTAAGGTTAAGCGTTTGAGAAATTACATATATGTTACGGCCAACTGCAAGTCAACAGAAAAAGGTAAAAAAAGACAAAAAAAAATCTCATGGCAAATGAGAATGCAAGGTGTTTAAAGTGTTCTTATATGTAATTTATTTTTTTACTTATGATTTACAAGGCGTTGATTATTAGACAAAATAGCATATCTTAACTAACCTCAGGAGAAAAAAAAAAGATAAAATATAGAAGGAAATGATATATAGTTTCATAGAATATATCACACCCAGTGCACGCACCAGTTCAGCTTTTCTTATCAGATCCCAAAAGTTATTTATAGGATTTCTGCAAAGAAATATTTTGGTCTAGTCAAAAGACAGTGTACAGTTTGAGACCACTGACTTAGGCTCTAATTTTGACTCTAAGTCTGCACTGCTGCAGTAGATCCTCCAAAGTTTGTAGTGTAATCAAAAGCTGATCTAAGCATTTTTGAGCAGTTAACAATAGACAGGAGTTAAGGACTGCAAACAGTTCAGTATGATACATTAACTGGAGCTAAAGTTCTAGTATGCTTATTGCAATTTTTTCCCAATTTTTAACAAGCCAAGTTTGTTTGCAAACACACTATTGCTGGGGATAATAAGGCTGTTGAGGAAAAGGGTATCCAGGTTGTTGAGGTCCTGGGTATGGAGGTTGTCCTGGGGTTTGATACACTGGTGAAGGTGTATATGGCAGACTATACTGGTTATACATGTATGGATTATAGCCCATTGGCATTGGCATCTGGCAATACCTGCATGAATTAAAAAAAAAAAAAAATTAGTACCCAAACACTGATGTTAATTATTTGCAAAAACAGATAATTCATTAATAGACACAAAAAGACACATAATGACCACATTATAAAAAATGTGCTAACTTTCACAGATCAACGAGGAAAAATGCTATACTGCATGGACATGCAGACAGAGGGTATAGGAGAGCAACTAGCTGGAACTAGAAGGACTGGAACAGTTCCCCTATGTTTAGAATTACTGTGCATATTATCAGCTTTTGAGCCTGCTGCTGAGAGAGACAGCAGCTGCTTCCAGCTCCTTGTGATCATTCGGGAAAGATGGGGAAAAAGAGGTAAGCTGCTCAAGTGGAAGCTTTTTGTGTTTTTCCTTGCCTCTAACATCATAGGAAGATTTGGAAAATGACATAGAGCAACATACATCAGATAAGCAATGCCAAATGGCTATGCAAGGACTGCCAACAGTCTATAAATCAAGGCTAGAAGAACTGTAGTCCCTTCTCCTTCCCCCTTAAAAAACACAAATGGCCCAACAGGACTTAGGTGGCTAAAACTGAAAAACCACCATGCCTCGAGAGCCCAGAACACATCCACGACTGTTACAATAACCCACTTAAATACGTCACACGCCACACAGGGCGCGCCCCTGCACTAGGAGACGCCCCGCGGGTACAGGGTGCTCGCGCGGCTCACCCTGGGTAGCCGGGGTAGGTGGGGTAGGGAGGGCCCTGGGGCTGCGAGGGCGCCGGGCCTGCGGCGGGCGCGCTGGCTGCCGGGGCAGCCGGAGCAACTGGAGCCACTGGAGCGGCAGGAGCAGCGGCAGGGGCTGCCGGTGCAGAGGAGGGGCTGCTGGCTGCAGAAATCACAGGCGGTGGTGGCCGTGCTGGTGGCTGTGGTTTAGTCCCCTAGGAAGAGAAGACAAATTAGGCGAGAGCTTCTGCAGAGCTTCTGTGTTTACATGCATACGCTAACCCAAGCTCACTAGAATGCAGCAAGTCTTCCTTTTCAAATCTCCAAGCTATGAACTTACACTGTGGAGTTATCCACACTGTATGACACATCCCCAGGCAACGGTTTTGAGCTTCACCCTCCGTTTCACTTAAACACYTTCCTAAACCCAGCATTACGCTAAGGAGCGATATACACAAGCTAGAACTCGATGCAAACGCTGCAGCAGAGAGGACGTGCCCGCGCCCGGCGGCCCCGCAGCTCGTATTTACCACCATGGTCCTGGGCGCCGGCGTGGGCGCTGCGGCGGGCTTGGCACCCGCGCCCGGCGCCGCCTGGTACGGAGGCACCGCRATCGAGGGAGCGCTCGGCTCCCGCGCAATGCTCTGCTGCAGATCTCTGCAGAACAAACACACACACYGTTTAGTATTTTTACACATAGGGTAGAAGTTTTTCTGTTATACATTTCAGTAACACAAGTTTTAGAAAAAGGAAATGAAAGACTAAGTTTAATACTTAAAACACAATCAATACGTCCGCTCACACTAACTTTGGAGTCCAACTGACTTTCATCAGAGAAACCATCTTCTAGCCAGTCCCTCTACTAACTGCTGCAGGTGTTTGCTAACAACGTCTCTCCTGTCCTCCAGCTCAATACTAGGTACAGGTCACAGAAAAAGAACTTTAGGAACAGAAATTAAGAACCTAATGGCTCAAGGCTAAGCAAAAGGATAAAAGAAGACTTAATTAATTTTGTCATGTAAAGAAATGTTAAGATATAGAAGATAAGTAATTCTGTATGGCCTATAGATCACTACAGCTATTACAGATATATTCCATGTACCTAGCAAACTAATTCCCTCTTGTTCTGTTAGTTTGACCTAATATATGACATTATAGACTATCTACCTCCACCTCCAAGAGAGGAATGCAGGGACAAAAATGAGCATGTCTCAGCATAGCAGCTTTCAGATTTTCTGTTGTGTCACCTCCACTRGAATTACTAATGGCAGCTACAGCAAGATACACGGAGGCTTTGGTGCAACGTTCTACCTTCTAATTTCACAGTCACTATTTGATTAAACTCCTAGGAAGCAGTTGCAAACGCAGAGGCACTCAGTATATTTTTCGAAAGAGGAGATAAAGTCTGACATTTGAGATTGGGCATTTYAGGAAACATTTTTAATTTATCAAAGAGCTTCACACAAAAATGTAATAGATATGATACACAGAAAGTACACAGTACACAGAAAGTACACAGAAAGTTACAACTAGAACTTCACCACTTCTAAGGAACTTTGTAAAAAATAATAAATAAATAAAAATTCCAAGTAAATCAAGTAAACTATCCCTGCAATTCCCCTGAAGCATCTCCAGGAAAGACTAGTGGGGAAAGGAACAACTGCTGAAAAATTATACCACGAAGCAGATGAAAAAAAAGGCAAAAGAGTAAATACTTCAGTCATTCTACTTAAAACTATGAGTTGAGCTTACAGAAAGGTGTACTTGGTAGACATATGTCTCAGATCTGATCGTTTCACCTAACTTGCTAAGAGTTTCTTGTTGGGAACACTTAATATATGTAACAATCAATGGTTATCAAGGCAAAATTCAGCTGAATGTTTATCAGCAGTGAACTTGCAGCAACACTTAACGGTGGCAAATTTGGGAAGTGAGATATTCAGACCAAAGTCTTTGTTAAGCATCCTACACCTTCCAAGCTGCATGAAGGTAAAGAGAGGCAGATGCATTGTATATAGTTGCCAAAAATTCATTTCAAAGCACAATTCCAAATAAATAGAGCAGTTCGACAAAGGATACAAATTTTAAAAAGTTAAGATTTGGGGGCTGAGCATTTGCTTCTTGACATAGGGCATGCAAAGGACAACTGAAGCTTAACCAACTACAATCTGAATAACAAGTAGCCCTTCTGAAAGGCTGTGTGCAAGAGCGAGACTGATTAAAGGATAAGTCTTTATGTATCTGAAACTTTTTTTTTTTTATTTTAAAGAATCAATACATTTCCTTATACATTTTTAAGTTGAGAGTCCTAAAAACTATCAACAAAAAATATCACTCCATGATGTTTTCAGCATATTACCCTGGCCTCCAGCCTGAACACATCTGGGGAGCAGCAGCAACCTAATACTATTTGCCCTTCACAGAAAGGACAAAAATGACTTCCCCCTGCTTCAGTAGCCTAAGCAATTCACATAATTGAAACAATAATAWATTAGACGAGATCAGAAGACTGCAGTTTTAAGGGTTTCTTTTCCCTGCTGGGGACATGGGAAGCAATCATATGCAATTATATGTTGAAGCATTTTTCTGACTAGTGAAATCAAAATAAAAGCAAGAAGAAAGTAGAAGAAACCAGAAGTTCCTCAAAGCAAAATGACTCAAAGTTACCAGACATATGCTAAGAAGAACCAAGGGTAAAATTTTAAGATGGAAAAAAAATATTCAGGCCAAACTGAACTGGTATATGGGAATAGCAAAATAAATAAGTAAAAAATTCTCCCTGGAGTCTTATTCTCTTAAATACTAATACTGCATTTGAAGGTAAGGAACATATGTGTATTCTTCCCTTCCCATTTCATCAAGTAATAATAAAACTGTCCACAGGTCCTCAGGTATGATTTTTTGGCAGATACTTAACATTTGCTAAATGTTAATAAGTAACATTTAATAAAACACCAGATTCTTACTTAAGCAGTTCATCTCTTTCGGTCTTGCGAGCAAAGACGATGTCACTGCATTTGTTTTGGAATTTCAGAAGAATTTCTGTCAGTTCATTGTAGAACTAATGAAGAAAAAAATTGGAGTGTTCAGACAATATTTTCAGACTACAGACTAGCATACTTAYACATATGGACCTAGTTACAAGCATTATACTATTTTACTGGTCTGTCARTAAACTAGCTCAAGTGCTCAACACAGAAACGAGTCATTTTCACAAACCCAGGTCAAGAAAAGTCAGCTAAATAAAACTTTCYTGATCACTCCTCATGTATGCAGTAAAACAATATAAAACTTTTTTTWAAGGTGACCAAATACTATGGTAGAACAGATGAAAAAATACCTTTATAAGAAGCTGAATCTGTGCAGTTCTGCACTAGTTACTCAGCTGTTACCCCTTTCTTATTTTAACATAAACCAACGTTCAGAAAAGCTTACTAATAAGACAGGAACAGAAAAATGTTTCATGGCTGTCAACACAATCAGAATATTCAAGYAGCTCACTGCCAATAGTAAAAKCCACCAGAAYGTSCCTTTCATCTWGCATGTCTGCAAAATTCACATCTCAGCGTGGAAAGAAAAAAAAAAAATCTTCCCATTTCTTTCTTATTACTTTACCTTTGTGCCTTCTTTTAAATTGGCAACAAGTTCCACGAAGTTGTCGTTTGCTACAGCTAAGTTCTTCAAAACTTCTTCCCTTAAATTAGATTCATTGTTCGACTGCTTCACCTTGGCGAACTCCTGATGCGCGCTCTTAAAAGGAGGAAGGGRAAAAATGAGCAATGAAAATCGTGCAGCTTAGTTCCCTATGCAACTCAGAGTCTAAGGAGTTGTCTTCTCTCCTTCTCCTCCCTTCTATTCCTTCTTCCCAGACACACAGGCTGTACTTTCTGATACGTGCTAATTACCCAGCGCTGCGGCTATTTGAGAGCTACACGTAATTAGCTGATCCCTACTGCCAGGCATTAACACACATTGGCTGTTCTGGTCGGCCTCCRGCTCATTTCCAAGATCATACTGCAGACTGTGGTTCAGAGAAGATACTAATTAGGGTCCCTCTGCTCTACTACCCTCCATTGAAGCTCATAAAATACTGAGAATTGGTATTTTAAAGAACTCTGGTTTTTAAAGAACCAAATCTGGTTGACGTCAGCCGGCTATTAAGAGGACAGGCAAGGGGAAAACTGGCAGAAAAATCATGGCACACATCTCACTTGCTTTGAAAACTAGACTTAAAAGGCTACTTCAGCTGCTAGAAGCGGCCAAATGTGAATTCCAAGATACTCAAACATCAAAGAAATACACRGCAAGACTTAAAGAGTACAGACAGGAAGATAACTCTGAAATTAAAGTTCTTGATTAACAGAGGCCCCGTGGTCATTTAGAAACATTTCCTCCTTTTTTGAAAAAGTTTCTTACTGATATTCTTGCAGGTATAAGCTACAGTTAAAAGTTATTAATAATCTCACACAGAGCTAGCCTGATCATGACTCAAGCCACCTGTCTTCGCCATCATAACTCAGGTACCTGTTTTAGTGCTGTGGCAATTTAAAATATTTATAACCACATGTGAGAAAATTCCCWATATTTACTTTAATGATTTTGCAATGTAAGTCGGTATATTGACCATCTTGACAGACACTGCAAATCAAACGTCTCCTAACCTGAAATCAGGAGTGTTAGAAAATGTACTCGAGAGACCCCAAACATCTTCTGGCAGGCAGTAATGGCAAGTCTCTTTTGTTACCCCAGGAAGAAATGTATCAAAATGGGATAAGAAAACCAAAACAAAAGCAAAACAGAACTTCTTACACAAAGGAAGCTTCTTTAAAGGGCAAAGGCACCTGCTAAAATGTACTGAGACAGTCAGAGAATTTACATCAGAGCTCTGRAATAGCCTGCTAAAATGCACATTTCTTTTTAACAAAGGGAAAAATAAAATAATAAACAACACTCTCTCTCTCTCAGTAATCAGAGGACTAAACATGTCGAACATGTAAACATTTTCTATGACAGAGTCACGAGCAAGACAGAGTAGGAAGCAGATTTCTACAGCATTGGGAACGTACAGGAATTCTTGCCACTAGGTTTAAGAGTAAGGGMGACATATAAAGACACTCTGTGGTACCTGAATATTTTTCAGAAGCTCTTCCTGCTTCTTGAGGGAGTCTTGCACTTTCTGTGTATARCTTCCATAAATTCTGTCTAACTCGGTCACAGAAATAGCTTCCTCATTTATAGCACCATCCTGTGCAAGGGCGGCCAGGAATTTGCTTGTCATGTCAAAGTTCACTGACTTCAGGTCATTTTCAAGTTGTTCTCTCTCCTTCTTAACCTCATCCAGATTGGCTAACAAAGACCTTAGGACATTAACAACCTAGGCAATACAAATTTCAAAACAAGTTAATATGTCTCGGTGAATTCCTACAAACTCTAAAATAGATTTCATTACTTATTTTCCACCCTTTCCACTCTTCACAATGCTGAAATGCCTACACAAGCCCACATAACACAGGTTGCTATAGTCTTCTCTGAAGAGTCRACTTCACTAATAACATAGAAGTACTACAAAAATATATATAACTTTTTTTTTTCAAGAAAGATCAGATGGAAAATGTTACTGGAACACACATCAACAAAAATCTGACCCCAAAACATACTAAATTCAAATCATTCCTATCAGCCAAATAATCATATTGATAYTGGTGAGCCTTGACTTCTGGGCTAACACTTTCAAATATGAGGCATTATTTTCCATAATGCCCATATTGCCTCAAAAAACCTCAGCACCACCTGAACTACCCTACATAAAAGAAGTTATTAAGGATTGCTCCTTTTGCAATGTCAACCAGTCCCACTGTACCTAGCAACTGAACTTGCTTACACGACATGTTACTAAATAAATTCTAGCAGATACAAAAACAAAACAAAATCCCCAGAACTCCCCCAAACCACCCCAAAAAGCACTTTGTTTTCCAACTAAGTTAATTACCACCTGTCTCAGCAGTGCCCGAAACAGGAGCAGCTAAGGGTCAGTGCCCATACCAGGCCACCAAGAACTCTACWTCGTTAAACTGGCTACCATTTCCCCTGGAAACAGAGCGCCCTCTCCGGGCCTTGCCTCGCTTCCTTGTAGTGTTTTGGCTGGGTTGGCAGAGGGAATGGCTGCGTTGAGCTCCGGCTCTGGCTTGCACAGAAGCGCAATCGTGTCCCGGTGAGACTGGTAGCGCTCTTTAACCAGCCCGTCCGCATGCACCGCCTTATTCAAAATATTATGGAAATTGGCTCCCTCTGGCAAGAGGAAAGAAAGGAACTCGCATTATTTCCAAGCTAGTTTTAGCCAAGCCTTACACCAARACAAATTTTCATGCTTTTCAATCTTTCTGCACGTCTACAGGTTTCTACGAGGCCTGTACCTTATTGTTATGAACACGTAAAACTTTTAAATTTAACTTTTATTTAACATAAACTAAGAATTTTCTAAAGGGGCACACAAAAGTACATTAAAAAACACTGGTGTGAGCTGCTCAGATTTKAAAGCCTGTAACTTTGTGTAAATAGAGACAATGGCATCTATTTGTCATTAGCTTCAAAATTAAGCTGATTAAGCCCACAGTGATGATCATACAGTGATGGCCAGTACTTTGACAAACTACTCAAACACTCAAGCCAAAAACTTCCAGATGAAAAAAAAGAAAAACCTTACACAGTGAATATATGCATAGAAAACACTCAAAATTAAATACACTACTCAATGTACTTAACTTGTAATTTCAACCGCATTCAGAAGAGAAGCCATTATATTCCATATATAATGAAGAGAAGCCATTATATTCTATATATACATATACATGGAATATATACACATATACATACACACACACACACACACACACAAATCTTCCATTATGCATGATTTTTAAAACTTTAGTATGCAGTACTCTCTCTCAGGAGATGCAAAAACAGCTACAAATTTTATGGTATGACCTCCAATCATCTTCAGATAAGACTTATTTCAGTTGGTGCTCCCATTTTGACAAGCTGTCTCCTAAATTGGGATTCATCTCTCTGGAAATGATATTAGAGCRCTGAAACCCACTTTAATTTACAGAACAACAAACAATTCTAGAGCATCCCAGAATCCAAGAGATGAAAAATGAGATTTACCTGCCCTTAAGGGCTTATAGAGTTCACTGGACGGCGTTCTCTGCCAGCGTTCTTTGAATTTTGTTTTCAGGTCATTGTCTGTAGTTTCTTCTTCATCTAATAATCTTAATGACTACAAGAGTTAAAATGTTACAAGCATTACAATCTTTCTTAAACCCAGATTTAATATAAACCATTAGAAGCACTTTTTTTTTTAAGGAAATACAAAGAATACTACTTAATTTTTATAAATTTAAATTTGCAATTCAAAAATGTAAGGAAAAATTCTCCCCCCAATTTTTTATAACCTTATTTTTCCCCTTTGAACTTAACTTTAAGAACAAAACAACTCTAAGGAAAAACCTTTATGTGACAGCACAATTTTCACATACAAAGACATAACATTTAAATAGCATGCTTTTAAAACCATTATTAAAATTTGCACGTATTTTGGACATTTGCATGCTTTTTTATTGCCATTTAGAGAGACCAAACTAGATATTTTTTTGTTTCTGTTGCTGTTTTTAAAGAATATTTCAGTGTTAGTTGTTGGCGCGCTTACTTCATCTAAGATTTCTCTGTTCCTCTGCAGCAGTTCAGGCAGATCTTTGATGAGCTGATCAATAGTTTGAACTCCTCCCTGTTCAATCACAGACTTAGACTTGTTTAAAATAGACTGCGGAACACTGTCACCAGACACATCTTCAATAGCAGCAGGAAGGTTGAGGGAAGCCAGCACGCTGAAAAGCCACCACAAGTCATTTGTAGAGATGGTTCTAACCATTCTATCCAGCACATTACATTGTTACCCAAACTAACACTCATACCAATTCAACTCCAGGAATAAAGGGAAACAGCAAATAATATATTCTTGAATAGAATTTACAAACTGAAGATTAAATTTAGCCTAGAATGTAGTTTTGAAAGTAAACAAGCCYTACACAGTCCCTTCTGCATTTTAGCACTTAATAAAAATGTAGTGTCTACCAGTTGACTGGTAGATAAATAATCATCTGCCTTCAGTTACATGTTCACCATGTTCACCTCTAAGTTTCATATAAAATCGTACTATAAAAAAAAATGAAAGCCAAGAGAAATAGCACTTATTGAGTCACTAGTTCAATCACGCTGACTGCTGAAATCTGAAAATCTCTCTTGGCAAATGGCACCGGAACTTCCTCTGGGCAAGTGTCAGATACAACTGAATAAAGACTGAAGAAAAMCATGTGTTCTTAATATGCATTCAGTCTTAATGTCTACAGACTAGTAGTTCTAAGCACCTCTGCTAGGGCTCAAGTATGCCACTCCAGCACACAATAACAATTTATTTCTACTGCTATCCAGGTGTCTAAAGGCTGCAGGTAGCTTTGGTAGTTCCACAAAATCCCCCTGATCAAGTTAAGCTGCTGCAGTACTTACCCATTTGCCAGATTTGTGGCTTCTCTCATTTGAGCTATTAGCCTATTTACTAGATCTGCCCTTCTTTGGTTATAAACACTCACGGACTGCTGAACTTCCAATGGAACCATCTTCTCAAACAGGTCTGCAATTCAAATAACACGAACAAGTTGCACTATGAAGGACACAGCAAAGACTTTCACAGCTCTTTAGTGCGGTTTTTCTACAGAGATTAATCTGAACAGTTTAGGATACTCCTTCAGTCTAAGACTGAAAGCAAAGTAGAAATAACTGAACAGATTATAGTGAAAAGAACTGCAGGATTACAAAGCAAGTTTCCCTTAAGGCTTCATTTCTATTTTGCATTTTAAGGAAGAAAAGAAAGGGAAGTGATTTTAAGATATTGTAATTCCCTTGTTCAGCTAATWATCTATAAGATTATCTCAACTTTATGGAAAACAAGCAACCAAGTTAGTCAAATATAATTTGATACTTCTCCCTTGTATTAGTGCTCATTTTGAAAATTTAAGAAAGGTTTTAAGACAGAAAACACAGTAGCAAAAAAATGGGAAAATCTTTACAAGATGCACTTGCAAAAAAAACCCTCACGTACGCTGCACATTTATTTTTAACATGCAGTTTTTTGTTCGGTACTTTTGCCATCAAGTAGTAAAACAATAAACTAGAAAGACATGTTTTTTTTTTTTTGTTTTTGTTTTTTTTTTTTTTTAAATCAAACACACTGCTGTAAGCTTAGTGCTCTCCACAAGTTCACACCAGCACCTTGGCTGGCCATGGGTGCGCCAGCCGCTTGCCTTACCCGTGAATTTCTGGCTGAGGGGAACGACGACGGGAGTCGACTTCACGAGGCTGGCTTTGCCGATGGGCTCCAGGTCTTTCAGGTCAGGGACACGATCGTGGTAAATGAAGTCGTTATCTTTTTTTGCAGCTGTAAGCGCCCGATTGATTTTGTCAACCAGATCCTTAACATTTATATATTCATCGTAACGGGACGCCACTGTTTTTACCAAGTCTGCTGCATGCTGAAAAATAAGAATACAGTTAGAACTCAAATATTACTTTTTCTTCCTCTCTTTCATATATATATATATATATATATATATATATATATATATATTTGGGAATAGAAGAGTTTCCCAGGCACCCATCCACACAACTTTTAACATTAAAACACAATTGATACTATTTTTCCTTATGTAAGAAAATATTCTTCTCCTCATTTAAAGTAACAAAAACAGAAAAGCAAAATTTATTAATTAAAATAGTTCATCCAACAGCAGTGAGCAATCAACAGGTTGATCCCACCAAAGGTTCAAAGGACTCCCTCACATCCTAATAACTGATAATGGGTTAGAGGCAAAAACATTTCAAAAAACCTCAATCACAAAAAAATGCCAGCATCTTGTTTTCATGTTTTTAACAGAGCAAGCAGCAGTTGTGCTTCACTGTCACAAAAGTTACAAAGACACATACTGTCCTCGCAGCTGCAAATAACTGATTTATATAACAACTATACTCTGAGCTTTTAAAGTATTTTTCACTCAGTTATCTGAATATAACAACTCTGAGTTAACTTTTTAAAAGAGGATTTGAAGTTTTCCCATATTTTAGGTGCAGGAAGAGGAGGGGGGAGAAGAAACACACAAATTACCCACCTGTAACCTCCCAATTTCTTCACCAAATTTCTTCTGCTGTTTTGCCAGGATGGATTGATGGTATTCTGCATTGGCCTGCATAATGCAGTGCTTTGCAGCCAGAACAGGAAACACCTCCTGGAAATAAAAATACTGACCAGGGAAAGTCCAACCACAAAAACCACCACAGACAACACGGGATGCAGGAAGAAAAAGGAAGAACAGGAAATTAGAATCACCCAATTAATAGTTTAGATTGGTTAAAACATTAAATGTAAATGTCAGATCATGTGACTTTGCACGGCTTGAATCCAGTGGCTTTTTTTAATTTGCTGTTTCAAAATTCTTACAACGGCCATTATCTCAGATGAACGACAATTTACACTCAAGCCATGAAGTCACAACATTTACTTTACAAAGATTAGCACGCATGCATATATTAGAAAGGACAGCTACAAGAACAGACCCAAGTATTCGCAAGACAAAGTGTTCTTAAAAGAAGAGAAGGAAAAGGAGGGAAAAAAAAATTGAAGACATCACAAGTCCTACAGAGAAAGTACTTCCAAAGTTAAGGAAAAAGGAGCAAACAAAGAGAACCAATCAATACTGAGACAAAAACTAATTAAAAAGATATTTTTTAAAAGATTTTATATATAAATGCACTTATCTTCACAGAAGTACCAATCAAGACATGAAGAAAACATTATACTGAAGCCCACAGCATAGGCATGGTCTTTGATCAAGGATTTGGCCTTAGAGTCTTATGCCTTAAACTAAGGAAAAGCACTGGAAAAGCAGAGCGAAGTTTTAAAGACCCGAGGACAGAAACCCCTGCTTCTTCACACTTGTGCAACCTTGATGCCCACAGGGATGCAAAAGAGGGGACCAGTTTGAGAGCTGCCTGGGGGGCTTTACTACTGGGACCCGACACACAAAATAAACTATTTCCCACTCCTAGASATGTGATGGCTCTCAGAGCCTGTGCTAATTCAAACCACCAGCAAATCTACTGTTTTCTTTCAAGCAATATAGTAAACTGACAGTTGATAAGCAGAAAATGGTTTAAAACCATCCACAACAAAACAAAGCAATGGCTTTGCTGTACCTCATCATCTCTCAGGGAACAATTACTACCTAGGAATGAGATCAGCCCAACCTGTACAGCAATACAGAGTGCGTGAAAGGAAACACACACAATGAGGAATCTGTCAAAGATGCAAGCAAGCAAAACTCTAAATTTACTCTGCAAATGATTTGTTTATACACACACACACAAATATATGTATACATATATACACATATATACATATACACACATATATACATGTATATATGTGTATACACATATACACATATATGTGTATACATATATGTGTATGTGTGCGTGTATGTATGTGTGGGCGTATCTGTGATTGGTCTACAGGACCATTTGTTTATTATTTTAAACAAAAAATGCATACTAATTTTAGTTGAACACAGTTAATACAGTCTGCCTCGCAGGCTCAGTTTTAAAATAATCCTTATATTCTCTATATTGAAAGWGGGGAAATGTCTTTCTGCAGCTTCCAATATCAACAATAACAAAATGACTGTCAAGCCTGAACTGAGCTACTTAATTTTTCTTTTTTCCTGGGGTGTGGTGGGAGTATCAAATAGAGGAAAAGAGAAAAACAAACAGAAGGAGATAAGACACACCGACTTCCAGTTATGTTTTTCATTAACAGGCTGGTGGATCAATAACACTGCATTCATGCTTTCACCAAGATAGCAAATTTCACATCCAATCTTTGATACTAAAAGCCATTTAAGCCCCATTAGAAAATGTTAGAAATATTTAGTAAGGCATTAAATAAGAAAGTATCCCTAAACACTACYATAAGCATTCCAAGCTAACTTTAAATGAAGTAAAAACGTTTCATGTGAGAAGATATTACCTACTAAAAGGAAAAGAAAAATCTTAAAAAAAAAAAAAAATGCCACTATTTCCTTCTCAGATTCTTAACAGTTTTTCCAAATACTGGTTCACTTCCCCTGGATGTGACAATGCCAGTGACTTCTCTTGAAGATATCATCTTAAGCACATTTCACCACGTACACAGTAAACGCCAGCTATTCACAGTCAYAGCAAGTCTCAGGCTATTTCCATAAGGGCTACTAACCTTGGGCAAAGTATCTTTATATTGACATTGTTTGTAAGCGTCACCATAATAATCTGCTGCTTGATTAGCTAGTTTAGCTATAATACCATCTTTCATTTTATCTGGTGGGGAAAAGAGAAGAACAATGATGATTAGCATTAGTTTTTACAAATCAACATGTAGATTATTTCAACCTAAAGCAGCAACAATAGCATTCTAAATATGCAGTTTTGCATTATAGCTTAGGGGCGTGCGCCCCTAATGCGCCCATTTTTCCGTTCTCAGCATCAAACCACAGTTTGCAGATTTTTCACTTTAATYATGAAGTTGCAGGTTCAGTCAGCTTTAAGAGAACCCTCCTGGCAMCTGTGCATTTTTGCAGTACTGAGGATGAAGTTTCCCCTCACACCAAGGGCAGGCTACAAATCAAAGCAGCAGTCCCACTCTCCCCTTGGCAATGTGTTCYCAGCCCCCCTCTCAGGCTGGCAAGGGCATTTGTACAGCCAGGATCAAAATATTTGGCTGAAGTCAGGCAACAAAATTCTATATAGAAGTTAATTTTCAGTAAAATCCCTACTCCAGATCAGTCTCTGGACTCCCAGAAATTTGCATGGTAAAGGTGGAGAGAAAGGACTGTTCCTTTCCACAGCAGCCCACATCTTGGTGAGCTCGTAAGCACTCTCCCCAGCTCCCTATCTGAGCAGTACGTGACTGGCAGCAGCAGGATTCTTGGCCTGATGCTATTCCTGAAGCCAAAGCTGTTAAGAGAGGAATGTACTGCATCTATCTTTATCTCCCTTTATAATCACCTCCGGTCTGCACCAGCAATTCAGCCCTGCAAGAGCGGGCAGGCAGCATAAATGTCAAACCCGCCCCCCSAAACGACTGCCTTGTCAGACAAGTGTCCTTCGATCCAGCAATTTTCATGGGCTGCCAGATTGATAAGCATCAATGCTGGGCGAGGAAAAGGACTGCTGAGTGCACCTATCCACAGAAGAAAAGTCCCAAGATCCCCAAAAGGCTGCTCGTCCTAGCCCATGCACACCCCTACAACAATTTAGGCAAGAGCCACAATGCTTAGCATTAGAGTTCTCCAGTGTAAATGCATTTAACATATGCCAGAAGCAGAAAAACTAATCCAGGAGCTAAAACGTGATCTATCCACTTAATGTTTTTATTTATTTTTTTTAGTACATCTCCTTCCAGTGCATTAAATAGTTAATGAAACAGGACTAAGTTCTTCCTAACCCTACTTAGTGTGTGGTAGTTGCATTTCCTTCATGCAGCATGGGTTCTGTGAAGCTATGAAAAATACTGCCACTGTACTAAGGTTCAATCAGCAGAAAAAAGAAACATTCAAGACTCATTTGTCCATGTGGAGAGTTAGGGGTAGGTCTTTCACCATTACAGGTTTGAATTTTTACTCACATCTCTTTAAAAATGGTATAGCTACAACGTAATTCTATGGATGGAACAGTGGACGCTTGCAGCCTTAAAGACACCTTTAAAGAAAACATTAAGATTTGAGAATGGAAGAAGAGTTGATCTGTAGTCCTACAGTGGAGCAGGATTAGACCCAGGTTTTTTTGGCCAAACTCTCATGATTTACAAAGGTAAATAAATTCCATTCCATCAGAAACATCATGATCAGCTGGTATGGCTGTTAAACAGACTCCCCCAGTTTACAGCAGTATTTTATTGTTGAGATGCTATCCAAGAAATAACTTCCCAGACTGATGAGGAAGGGAGTAAAGGTGAATTCCCAATGTACCATGTACATTCCTAGTGGATTCCATTCTGCTGAGTGAACATGCCTTGTGGTCTCAAAGAAGAAAGAAATTGGAATTTAATAAAATCCTCTGTAAACTAAAGACAAATCAGAAGACAGGACAATTGTCATAATAAGTGAACATTAAATAAATACTGCTTTTGTTGTTGTTGTTATTGCTTTAAATGACCTGCACTTAAAGAACAGTAAAGGTAAAAAGGAAGTTTTGAAAGGCCTTCTGAAAGCTCCTGGTAACTTAAAATGCTTGTAACCTTTTGTATAAGTTCTAATGAAAATATAAAACATGCAAGAGGAAAATTGAGATCTACCTCTTGTCGCTTTCAAGAAAAACACTTCTTGAGCTTGAGCCAACATAATAAGGCTGAGAGTTCCAACTGTGTCTGGAGAGATGTCCACGGTGGGTTCTCGATTCAGTGCCGACAAGACGGTGTCTTTAATGTGCTGGAAAGCGCCACTTGCAAACTAAAGAAAAGAAAAATATCATCCTTCAGGTTCCTAAGCAGATTTTTTCCTCTTTAAACTACAATAGCATTCCCAAAAAAAAAAAAAAAAAAAAGGCTGCTTTTGTAGACTCTTTAAGCATGAAAAACAATTTCTTGTGACTTCTTCCTGAAAATATCTACATTGAAAACATCTTTTTTTTTTTTTTTAAATAAGACTGACTATAACTATAGGCATGTTGGCTACATCTGAAGGCATGAAAGGAAAAAGGATGATTTAACATGTTCTATCAAGACAAATGAAAGAGATAATTACTGTATAACATGACAAGATCCAAATTAGCTAAAATCCATTAAATCTTAAGACCCCTGTGGCTGGCTACCAGAAGCTTAGGGGGAAAGAAAAACAATTTGTCATGGAATTAAATCCTGTAAGCACATAATTGTGAATAAATACTAGATAGTAAGCCAATCCATCTTGATAGTGAAGAGAAAATTACATAGTAAGCCAATCCATCTTGATAGTGAAGAGAAAATTACATATATATGTGACGGTAAAACTGAGATACTTATTCAATGCTCTGCTTATTCAATTCTGAATTCCAGGGCACAAGCAGAAAGCCTCTGTACCTGGTAGTGTTTAGCTGCAGCTTTCAGACCTTCATCATTATCTAGATTCTGTTCGGCTGCAATCTGGCTTGCTAATGCTCCACAGTTGAACAAAACACAAGTCTTCTCATACCCCAAACTTGCCAGAGCTGCAATCAAGAGAGAGAGTTTTAAAAAACCAACCTTGAGTATGCACCAGCCTCCTGCACATGTGCCATCACTAGCACTCTGTATTTAAAGACACCAGCAGTTTCGAGCCAAACAAAAGAAACAGACTTTTAAAATCAACATTTTCTTAATTTCACAAACTGAACATAGCTCCTTGTTTTGAAGCACTTTGTGAAAGAAGGGCGTTAGACTATTCAGACCATTAAAAGTTTAAAAGCAGTAGCAGAAATGATCCAAAAGACTTTCCAACTACAGGGCAGTTTTTATCCTCTGAAGACAGGGAAAGACACAGAACCGAAAGATAATCTGAAACATGAACTTATGTGCATTAATCACTCTGCAATAACTGTCCACTTTCGTGCTCTCACTATCCTCTCTCACYGAGGAAAAAAGCTTTTAGGAACCCTCTATCTTACCATGGATTGAGATGTAGGAGATGGAGAAGCCTTTCCCCTCTGAAAGCTATTATCTCAGATTGCATACACTGACAATCACCTCGGTTATACTCCAGTTATACACGTACTGTACACAGGGCATATATTTAAATATTTTCTTAAATAAAACATGCTTATTAGAAAACTGCAGTTTCCAGTTCCTGTAGTTCTTCATTGCCCCAGAGGATGGAGCTCACAGCTCTACAAACASTAATATCTGAGCATCAGCCATTTTGAATCTATTAATTTCCTCAGGAAAATATGCGAGTGTGAAGAGGCAACTGTTGGAAAATCTATACACTGCAGGAAGTGGTTCAAGGAGGATACTGATGGGATGCATTTGTTTAACATCCATCGCTTTTATACAGCTATATATTTACCTGACACATCTCTGAAACCTCTGTGTCAGCAATCCCTGACCTGYGGTAAATTTTCAGGTAAATAGCCACAAACCAGACAGGCAATTTTCCCTCAGTTTCATTCCTTGAGTGAAATTGGCTTCATTTATTTATTCATTTAGCTAACCTCTCTCCGAGAAGTTTATTATTTTTTTTYCYWWTTTTTTTTCTTTTTAATTAAGGACCAGAACACCCAGAATTGCTTCATACTCTGGACTAGGTCCCAAGTACAATTTACAACAGCAAGAACAGTTGAATTCAAGCAGCCAGTTTCTCTTGGCTACCCCTGTAAAACAGTCAAGAGCCTCTGAATTTTAAAGGTAGATGGGAAGGGAGGAAGAACAAACTTAGTATGTCATAGAAGCAGGACCCAGAATTGACGAGGCAGATCCCTGGATCTTGCCCCCGTGGAAGTCAAAGGAGCTTGGGGTTGGATTTCCACCGGGAGAAAGGATCACCTCACATTCTGAAGTCAACAGAAATTCTATCCCCTCAAACACTGAAAACCTTCCATTGCACTGATAAACCTCGGTTAATTCTGATCCAAAGTAAAAAGATACAAACACGCTAGCCTTAATCTGGAGAGCAGCATCTGAACAATCTCCAATACAATATTCTAAAAGTATACACAAGAACAATGTGCTTATTTCTTTCCACCAATTCTGAAGTTCCAAAATCTATTTTATTTCACTGCTTGCTCAGTGCATTACTCATCTCAGTTAGAGRTTTCTTGCATTTTTCACATCTCATRTGGACTGTTGCATAAACCTCTGGCCATCTGCCTCAGACTACTATATAATTAACCTGCAGATAAGCAAGTTTTCTCAAGCTGCTGCAACATCACATGTATACAAATTCTCAGGGTAATTACCAACATTAGAATCACTGATGGCTCTTCTCATGTCTATAGTGATTTACAGACTACATTCAGGTCATCATTAAAAATTCTCCACCTTATTATGAAACAGGTTCATTTAACATGAAAAGCTAGCATTAGAAAAGCCAGAACTAAACAAATTCTAAGAAACGAAAAGCTGCAGCTTCAAGTAGGTGCTTGATTATTTATAAAGGAAAAAATATGCATAGCATCTGCTTCAACATAGCAGCACGGTGTACTGTTCTGCATAAGCTTTGCACACTGCAGCTACAGCATGTGCAGTTTGCATGTATAAAGCTACAGCAACTTGCACTAGTTGCTAACAGAAAACTATGCAGCGCAGCAGTCAAAACTAAAACACAACAGAAAAGGGAAAAAAAATCTAAGAGATTTTCAGACTTTGTCTGACATGTCAGGATTGCAATGACTGTCTTATATTGCTAGTCATGATGAATACGTAGGTATAAATGGAGAAACAGCTCACCAGCAATGGAAAATCACCACCAAGCAGCTCCCTTAATTTTAAAGGATTCTGTCTTATCTTCTCCGGGGGCAAGTTTTCTAAACCTTTTTAATGTTCCTGAATTTTCAGCATAAGATTATGTCTATAGGACTAAAATATACCATAGAAACAAATTCCTTTTGCTTTCAGGAAACCATTATAACTTGGTTTTTTTACTGATAGCATTCACATGCATATGAAAATGCTTTAAAAAGAAATGATAGGAGAATCATTTCAGGGCCCTCTTCCTTCTGAAAGCAAGCACGATGCCAGACAAGCTAACTCAGGCCAGCTAAGCATCGCTGCCCTTTTTCTTTAAGGAACTTGCTCACACTTATACGAGCACATCCCAACAGGATGCTGTTCAAGGAAAAAGAGTTGGGGTAACAAAAGTCTACTACTGGAACTTAGCACTTGAATAATTTTCAGAGCAAGTTTAAGGAGCATAATCTCCTTTACCACAACTATTTTCAAACTGTGTACTTGTGCCTTTGAAAAACAGACAGTGAATGGCTATTTGAATTTATTTATAGACATTTTTAGCATGGCACCCATTTACTCATTAGTAATGTTGAGATGATTAATCTGTTACCAATATACCTGAATTAATTCTAAACCACTCCTGAAAACACTAAAAATACAATTTACCCACCACATGAAATATACAAAAATATTCTGAAAATGTATGACCATTATTATTTGCACTTTCCCTATAACTACATACCCAGTTTGACAGATCCTCCAAAAAGTGATCCTTTATCAAAGGCATCTTTCCATGTAAATGTCACACAGATCTGAAAGATATGGGAAAAAAAGAGATTTATTAAATACATAACATTCAAAAATATCCCAAATTCACATATTTATTCTTTGTTATTCTAATGATGTAAAATGCTGAATTCATCTCTAACAATACAAACATCCCAGGAATTTCAAGAAATCAATGATAGGTAGCTTAAGAAGTTTATTCTATGTTCTTTTCTTTCAGTTAGCTTGCTCAAGCCCTTTCAAGAAGCAAGATGCAGACATTCCTCCCACAAAGAGTCTGACAGGTATGTTTACAGGTGAAATGAATGACCCATCCAGACATTTTCCACAGTTTCAAATTACTAACTTAGCTGGAACTGCTTTGTAATACATTTTTTATGCATATTAAAAGTGAATTCAATACAGGCATTGTCAGGAAACCATTTGGGGAAAGAGAAAGCAGGTAAAACAGGTGTGTCTTATGCTACACTTCTCAGCCTGTATTTCAAAGACAATGCAAATATTTCATAGACTCTGCTTTGAAATTCCACAATTTGATTCCCTATTCAGTTGCTCTAAATGCAGGCAACTGCTATCAGTCCAGAAAAAGAGAAAAAGATCATTTTAAAAATGGCAGAGAAGAGTAACTTGAGTGAGGTCTGCAGTATCATTTACTAACATATTTTCCTCCAGCAGCCAACCTCGCTGAAGTTCTGCTCACCACCTTCAAATTCTTATGAACTGCTCTGCTCATGGGAAGATCATTTTCAGACCTTGTTTCTAAAACTTGCCAGTTCTCCGTGTCTCAAGGCTTGCAGATAACCACATCAAAACATTTACAGACTGGAAACTCAAGGGAGTTCGTGGCTATAAGTTAATGCAGCTATGTAGAAAATTCAAGTAAGCATAAACTGGTAGAAAACCACTCCTTTACCCTGTGTCCCTGAAAAGCATTTTTTTTTTTAAATCATAACATTGCCATTCAAATATATTTTGGTTATAAGAGAACTAGAAGTTGTCCTATTTGCAGACACTCCAAAGAAAACATGTCTTTCTCCTCCTAAATATAGAGACCTAAAGATCTATTCTAGTTTCTAGCCAAGAAAAGGGGTTATGTTAAGGAAAGATGGTAGAAAAATAACTTAATGAATATAATGCCTACATAAATAGTAGAGACAGAAATAACATGGTAAACTCTTCAGTGGGCAAAATTTGTTAGCTACTATGAATGAAACATCTGTTCTACCTCAAGAACAGAGGATCACATTCCATCTACTACCAACTAACATTTTATTTTCCTCATATAAATTATGTTTAAAAAGCCACTATAATATAAAGCAGATTTCTCCTTGGAGAAAAAAAAGAGAGTGTTATAGAGAATCTTTCAGCAAAGTGCAGCTCCTCCTCAGATGGACTGCAGTGACTGCCAACCAAAACCTAAGCTTTCCTGAGCCTGTGTGCTGGCACCTGTAAAATGAAGGCAATCACAACCACCAGAGGTGAAGTCTCCTTGTAGATTATATGGGGCTACAGAYTGAAAATAACCAGAGATTAGAAAAAGGCTCAGAGATTGCCTTGCCCAAGAGAAGTCCTGTTCAGTGGATTAGATATAGACTTGTCAGAGGCTCTAGGTGCCACGACTATCACTGCTACAGTTTCACGACATATATTTTAACAGCTTGATATATCTTCTTACCTGATTTTCAGAGAATGGAAACTTTGGCTCAATAGAACACAGCTGATCATAGTACCTAAAAAAATAAATAAATAGATAAATAAAAGGAGAGAGAGAGCACACTTGTGAGCTTTGTTTCTTGTACTGGCGAGGAAAAGGCCACTGAACTGCCTCGCAGTTACGGGGCTCACTTGCAGCAGAGAAAGATGCTCTTTTGCAGCAGAGGGGAGCCACAGTACAGGGACAGAAATTCTACAGATTCAAGGGCAGGCAGCCTGGAAAAGTGCACGCTAACACTGAAGCCCTGCCTCAGGCAGGAGACGCAGCTGAACCACCCCACTTGCAGAGGGAAGGTGGATTGGGAAAGTTTCATGCAAAGGAGTCTCTGTACCAACGGATGTGTGAAGGCAGACAAAGTATTAAAGGCAAACATTAGATGTTAAATCATGATGCCAAAAGAAATTATATATACATTTAACTAGTATTTATAAGCTATAATACACACTCTTCATCCTATTTTCTATTCCACTCTCCTACAATTTCTGAGTCATCTGTTTCAACTGCAGCCTCTTTGAAACAGATGCCATTTGCCTGACACAATATCAACTGAAGAGCCTCACCCTGATAAAACTCTTCCCTTTTAAGCTAGGTTTACATTAGAGCACACTGCAGCGGCCACAGGCAACTAAACCCAAAAGCTCCCCTACACCATTATTTGCCTGCTCGCAGTGGAAGATGTTTAGGAAAGAAAGTCAGAAAGGCAGCAAGGACAGCAAAGCCCCCCACACAACTTTGCCAGACAACAGTCGGCAGGTCAAGGTTTTCGCAAGCTGGATGCGAAATCTGCGCCATGCATTAAACATGAGAGGCTGGATGCACAAAAGGAAACCTTGCAACTGCCAGATGCAGGAAAATGGTAACACATGAAGTGCTGCTCCCTATGCCATCGCTGCAGCACCTACAGGCATACATCTGACATTGCAGTGGTCACATTTCTTTCTAATTCCACTTATACTCCCACCCCCCAAAACACATTGCTGGCACTAAGTCCCACAATCTGTGTGCTAACCTTGGTACACATTGTTCCTGTTTCCTTAAATTGTCTACCTAATTAATAATCACTCCTGATCTGGAAACAAAGCAGATGCAAGAGGCCTGCACTTCTCTGACAAAAAAAAAAAAAAGTGCTAACATTTAAAAATTCAAAAAGTGTTTGGAAAGGTCAGATGCAACATTAAAATAATCCTTAGCACATCCTTCACTGAATTTACATGTTTTTACACATGCACACACTTAAATTTGCTCTTAAAAGAAATTGTTCTTAACAAAAACAACAGCAGACTGCAGACTTTTATTGGGACAGCAGTTCACCAATATTGAACCTTTACTTTCAACAAGCTACCACATACATCAAATGCATAGTTGGGGAAAAAAAAATGCAGATTTTTATGTTCCTAATGTTTTCTTTGTCTACACAAAACTATTAATCTGTTCTCTAGCTTGTCACAGTTCAGCATGAGGATTGCTGCAACAAAAGTGGTCATTACAAATCCAATTATCAAACGTACTTTTCCTATAATCAAAGCTGTTTTTTCAAAACAAAATATTGGCATGTCTCGGAGTCTGATAACAAACTATATGATAACACAAGTAACTCACTTCTTTCAAAACTTTTGAAGTGAGCACAGTAAAGATACTAGCTTAAAAAGTATGCATACTCTTGGTAGAAGACTCCTATTTTGACCAGATTTCTTTCAATAGCTAGTGATACTTGGAAAGTTTGTGACACAAATGTTTTTTTTTCTCTATTGCATCTTTTTTCAAATGGCCTTAAATCCAAGCCTGATCTATAAACAAAACAGCAGCCTTTCTCTATCTAAGCAAATTCAGCTTTGCATGTTGATGCTCTCATGAGTAGGTCTGATCTGATTTAGCACACCATCATACTCATTCCTTTCCATTTCGTGATTTTCTTCACTGATGCCGATTCACACAGAATTAGACCGGAATTAGTTCACTAACCTTAACGCTGAAGATGATTTCCAAAGCTTTACCTAAAGCCTTCCTTCACCACACCTTCCTAAAGCCTTTCCCTGATCTCAGTGCAATCTTTTCCCAGTAGGACACAGAAAACAAGGCTTCCCCTGCCGCCTCCTCCCCTCCCAGTGCCATTTGTCATCCAAAACCCACGGATAAAGCCAGGCTGCCTTCCCACACTCCAGGGCTACTCAGCCCTGAGCTGTCATAAGGGCAGAGACAAGATAAAATCTCGCTACCTGGCCTTCTAAAGCCAGAAGGTAGCCTAAGTATTGGCTGTTTGCAAACAGGCTCTTTTGAGCCCATAGAACTACCACCTAAAAAGAAGGCAAAAAGGTGCATGTTCCTCCCAAACATGCACACTGGCCTATGACAGCGGTTAAAAAAGTATATATGTTACTTTTTATTATTGTAAGTATGGGAGGATCTCTTTTTTTTGTACCTGAAATTCTGCTCAAGATTTTATAAACTCTTTAAATCTCTGCAGCCTCACAATACATGAAGTAATTTAGTTTTGCTTAGCAGTAACTGCACATTGATTTAAGTGGTAAATGAAATTGTTAGCCATATAACAGTGTAACACTAACAGCACGGAAAATAAAGCTGAGATTGTACAGTGATGGAAAATAGGCTTCAAAGGAAAAAAAAATGATGCACAGGTTAGTCGCACACTGAAAGGTGAGAGTAAACATAAAAAGGGAATTATTTAAAATAATATTTGCAGAAAATGAACTATTAAGTAGAAAGAGAAAGGCACTGGCACACAACATAAATGAGAGAGCAGAGAAATGGAAGTGTTGTGCCAAATTAATAAACATATGAACTGTGTGAGCCCCAGACACAGCAAAGAGAGAGAGAGAACAGATGCCAGCAACTCAGATGTAGTTCTCAAGGTAGAGCTTCCTTTCATTCAAGTCAGCATTGCACACAGTGCTTAATAAAGTGGAGTTACAGCAGCTAAATTTARAAGTCAAGATCTTAATTACAATTTAATTAAAATACAAGTATTCACTTTATGCATGGAGAACCTCCAATCCTGTTCCTCCCTCAAGGAGCCATAAAGAAAAATCTCCTTCCTAAGGATCTAAGATACCAAGCTCTGCCTTCACTCATCTTAGATAAGCAGTGCAGTACTGAACTCGCAGACAGAAACCAGGACCACAACTTGCAGTCCACAGAGAATGTGGCCACTCAAAACAAAGCCATCCATCCTGCTCTTAGAAGGGCTACAAGAGTTGCTAGCTAAATTAAACTGCTTCAGCTCAATTAAACTGCTCAAACTTTTCAGAAGAAGGTTAGCRGGTCCTGTTTCTCTTTAATATTGGAAAGCAAGGAAATTCTTGAAGATATAGTTACACTAGAAAAAAAGAAACTCAGCGCCTGATCAGATTTGGTATGACAGAACACAGAACTTAAGAGGAAACATCTGTACCAAACACCTACACTCCATTTTACCTTTAGAGTACTAAAACACTTAAAAAAGCAAAGCCTTAAAGCAGACTGTTTTCCCAAGCTGTTGTGTTCATCAGTCAAAAACYAGCGTATCACGTATCTCCATGGCTGTACTGTTCCTTTACTCTTTGCCTAGGCAGTAAGGCTGCAACAAAGGACATTTCTCATATAAAATACACCAAATTCCTCAGTAACTACTCAACAAAGAAAGATATTTGAAAATCAGAGATTAATTAGAATCAAATTAATCCTTAGTTTTTACCAGATAATCAGTCTACAGTGCTCTACCAGGTGTGGCATACAAAAGTTATGAAAAACAAGTGCATGTAAAAGGTATGCATGYTATAAATAGCTCTTCCAACCTTACCTGCTTCACTAACCAAAGTTTTAGACATGGTGAGTGTAAGCTGCATCTTACGTCTCGCTAAAGGAGCACTTAAAGACTTARCACAACTGTTAAATAAGGACAGAAAAGTATTTGAAACTGGAGAGAGAAGGGAATTTCAGCAGAATTGCAAGGAAGTCAAAAGCTTTTGCCATCATGGCTTGAATTAACTTAACGACCTACAAGCATCAGAGGCAGGTCTCATTCAGCCCCTGTGGCTTTCAGCCATGGTCCTTCTATCCTCTTTTCTGCCAGCTCTGATCTTCATCTGTCCTTGCACTGAACTCGTCCAATTTGCTCATCTATTAGGGAGTCATCTATATGTTTTGGTGGGTTTGCTGCCTTCCAAGACTGGCCTAAGAGAAAGATGARAACTGGAGAAACAGACAGAAAAGCAAAGCAGAACTTCCTCCTTTCAGCCTGGGAAAGCTGTTAGGCAAAGCGCAGTCACATGACAAGATCAGGCCAAACAAGTATTTCAGATATAAATTAATCACAARCCCCACTGGCACCATTAAAAAAGGAAACTAAAGTCAGTGTTTGAGAGAAGAGAATACCCTGCCTTTCAGCTTGAACAGCAGGGTTCATCCTTTCATTCACAGGTTCTCATTATTTCCCTGACCTTCRAAAAAAGCATCCACAGAAATAAACAGGAATAGAACAGGAAGCTACAGAGATACCATAAAGCACAATGATCTGTACAGTCATATGTGTTAGAGCCCAAACACCCAGTGAAGGTTTGATAAGGTAAAAAAGGAAAAGCAATTTGCTATCTCTATAGGTTGTCACTTATTTCTTTTATATTTCTTTTCTTTTTAAATCACAGAATATAGCAGTGGATGTTGAATGTATTGATGCTGAACTATGATAACATTTCAGAGATCTGTCACGTCTACAGATATAATTTTCTACTGTGCTAGTGAAGCACAGCCTTTGCTTTTATTTAAAAATAAAGACTTTGGTGTTGCAAGGTCAAAGCACAACACAAGAGCTTTAATAAACTCGTATTCTGGCATCAGAGAACTTTGACCCCAAATTTCCAAATAAGAGTACATATGTGGTACACAATTTCAAWCAATTAATCCCAATGACTTCTGCAGGTAATGAGCTAAAGTAAACAGGCTTGAAATGTTCCCAGTGTTAAAGAGCAGGCTGCTGCAGTAACTCAGTCCTGCAATTCGCCAGCATTGCAGAGCGATGGAAAAGCGCCTGTCCTTCTGCACACCATGGGGCAGGCTGCACGGAGCAGCTTTCACGTGGTCTGCCAGGGAGAAAGTCCAGATCTACCTTTCGTGGGCAGGAGGCGCTAATTTACCTTTTGCCCACCTTCAAGAAGCCTGGCACGGCAAAGCCGCCTGCAAACTTTTTATAACACGGAGAGCGTGCTAAGTTGGAAATACGCTTGTAGCTCAGGAAAAACGCAGTGAGAAAGTATCGCACAGGGGGAAGGACTCTGAAGAAGGAACGCTGGGGAGGGGGAAACGCTAACGGTAAACCAGACAGCGCGCACAGGCTGCGGGGAGTCGTTTAACCGAAGCTGCTGCCCCTTTTCCGCGAGGCGCCAGCAAGGGCTGCCCGGGCGCGGCAGCACGGGGCACGCCAGGAAGCGCCTGGGGGCTCGTCCCTGCCAACGGGCCGTTCTGCCTGTCGTTGGCGCCAACGGCCGCGCTCGCCCCACAAACGCGGCGCGATGGGGGCGTGCCGGCGGGTGAGGCCCCGCCCACACCTGCGCAGACTCCGCCCATATGGGAGGCCCCGCCCACACCTGCGCCGGCCCCGCCCACACCTGCGCTCGCCCCCCTCCCCCAACCGCCCCTCGCGGGAGCCGTTGGGGGCGGCGCGGAGGGGAGGCCGCCGGTACCCCCGCCCGGCCGCCGGTACCTCAGGAGCGTCTCCAGGGAGCTGTCGTGCTTGTCGAGCGGGCGGCCGAGCGCGCTCTTGCGCAGCTTGCTGAGCTCTTCGGCCGCGCGGCAGTGCTCGGCCTGGGCCTCGCCGCTCGGGTAGCTCTGCTGGATGAACTTGTTCAGCGGCTTGGCCAGGTCCACCTCCGAGGCCTTCTTGAGCTGCACCGAGATAAAGTTCGTCATGGCGGCCGGTAAAGCGGGCGGGCGGGCGGCCTCGCTGCTGCTGCCGTTGCCCGCGGCCCGGCTCCCGCGCCGCTCCGCACTTCCGGGATCGGCCGGTCTCGCGCTCGCTCCGCAGTGACGTCACGCGCCGCTGCCGCGGCCCCGCCTCTCCGCGAGCCGGCGACGGGCGGGGCCGTTGCGCGCGGCCGTTGCGGCCGTTGCGCGCGGCCGTTGGAGGCGTTGCCGCCGTTGCGCGCGGCCGTTGCCGTCGCTCCCCTGCCGAGCTCTCAGGGCCCCGATAGGGCTCCGGACGCTGAAGAAGCGCAGCTTTTTTGAGGGTGTCTCCCGAGCCCCTTCTGGAGGGAATAAAGGAAATCTCCCTAAGCAGTAAAATAACTTAGCCCATAAGCCACATTGTCTATCAAAAGTGGTGGATCCTTAAAAAGTCATATGACAATATGACACATGTGAGGGTTAAAGGGAAGCAAAGGATCCCACTCCGCCCACACCAAAGCTGGCGTTGAAAGTGCGTGAAAACCGGTCGCTTCTCCATAGCTAATGGTGCAGTATAGTGACTGTAAAGGACAGTGTCACGTGTTTCAGTAGCCATACGTATGTCATGCATATCACTCACTTTCTGCTGACTGCCCTGTATAGCTTAAATAGGTAAAGCAGATATGTAACCTCCAAAGTTTACTTGTATGGAAAATTGAAAGTGGATTTTCAAACACTGCAGAATATTGTCCTCATTCCACATTCATTTTTTTCTGTCACTTGTTACAGACTTAAAGTTATTAGCTCACTATTTTTTATTTTGTAAATCTCACTATGAGGAAGATACCTGAGCATTAGCATAACTAGGCACAGTAAAAAATATTTGTTTTTGAATTCTGTAAAAGAGTGTGTTCTAGATGTTGTGTGGCAGCCTACCAGCAGCTACCACACTTCACACTTCAGCTACCTGCTCAAGTGCGCTGTGCTGCGTCGGGGCTAAGCTGCACCAGTATCTTTGCTGCCTAGTGGTTATTAAAGTCAGTGCGATAAGGGAGAGACCATGAGCTCGGTTTGAGAAACTCCTGTGACCACTGGGAGGGGCAGCTCTTCCAGTATTAACAGCAGCCTTGTACAATCCCAGGGCTGCTCCAGCAGCAGCAGCCTGGCCTTGTAGGGCGCTAGCGCAGCCAAGTAGGCACCGGAGTTGCCCCCGTTCTCCTGTATTTGGGTATTCAGGGCTTGGCCAGGTTGCACCTGCTACAGGCCTTGACTACGTTCACAAAAACTGTGCGTATATGTGAACGATTTTTTGTTGCACTCCTAGCTTCCTGAGTTGAATAAGAATGAATACATGAATTTCTGAGAGCTTGATCAAGAACAAAAAGGAATTGTTTTAATTTTACTTAAAAAAAAAAAAAAAAGCGGAGGGAGGGAATTTTATTTTACAGTAATCACAGAAGGTGAACCCCACTGACTTACTCATACTTGATTATAAGAGATCCCACAATGTCTGTTTGTTTGTTTGTGTCACCTARTTTTATTGCCCCACACACACTTGCTAACATTTGGTTCCTTAGCCTGAGTCAGCCTTATCCTGACTGCATTTTCCAGTGCCCAGGAAAACCTCCACGCTCACAAGCTGAGATTTGGATGAGGCTTTGGACACAGTCAGCCGGGCAGCGGCCTCCATTTGTTCCCAGCACCAGCACCTTACGCGGTGTAGTTGGCCTACACCCCACCGCAACATGACGTGGTTGCCTATAGATGGAAGAAGGGAGGCCGCTAATACCTCCCAGCGTACAGTCATAAACATGGAAAGGGTGTGAACAGGGAAGGGCAAGATATGAGATCATAGTTTTACTTTTGAGCCCTGTTGACCTTTAGGTGGCTGCTGCTTAGCAAATGCAACCACTGATCCTCTGCATCGCTGAGCCCTTCACCAGCATAGCACAGAAATTCCACTTCGGCTTAGGATAAGCCACGAGAGCTTGCAGCATACAAGGGATTTGCTGCTTTCTCACACGTTTGTTAGGTAGTCAGTACTCCTCTGGTGCCTTTCTTCCTTTTATTACAATTATAATAAACAGTAATTACTTATCTCCTGTTACTTACTTCTGACAACTCAAATAACTCTATTTCCCAACTCAGAGATGAGGAAGCTTCATAGTCCGTAGTTAGCAGTGTGGGGAACATAGTCCACATCTTCTGAGTCACAGTCCCATGCTTCAATCAACAGACACACTTCCTTCTTCAAAAGTTTCTGATAGTATATAAGTTCTGATAAGTATATAAGGGAGGCAGTTTAAAACCTCTTTCTCTTAAAATATTTAAAGTCATGCAGTATGAACAGGTTGCAGCCATATATTAAACATTGCTACTCACTGCTATATTTAATTTTAGTGCAGACAGTATTACACATCCCCTGCTTTCCCAAACAAGCATTATTTATATAAACAACATTGCAATTTTGCAAAATGTTTTTAAAAGTCAGATTTGATTTTGATTTGCAAACTGGCTTTTCAGCATGCTTTATATTCTTTTGTCATTGGGATTATTAGGCAGATTTTTTTTTCATTGAACTTTAGTGTTCAGAGTGTTTTGTATTTCCTTTGTGTTCACAAATTCAGTGCACAACAGAAAATTTCATTAACACAGGATTTTGTTGCATGTTTGCTGTATGTGTTTTTTATTCTATAGGTTTGGGCCCTGCTACTTGATCCATAACAGAAGACTTTCCCTGTAGCAAAAGTACTAATATTCAAGCAAACACTGTACTGAACAAATCACAAATCAGCAAGAGGAAGTGATAGGGCATCTAGTTGGCATCTCGTTGGGTTCATTAAATTCRGTGATTCTCTTGTCTAAAGCTTCATTTAATTATTCACAATGCCATTTTGATCCTCCCAACATAATCTGGTGAGAGAGACTAAGACCAAGTCTTTGATGACCATTGTGCTTTGGCCATGAGTTTCAGGAATGTTTATCTTCAGCTGCCAAAATGAGGGAATGCAGAAAACAAGCTCTGCATGAGAAAACGCTTGGATTGTTCTGCCTGGTTTGTATCCAAGTAACCCATGTAGTCCCAGTGCCCATTTATAAGAGAGTATAAAATTATCATTACCGGTGAATGAAACTTTTCCCTCCRTAATGACTAGCAGCAGGGGAAATGCTTTTATATTAAAATTGAGATGAGCCATAAATCCTAGATTTTGATAATTATTTGTTGGAGTTTTATAACTGTCTGAAGTGATGAGGCGCCTGACAGAGAAGCAAACTGCTGGGCCGAGGTGATGGTTATCTCCGTGCCAGTGCAGCCCCACTCTCAGGATGCTCAGTATTTGGGACCTACTGCAGTTCCAGTGTGAAGGAAGAAAACCACACTCGGGGCAGGTRAAGAAGTGAGAGGTTGGAGAATGCAGAAAACAATACTGTCAATACACTTCAAGATTAGGCACAAATGTTATTGTTTTTACTGTTAATGTATTGATTATGCAATTCGTATCTCTCTCTTCAGAAGATTTATGAAGCAAAACAGCTTGGCAAAGACTACAGCAACATTCAGTTCAATAAAAATAGTTGAAGGACAGGCTATTAAAACATATTTCCCAAAAACTGAAGGTCAGAAGTTGTGCAATATGCATCAGTGCAAGTATCAGGACAAAAACTCACCTTAAACCTTCACCCTAACCCTAACCCCAACTCTAACTCTACGTTAGTGTAAAATTTGAGTACTGCAAAGTGTATTACAATGAAGAAATCAAAGAAATTATATCTGGATAATTGAGGGAGATCCATTACAAGTCATGACTTATCCAAGAACTTATTTCAATAGTATTTTCTATCTTGAAGTATTTGTTATTATGAAGTATATTTTAAAATATTCAAATAGAAATCATTCCACACAGCTTGAAATGGGCCTCAAATGGAAGTGGGCCATCAGGCAGTCAGGCATTTTATAGGGTAACACTTGCTAGTATGAGGGGAACAAATTTTGCTACATGGAACAAGCAGAATAGCCAACTCTTGAGAATGCCCCAAAATATCTTTTATGTTCACCAAACAACACTGCTAACTTTCAGTCCTGTGGTCCTAAGGACTCCTTAGGGCAAATGAGATGTTTACACCACTGAAAATCCTCTTCATTGACAACATATATATATATATATAAATATATATATTATATATAAACACACGGATGTACACACACACATATATATGTAGAGAGAGTCTGAAAATTGCAGTTCAAACGCCTAGCAGTCCTTCACTGCACAGAGCAGTCTGTTTTTGAGACGGCAGCAGCAAACGCGGTGTGCGTGGCGGGCTGCGCCCCCGCGGCCTGGCAGGGACGAGCGCGTTGCTGAGGTGTGAGCGGGAAGCAGCCGCCCTTCGGCCGCGACAGCGCCAGGCCCAGCGTGCAGGGCAAATCTCAGCTTGTTGCTGGGTTCTCTGCCACCCACTCATTCACTCGGATAAACAGCGAGACGCTGCAGACCGCCTGCTCAGGAAGCTGCGTTTGTAAGATAGGAGTGTTTGAAGCAGGGTGGTGTGTCCAAAGCCAGACATCTTTCTTCACATGCCCCTTGTGGACCTGCCCTCTGGGTCTTCGTCTGTGCCTGTTGCTGTTGTAGCTGCGCGGAGGAGAGGGAAGCTTGGAGCTGGAAGGACTTGCAATGGAATGCAAGAATGTACTGTGCAAAGCAGGGTCACCTGCTGGGGCCGTGTTAGAAGGCACCATAAGGCAACAAGAGGGGCCAAGGCCTTACGTCAGGTCCAGAGAGGATTCCAAGTGTGTAAGGAGGAAAGAAAAAAAACTAATTTGTAAAAGTCAATGAAATTACCTTCTCCTGCTGCCTCCTTGTGTGGGAATCAAATGAACCCTTTTCCTGGATCCTCACAGGCCGTGGAGAAGAGATGTGAGCCTCATTCTGTGCAAGCAGTCCACTTAGGAGCCTTACAAAAAAAACCCAACGATTAAACAAAAAAAGAAGACCCTGAGATCATAGTAGTTCCATCACCCAGGCAGGGAGGGGTTTGAGACTTTTTCCAGCTCRGAACATCTCATTAGCCCATGCACTGGCAGCCTTGAAAAGAGCAACCTCTAATAACAATATAGCGAATCCACTTCTGAAAGCACCCAAGATCCTAATATCCTGCTGTTAAACTTGTCCGTAACACCAGGTTTTTATCTCACACATTCCAAACATAATGAATCAGAACAAAGTTTCTCTGTTACATAATGTAGTGAAAGCCTTTGCTGCAAAGTTTAGCACAACCACAAAAATCTGGGAATAAAGAAACAGCAACATGGTTTGCCAACAACAGCGCCAGAAGATCCATCCTAAAAATGCTTGCATTGCAATGTTCAAAGGAGCAAGGATATACAAACTCACACTGGCATGGACTACAAAAAGTAAAATGCAAAAGTGTTGTTTAATCTTCCATTTCATCTTTCTATCATCTATATATGGATTCATGCTCTTCAAGTAGGCAAAAAATTCCAGTGCTAGCTGTGCCCTTGAATWGCACAGAAAGGGAAGGACAGCATAATCTGATCCAACACATTCTTATAATATGTATCTTTTCCTTGTTATATTACAGGAGATAACTGGGAGCCTGGTTGCTTTCAACTGTAGTGAGATATCCATATTTCTGCTTTAGATTTCACACAGAGAAATACGTGGATTTTCTCTGCATTGCAGATCCCAAAAAGGAGTGGAGGAGAAGTTGTGCAGACATATTCTTCTGTGTCATATGTAAACAGTAAACTTGACATACCTTAAATGCATTAATTTTATTATATATGCACAGGGAGCATTTTTTCTGAGATTTCTGGACTGGAATTCTCAGAATTTTGGACAATTGGCTTATGGCCTGTTTCTATGATAAGTGTTTCCCAGACGGAAGAGCTGATGCTCCTGCAAACTATAAACCTTGTATCGGTACCATCACTATCAGGCATGTTTGCCTCTTGTGAACAGGTAGTTTGTGCTCAAAATTTAGCAGCCTCTTGATGGAGAAAGAATACAGACAGAACTCTTAATTTAAGTTGTTTTTAAACCTTTAAGTTACACATTAATGAACTTAACAATCTCTAAATAGCCTTCCCTGAATATTGCTGTCTCTTCCTGCAGATACACTAAATTGGACTAGATTAGTTGCACAGAAAGTAGTTTCTTCGTTTTTATTGGGATAACAAATGAAAAACATCACAGAGTGCCTTACTCAGACATTCAAGGCAGAGCGAGACAAGTGCGCGCCCGGGGGATCAGCCAGCTTGTGTTATGAGACTTCACTTAAGTCAACACCTTTGCACAAGTTATATAAATGGAGGCAGATTCCATCTCACTATTTGTCATATATGAATCATTCTAGCATGAAGGATTGGGATATGGCTTGACTAATGCCAGTACCTAAATGTTACTGTAAGAAATTTAGCATGCAAATCATGCTTTATAAGCTCAGAAGATTATCCCTAATGCTTACTTCATTCTTTTCTCAGGTCAGTCTGCCTGACATTCCCTCTGAAATTGCAGGAAGTTCTTAGGCCATTTAGACAGACTGAGACGTTTTTCATGAGTCACTTATAAATGGAAGAAAAAAATCCATTTTCTTATCTGTGATATGCAGTTCTTTGGAATCAAGTTGACAGCTGATCTGTGTATACAACATTTCCTTCACTCATGCTGAGTAGTGAAAATCACAATTCTTTCAAACTTGTATGCTGAGGAATTTAACACTGTTTCCTCTAATTCCATACATAGTGATGCTGGCACACATAGAAAGATATTTCAAGGAACACGAGATAGTATATTCCTACTTCAAATACTATATTTAAGGGAATGTTTCAGTACTATCCATTTTCCATGCAAACATTGGCCTGTTTATCAGTCACTTTTGCAATCAGCTGCCACTATCTGGAAACTACTTAGCTAGGAGTTTGATGATGACGAGGTGCAATATAAATGAAATTGTCCTCACAATCACTTCAGGGCAGAAAGTCAATTTCATAGGGTATCTCAATGTGAAAAATAAGGACTAACTGCATATTCACCAATTGAATCATTCATAAGGTTCCAAGAATAAGTTTCAGATTGGTTAGATATCTGTGAGTCATGATGGTAGGTCCCTATGGTCGCAATTCCCTGTGGTGTGTTTTACTCCAACTCATCCCTACCAGTTTTTCCATCCTACCAGTTTTTAATCCTACCAGTACTGTTTGCTTAGCATGGTAGCTTATCGCTGATTAATGAAGCATCTATTTTCAGGAATGAAGCAACTAAAGAACTTTTCCTTCACTATGCAGTTGATTTAATATGACCTTTCATTCAATGTACCTCTTGCTTATATGCCAGTTATTAAAAAGTTCTGGTTTATTGTCTCAAAGTACATGCAGTGATTCGACAACAACCCTCTCCATTGGCATAAAACTCATATAAGGTCTAGATACATAAAAAAAATGCCCTAAAAACAACTTGGTGAGAGATGCAAAAATTTATTCGTGATGCACTATTTGTTAAGAGAGAATAACTGGATAAAAAATTAAATGAAAACTTCAGGCCTTTTTTTTTTTTTTTTTTTTTTTTTTTTTTCCTACAGTTGTACCCAGTAATTTGCACGCCTGGGCTGTGGCAGCGTGCAGATACAGTATCTAACTGCTGAGAAACAAAAAAGTTTGCTCCAACTTGTTTCCCCCATGTTTTCTCATGTACTCAGCACAAATAATAAATGAGGTTTCAGAATGGCATATCAACCAGATTACATTCAGGGACACAAGGAAAGTGGAATGGTGACTCTTTAGGGGATGGAAAAGGGAATGGTGTAAGGAGTGGAGGACCATAYGGGCAAGAATCGCAGGCTGAGGCGATGACTCAGAACACTTGCTGTGGAAAAGCAACACCTATACAGGGTGTCCTGAGTAAGCACATAGAGCTCTATCTTGTTCAAGCTTTTACGTGCTGACTGAGGAAAACTGGGAGTGTTTTTCTTTTTTTTTTCTTTCTTTCTTTTTTTTTTTTTTCCTGTAACACCTACTAAGTTACTATAGGTGCTTGCAAATGTCTTCCCAATAACTTAAAAAGGAAATAGTAATGGCATTAGACAATCACTGAAACAACTACATATTAATAGACTTATGCTAAAAGTAAGAGGGAAGTTATCTGCAAGAACCCTTATGCCAGACCAAGRAGAGGAACCAGGGATTTCTTCTTTTGTCCAATTCATTAACATATTGTGGCCTGTTTCTCCTTTTTTGTTTCTTTCCATATTCCCAAGGACATGGGAAGAAGAATCCCAAGGACATACCAGAAGAGGCCTTCCACCAAGTGAAGAAATGGCCAGACTGGCAGTATTTGCTACGGATCTTTTGGTGTATGAGGCAAACCAGAGACACCCTGAGGTGTGGACAAGACGTTCCTAAGTGCTTCTCATGCAGAGTGATGAGAAGTCCTATGGGAAGAGTGGCAATTACAAGTCTGGGCAACTCTTAGAGCAGCTGGATTTTTTCAAGGGATCAAACTGGCCCGTGCAGCTTTAGGATGGGGATAACTACATATTTCTTGCATTTGTTTTCTGTTCTATACTACACTTAAAAGGAACTGAACCAGCTGATGTTGTCTCARGTTCCTAGTACTGCCGATATTACCGTGCTACAGAGGAGGCTGTGGCATGGACAGAGCATTGCTACAAGAAGAGCTGCACAAGCAAGAAATCCTCTCCAAAAGAACATACAGTGTCAAAGAGCTAAAAGATGTGAAACAGAGACTCTTGATGAAGCCCCAATAGACCTAGTTCTCAAATAGAGGCCTCCAGCAGCACTGCCCAAGCCAGTCTGTCTCTCTGCTTGCTGTACGGAGAGTTGCAGCACAGAGGTAGCTCCACTGTGCAACCCCCAACGCTGTTACCATCTAGGAACAATATGTATTTTCTCCTTTTGATCCCAAAAAGACTGATGGAAGAAAACACTTAGTTCATCTTAGGAGTGAATTAAATCAAACGAGCTCCAAGCAAATGTCATCTGTCAGGCTGAGCGGCAATGAAGTTGTCCAGCATTCCTACTCATAAATTGCTTCTCTTTTGAATTTTCTTTTAGTACAGTTTTCAACAGAGGGAGAAAATTTGGCTCATTACAGACAGAAGCCTTTGACAATCTCGTAATATAATAATCTTACTCTTTTTAGAGTTTTTGAAAAAACTAACAACTTCATAATTTCTTCCTCAAGAGATATATTAATTCATTTATAGAAGAAGCAACAACGGCAACAACGAAATCAAAACCAGAGAATTACCATGTAAATCATGTTTCTACCCTTAGCCTCAGCACTGCCTAAATACRTGTGGGATATTGATAAAAGGAATCTCATTTTTTTCTAATCACGGGATAAAGCAAGAATTCATGCCATGCTTTTGATTTATATCCCAAGGGGTCTAGTATATCTGGGGAGTCCATTACCTATCACAAATGCCATGCTGAGAAATTTATCTCCCAGTGTCAAAAGACTAAGCTGTACAAAGCTATTACGTATTAACTTAATATAGATGTTTCTCCTTGTTTCAGTATCARCTCTCTTCTTAATGACCTTTAACATCTTAAGTAAAATACAGTGACCAGCATACATCTGCAGTTAAGTCAGATTTTATTGTATAATGGACTTTTATCAAGGCAAATGAAAAAGAGGGCTCATAAAACTGTTAGGGRTTATGGAAAGAAAATCAATCTGCAATTAAACTGTAATGTTGGTACATTAAACAGGAGCGAGTAATGGCAGTTAATTAAAGCTGGAAAATATTTAAAATACCAGTAACRCTTTTATGCTGAAAACATATGAGGAGTTTTGGCTTGATTCCACTTCGGAGGCCCACCGCTGTACACTCTTCAGGCAGATCACCTGCTGAGATGTTTGTGAAAAGAAATACAGATGCATTTTAATGCTGATAAAGGCAGTCTCCACTCAAGCAATGACTGCATAGCTCATACTTGCCTCCCTGTGAAGTCCTTGATTTCAGGGTACTTTGGAGTGGACTGGGAGACACAAGGTAGGTTTTGGGAGCCCTCTGAAGAAAAACAGGGGACCGATTCCTGGCAGCAGTGTGTCTGGAGCTAGCTGACTGTGAGGACCTCTGTTTTGACTACAGCTCATGCTACTAGCGACAACAAAACTACTTCGTTTTGAACAATAATACTTAATTTTTATCCTGGCAGGAATATGGTCCTATAACCAGATAAATATTGCTTCCTGAAATGGTGCCTTGGAGGCAGTTTTTGGTTTGCATAATTCCATATCTTTAAAACACATAAGGTTGCACAAACACACAATCAAAAATCCTTTCAAGGCCAAAAGGTCTGTTTTCTTTTTCCTTACTGTACTGCTATATAGGGAGATCCCTATAATAGTCTGGAAGCACTCAGCAGTGTGAGCATGGATGGAATAACCTCCAGTACAGTGCAGGCATAGCCAGCATGTCTCTAACTCATTCCCGAGGCTCAGGGTAGTGTTTCTCGAAGCAGCATCAAGATATCTATTACGCTGGATTGAAGAGGGAAAACAGAGCCACTTTCTCCCAGGGAAGCCAGCAAGCACAGTCCTTGTGAAACTCCCAGCATCACAAGGAAAACTGCAGTGCTAGAAAATGCCACAAATGCCACAGCAGCTCTGAAAGTCTTCTCTATTGGCAGAATCTGACTGATTGAAGTCCATATTTGAATAAGTAATATAGATGCTCCAGAAGCAGTTTTCTTTCATCTTACCTACTTTAGGAAAACAAAACTGCCTTGCCATCTGTTGGAGTATATGTCAAAAAATACATATAACTGGGTGCTGGTTTCTAAAATGTCATCATTCCCAAGGACTGCCTGCATAAATAAGTTGATTTGCAGCTACTGCCATGATGTTCTCCATTCCTATTTTTGGTTGTACTTCTGAAGTTCATACTTAAGCAATACTGTATTCAAGAGAAGTTCCGCTTAGGTAAGGATTGACACTAAACTTCATGACAGCAGGATTTTCTGGATTTCTGAATCTCAGTTGAGATCTACAGCTAAATTTCTGAAGCTGCTCCTTATATTTATAATGGTCCACATCAAAACCACAGAGATGAACAAAAGTGAATGGTTGGTGGAAAATCAAACTCCACGTTGAAATTTCAAAAGCTGTTATCCAGGCTCACCTCAAATTTAAAGCTTTACTTCAAATGGACTGGTTCTACTGCTCTCAGTCACCATAGAGCTTTGTTGTGACCGGAGTGGAATACAAGTTCTTCTACCTTTACTACTAGACACTTAAGTCACATTCGAGACCAAGGGACACTGCCATACTCACATATATTGAAAAGCATGCATTGCTATCCTTAAAAAAAAAACGTAGTAGTAAGTTTTGGGGTAAGACATTAGTTTAGAATCATAGAATCCTTAAGGTTGGAAGGCACCTTTAGAGATCATCGCGTCCAACCTCCCTGCACACGTAGGGTCACCTAGAATATAGGGTTGCATCCAAGTGGGTATTGAAGATCTCCGGAGAAGGATACTCCAGAGCCTCTCTGGGCAGCCTGTTCCAGGGCTCTGTCACCCTCAGCGTCAAGAACTTTTTTCTTAAGTTCCCGTGGAACTTTTGATGCTTCAGTTTGTGGTCGTTTCCTCTAGTTCAGTGGCCACCACTGAAGAGAGACTGGCTCCCTCCTCCTCACTGCCTCCCTTGAGGCATTTATAGACACTGATCTGGTCCCCCCTCAGCCTTCTCTTCTCCAGGCTGAACAGACCCAGCTCCCTCAGCCTTTGCTCATAGGGCAGATGTTCCAGGCCTCTGATCATCCTCGTAGCCCTGCGCTGGACTCTSTCCAGCAGCTCCACATCCCTCTTGTACTGGGGAGCCCAGAACTGGACACAGTACTCCAGATGTGGCCTCACCAGGGCTGTGTAGAGGGGGATAATCATCTCCCTCGCCCTGCTGGCGAYGCTCTTCTTAATGCACCCCAGGATCCCGTTGGCCTTCTTGGCCACCAGAGCACACTGCTGTCTCATGGTCATCTTGTCACCCACCACCACGTCCAGGTCCCTCTCTGTGGGGCTGCTCTCCAGCAGGTCCACCCCTAATCTGTACTGGTGTCYGRGGTTATTCGTCCCCAAGTGCAGGACCCTGCACTTGCCCCTGTTGAACCTCATGAGGTTTCTCACTGTCCAGTTGTCCAGTCTGTCCAGGTACCTCTGGATGGCAGCACAGCCCTCAGGGCTATCAGCTACTCCTTCCAGTTTGGTAGTCCTCCCAGTCCTCCCAGTTTACTTTAATTATGACCAGCAAACCAAGGACCACAAATTTATCATCCTCCATATCTGGATCCTACACCAGGGTTTGACTGCCCGTGCTCAAGGGAAGCACTGGAATGACAAAGCCCTGCAACCTTGGGCCAGGCTGCTGGGAAAAGCTGCTACGTGAAAAAGCTGTTAGAATAACCAGGCACCTAAACTGAACAAACTTRAAAGATCAGTCATACATGGTGTTAGGCTCTTCACTGTCTTTTGATATCATTTCCATTTTCTATCGGTGTTTATGTGACATAAGAGAACAGTTTGAAGTTGGTGCTTCTCTTGCAAAGATGGCTGGATACCATGCTGGAGATAGCATGCTGTAGCTGTGGTCATTTTGCCACCTGATACTCTTTCTCAGTTACAAAATGGGCATATGTTCTGGAAAATCCATAAAAAAGCAGGATACATTTGACAGCAGAAATATTCATACACTGAAATTTTTATTTCGGTAGGAATTTATTTCTAAATAGGCTGGTTATTGTGTTTAAACGCTGGCAATGAAGACAAGAATGTTTCTGTAGTGAGTCAGGCAATATGCAGAAAAAAACAGTGAGTTTTTAACTGAGGCATCATGGAGTCTGATTACTCGGTTAAAAGGAAATTTAGAAGTCCACTTTTGATGCCAAGAATCTGTATGATATTTCTTGAGATTTTATATAAAAACGATAAATTCCATTGTTGCCTGTACTAAAATATATTTTGTCTGTAATGAAACAGTTCCCCAGATCTGCAGTTTTGCTGAGTGAGTCCTCTCAGTGGAGACATAGAGGCTCTGGAAGGGGAACAAGAACTCTGTTCATAATTTGACCCTGAGAAATGTTGTCTGCTCAGAGTGGCTATGTATCAAATCTGTATGTTCATGTCTCTGAAAAACTCTTTCCATTGGAATGTAGAAACACTTAAGTACCTAAAATTATGACAGAAGCACTGCTTGCTAAAGAGGCATCTAAAGGTTGTTTTACAAAAAAAAAATTAACTGTAACTTCATAAATTAAGACAAAACAATATTAAATTCCTTACAGATAGGTGCCAAAAAGCATTCTGCAAATATCAAATACATGCAAWTTTTTTGGAAAGCAAACTGAGTATCTATATGGATAAAAATAATAATAAAAAGAGGTTATTTTGAATAATTATTAGAAACACATTAGTTTTTAATGAACTTTGTGCATATAAGTATCTACCACAGTATGTCAACTAAGCTGACAGTTGTATTGACAGAGCCCTGGCACAGGCTGCCCAGGGAGGCTGTGGAGTCTCCTTCTTTGGASATCTTCCAAACCCGCCTGGATGCTGCCCYGTGCCCCGTGGTCTGGGTGTCCCTGCTGAAGCAGAGGGGCTGGACTGGACGGTTTCCAGAGGTCCCGTCCAACCTTAACCATTCTGTGATTCTGTGGTATTGCTTTAAAGGCATTTGCTCTTTTATTTATTTATTTATTTATTTATTTATTTATTTCAATTAGTTTAAATTTGTGTGTGTTATAGTCAAAAGATTGCGTCACATCAAACTGTTCCGGTAACTTAAAAATAAGTAAAATACTAAGTTTAAATCCCTATTTACACAAATATTTATATAATTTTATATTTTACATGCATATACTTTTATGTAAATATTTACATTTATACTAATATGTACAAATTTTCAGCTTGCACTTGCATCCACACAAGCCTAGTAGGTTTCTACATGAAAAGGATGGACAGCCAAGCAAAAATATTGCTAACTGCTAGCTGGGCTTCCTTCTCTTCCGGCATAGCATTGCCAGTAATAGATACGGWAGGTAAAATTACAACTACGTGCCTTTGGGCAGCAGTAATTAGTAAGATTTTCCAGRAAAGATGCCCACAAGAGGGAGCTCTCAAGCAGCCAGACAAGTTTTTGCACAGACAAAAAGCCTCTTAAAATTATGTAACTGTCAAAGAATGCAGAGTCAGCTGAAATTCATGCCAAAATGTAAATGCATACAAAGTTTTGTGTAGAAAAAAACATATTAAATTGCATGTATTACTTTCTCATAGCAATGAGAAGCAAGAGGAAAAGCTTTTTTGTGGAAGCTTCTTTCTACAGCCTCTTCTTATCCAAGAAATCCATTCTTTATCGATATGAGAAATGCAGGAATTAATCAAATAACTAGTGACACTTACATCTCATTWATAGTAGGACTTGGATTGGTTTTTTGGACAGAAAAAAAAAAAAAGAGACAAACTGGAGTCGAACAAATCAGATWATTTATATTTCCTCTTTCTCTTCTAATTCCCATGAAATGACAAGAAATGATTGATCTGGGTAGATGTGGCCACAGTCTATAACTGTACTGCTCTTACCAGGGCAAATAGCAACACAGAGCCTGGTTTCAGATAGCTGTATCTATATAATTAGAATTATATCATTCTGTATAGCTTTTCACATTGCTCAGCACATTCACTGTCTTGCATGTCTCCAGCAGATAATAAAGATGCCATGACTTTTTTGTCAAGAGTAGAGATTTTGCTGGAGTTCAAAGCCAAAATTACCCAGCCCTTTGATTCTGCTGTACAGTACTTTGCATGCTGAATATTTTTTTACTTTTCAGGTCAAATGTATTTTGGGCCCTTTTTTGATACTTTCATACTGCTGATATACACAGTACAAAAGTCAATGTAGCTACACTGAAAAAGCTTTTGTAAGTATTTTGCCTAAAAATTTAATCAATTTCTTAGGTCGAACAAGTTGGAAAATGTTGTATTGATGGACTATTAATACATCACATTAGATTTTTTTTGCCAGTTATACTACTTTTTTTTTTTGCCAGTTACACTAACATTATACAAATGTATTACACAGAGSACAGGCATATTATATTCCACTGTGGAAATTTAAAGGCAGAAAACCATTACTGATTAGAGTCTAACAAATTTAGTCTCCCATGCCAAACAGATGCAACTATTTTTTCGATGAATTATTGTTCAATATTTCTGCCACTCTACAAAATTRCATACAGGATATTAAGTTATGAAACAGCATTTTGAGCAAAAATAGAAGACATAATATGATAAAAAAGAAGTGGTTGCTCACAGGTAACTGACATTGTTTTCTATGTTATTATTTTTTATTATTCCTAATTCTTCATATGTCCCTCCTTCTCYGTATCAGATGTATCAAAGAAATTAGCAAATGCATCATTAAAGATTTATCAAGTTGAATTATTTAATTGTAGGATCCACATGCTAAAGCATCCTTGGCAATATACTTGTCATTATAAAGCCTACTTGGCAATAAGTAACAAATTTGTGTTGGTTGGAATAACCAACAAAACAGGCATGAGTCTGGCATCCCATTTTGATAATCAACTTAGAGTTTGTAAAAAAGAAGAAAAATACCACAATACTARTTTCAGTTTCTGGTGTTTTGTAAATAGGCCTAGGAAAGCGATCTATATTAAATGTGTAGTTTCAAGGACATCCGTGGCAGAAGATGAAATGTGTCAGGAGTTAGAAGGCAGAGAACACCTCAAAATGGTATTTGACTGGAAGACATCAACCAAGGCAACGCGTGAGCGTTTGCTCTGTGCCATCCAGGGAGCAGCACTACGTAGAGCTGCTGTTACGGCTCCTGATGGATCTGCCAGGAAAGAAGGAAAACTTGCTCATAGATTTCTTCAGTGCAAACTTTGGCTACGTTGACTTCAATTTATGGGAACTCTCTGAACGATTCATATTTAAATTCATCTCGGTTTTGTTGTTATGATGGCCTTGGCTTGCTATTCCTGATAAAGTGACCTTTTGTTCAGAGGATTTTCAAAGGCCTCCATGCTTCTTTCAGTGACTGGATTACAACTGCTGTGGAGAAAGGAGTTTTTGGAAAAGAAAGTCAGTCTGTGGAAGTAGCTTTTCTGTTGCGAGGACTGACAGGCCCCCTTACACTAAGATTGATAATTGGGTTGTACAAGGTCTCAGAGTATTAAGGCTACAGCTAAGAAAGGAAACGGGATGGAAACGGAGCCTGAAATACAATGTATGTTTCCTTATCATCCAAAGGCATGAAGAGCACTGCAGTCTTCCCAGCCCAGCCTACTTCCCTGCACGAGTCTTGCTTTTCTTCCAAACACGATGTTACATGCAGGAACTTYGCAGCACACAGCATGGGATGGGGGCGTAGGAACAGGTTTGGTGTGCAATTCAGGTTGGGAAGGTGTCTCATTGCATTAGTGGCGTTTACCTCAACTCCTGGTGTCTTAGTTCCTGCTGCTGGCAAGCCAGATTCAGGCAACTGGCAGAAATTTTGATTGTCCATTCARTTACTGGGCTTAATTGCTCTACAAAATATTTATGCACTGTACGAGTACACAAGAGCAGCGGATTTAACCTCGCAAGCTTGTATATCAAAAAGAAGATTGTGTTCTGAGGAAATAGCAATCTCCTTAACCGAGAATAAGAGGCTTTAAAGGATCCTGGGCTTGAATGAAAATGACTTCTTTTTGGAAGCCAGCCTACAGCCCTAGCTGTAAGGTCCACAGGGACTTTGTGGAGACGTCCAACATCAAAACTATATCCTCCCTCCAGTCTGGAGAACAGCTCCAGATTCAATATTAGAGTGCTACAAATGTCTTACTAGCAAATGTCTACCCAGAAGGTCCATTTGCAGAATCAAGATACTATTAGTTTG
>NW_020454694.1:1825011-1841471 GCF_003342845.1 Nothoprocta perdicaria | reverse complement strand
GGCGGCGGGCGGCATGGAGTACTTCAGCGAGCAGCTGGCGCAGCGCGACGTGGCGCGGCGGCTGCAGCTGGGCCACGAGCTGCTCGGCTACCTGGGCGAGCCGGCGCGCAGCGGCGACCTGGAGCAGGACGCGCAGCGCCTCGACAGGGTCATCGACGAGCTCGCCGCCTGGCTCGCCTCCAGCAACTTCAAGGTGAGCGCGGGGCGCCCGCGGCGCGACCCCCGCCCGCCTGGCCGCGCGTCCTCGCCTGGAGGAATCGCTGTGGTCTGGAAGGCGCAGCCAGCGGCGCTTACTTGTTCCTCCTCGTTTCTGTCGAAGGAGGCGCTTAATCGCAAAACTTATTAACTTATTTCCTAACATTTTTTTTTTTTTTTTTGGCCGTGTCGTTTATTTATTTATGCATCTCCCGCCGGGGCCCGTGGGCGCCCCCCGCGCGGCTCCCGCGGAGCCTCCGCGGCCGTTTCCCCGCGCGCAGCCGCTCTGATGACTCACGCCTGGCGTTGCCCTGCGTGCCCGGCCGCGCCGCGGGACGCAGCGAGCGCCGCCGACGTGCGTGGGAGCAGAACGGGTGGGTGTCGCCCAGCCGCGGAAAAAACCGCCGCCGATGAGTTAAATCCCCCGGGGCAGTGGTGATAGCCGTGGCTTGTTGCGGCGTTTCCCGTGGTTTTGGGGCGCTGCCGTCGGCGGGTGGCGGTGTTGGCCCGCAGCGCGCGCTCCCCGCGGGGCTCGCCCACGGAAACGGCCCCGTTGCGGCCAGGGATGGAGGCTGCTGAGCTCCGCACCGCGGCGGCCCGAAAGGTTCTCCTCCCGAAAGGAAGGAGCTCCTTAGGTGCAGCTCGCTCCTCCGCGTGGCTTTTTTGGTGCGAGTTGTGCCCGCTATCAAAGATCCGGCCAGCTGGGAAACGTTTTGTGTTGCCTGCGTTGTACTGACTTGCTTTTCAACCCCCTAATCCTAGGGCAGATCTTGGTGACTGTAAAGGGGAAACCTAGGCAAGTTTCTATAAGCACCCTTGAACATACGGAAGAACTGGATATGTAAGTTACCCCCATAAAGCTAAAYAGAACTTGTTTCCTGCACTTTAAGCCACGCAGGCTGGGCGTTAATGCTTGGAACTCGCTTTTCCAGAGGTGTTTTTCCTGGAGCGGTGACGCGGGCGCGTTGTTCGCGCCTGGTGACAGCGGCGCTCTCGGCTGTGGCCACGCGCTGCTCCCCGTGACCTTGTGCTCGAGCGAGGCTCGTGCAGAGGGCCGCGAATCTGCAGAGCCGTCCATTAAAAATCCCTTGCATAATAACCTGAGACTTTTATTTTTTTTCAGTGCTGCATATGTACACTTATCGGTAGGTCTTTGTGCGCGCCAAGTTCTACTTCAAAGCAGGAACCCGGTGTTAATTGCAGGAGCACGATTGCTCTCCAGGGCCCGCGTCGGTCGGGATTTGCTGGAGCATTCCCATGTGTGGTGGTGCCTGCCGGCATCGCGGAGCGCCCGAGTAGGAGTCGGGGCTCTTCGGGAGGGCTGGTGCTTGTCCCTTACGTGGGTCGTGTGTGTGTCAGTGTTGGACTTCAGTTTGCTACTTAATTCATGGGCTGAATGCCACCATAAGGTAATGAGTTTCACAGGCCTATGTGTGTTCTCAAGGAAAATATTTTTAAAACAAGCTTTTTTAGTTGCTCTATTTTTAATATTTCACCAGTGACCTTTTTCTTTGAGGGATGCATAAACAGAACCAGAATCATCTCTTTTAATGTACCATTCTTGCTTTGTTTTTCTGAAAACTTTTTAAGTCTTCCAAGTAATTAGTCCCCCGCTATTGACATGGCTGTGCCTTTGGGAAGTGCCACGGCCTCGCATGGGCCTGTTGACCACAGCAGCTGGGCTGCGTGAACAGGAGTGACAAGTGGGCAGTGTTGGAGGAGGCTTTCAGAAGGTGCATTTCTTCCATTGTATGGATGATGAGTACGGTAGGATGATGAGTATGGATGATGAGTAAGCAATGAAACTGACCTTGGGTGGGCCACATATGCGTATGTGTCCCTTRCTTTTTGGGAAAACACGGGTCTTGCATGCAGTGCTGATCATCCTGAAAGAGAGGAATGGCTGGTCTGGGAGCCCCAGGTTCAACCTCATGCTGTGTCTGAAAAAGAAAGTGAAAAAACATTTGAGATGTTTTAGGAAGTCTGTGCCACACATACCAGAAGGGAAAGGAACTGGAGTGAATAGGAAAAGAGGGTTGCTCTGCCTAATAACTATTGGAGAAAAGAGAATCGGGATGCAGTAAACAAATACAGGCTCGTTATCAGAAATGATGATTGAATTGCCTCAAAAAGATATCAGCCACTTAAGAGCAGTTCTGCATTGTTTTTGAAATCTGCAGCTATTTAGTGTTTAATAAAACCCAACTGGGAATTTCAAGCTRAGAACAGCAGAGAGAGAAACTGTGTTGTCCTACCTAATTGAAAAAGAAAACGCAATTACCGGTTTCGAAGGTATAAATCAGAAAGGTGGAGTTAAGAATACATATTGCTTAATTTCTTTCGTTTTGTATATTAAGAACACTTCATTGATCTTATGCAGTGAAAAATAGCTTCCCAAAACTATTCAAATCCCTGTAACACCAGGGAGTGTTGCAAGGATCCACATGACTTGGCTCTTACCTGGGACCTCCCTCCAATGAAAGAGTTAAGCTCTGCCCGGGAAACGGCTTGCTCAGCATCCTGGTGTCCTGTTGGGCTTGTGTTTCAAACAACCTGGACTTTGCTCTCCCTTTTTGCATTTATTATTATTATTTTATAGCATAAATCTTTGTTGTCTAAAAGAGCCTTTTGCCCAAAAAAMTGAAGAATAGTGACCACTGGATCCACTGGTATAGTGATCAGTAGATCAGCCAAAAGAAAAACATTTTTGAGAGTTTTTTTGTTGTTGTTGTTGTTGCTGTTGTTTTTAAGGAACAGATAACTCGCACATAAGCACCAAGAGGAGATSATTAGTCAGCTGGTATTTGTTCTCATGCAGCTTTGAGCCATCAGGAAACTTCAGAAAGATGGCACAGTCCTAATGTTTTTGTTCATCAGATGTTCAGGTGAACTGAGCTGGGTAAGTCCTGTGCCCATTAGCCTATAATTGGCTCTGGGGARGAAAAATGGGAAAAGCAGACTTGGGATGCAGCTTGTGCTGAGCTGAAGGATGGAAATAGTGGCAACTCTTGCAGATGCTGGTTTCCAGTTTTGGGTCATACAGTTTCAATCAGTAAATTCCTTCTATTAGGTATTGCACTTTTTTACTGCTGATAGATATCTGCTGTCTTTATTGGGTTATCCTGGATGTGCATCTTGGTTCTTGAGATTTAATCAGCACATTTCTTACGGTTCTCTCAAATKTAGTAGTCATTTGGAAGAATTACAAGACTGTTTCAGCCACCAGGTTATACAGGAGTTAGACAATCCTGTATATCAAGCATTTTTTTAATGCAAGAAATATATTAGCAATACTTGTGACTTAAAAATGTCTGCATTTCTTATCTTTGTAATAGATATTCTTTTCTGTGAGCTGCAGTAGGAAAGTAAGAAATGGTCTTTTTTCATGTTGGAGCAGCAGATTTATTACTATGCAGAAAGAACTCTCTGTTTTACACTACTTATTTCTGCTTATGGACACTCTTGGTTTATTTTGGGTAAATCTTCAGAATAACTTTAATTCCATGCTTTTTCTAGAGGTAGTTTTAGCATCTAAGAGATACTGAAATATCAATATTACTATTCCTGAGTTCTTAAATTTGTGTGGTTTGGCAGGTATTTATTTTGGTTTGTCCTTAGTTCAACAAAAAGTCCAGCAGGAGGAGCTTTCAGTTTCCAGWTAGGAAGGTCAACTCCAGTTTTGTAAATACGCGAGACATAAATATTTAGGACTCTATCTGAGTCCTGGAAGAGCGTTATCAGCAGCAGTTAGTAACTTTTTTGATACTGTGCAAATATGTGAGCTGGAATTTGGAATACAAAAATGAAAGATTGGATGAAATGTAGATGCAGAGATCTGGAAAATGGGAAGCTCAGAAATGGCAAGAATCCAGTCCTACATTTTGGTGAKAATGATTCAATAGACAAATGTCAGATGTGGGACATGTTTAAGCAGCAACTTATAAGAACCAARTGTGTGGGTTGTTTTGGTTTGGAGGCTGAGTGCCAGTCATGCTGGATGCCGCAGGAAAGGCAAACGCCACGCCGGGTTGCACGAGGAGGGCTGCAACCTSCCACACGGTAAAATGGAGTAAACTGGGAGGCTCCTCCCAACCTTTATTTTTTGGTTACCATGGAGTTCCAAGGACCTCTATTTTCCTAGTTTTTATTAGGACATATTAGTAACTTAAACGYCTCCTCCGGTTGGTGTCAAAGTTGAAATTTGTTTGACTATTTCAACTATTTGTTGAAATAGTTTCCAAGTTCAAGACTCGGTTCTTTTTTCCTTGAGGAATGGGTACTATTTTTTTCATGTGATACGTATGTTTTATTCATGGAATATAAATAAACAATCAAATGTTAAGCAAATAGACCAAGCATCTCTCCTGAAGGGAGGGAAGGAAATTTGCAAGAAGTGTTAATTATTTTAAGTTTAATTAAGACTAGTTTTGTGCAACCTTTAATTACAAATGTAGACTATATAGTCCCAAATTCTCAGGGATCTGCCTTCTGAAGTGGAATTCACAGTTCTCAATTAGCCTGTAGTTTCAATACTTGTCATTTGGCCTAATTGTAATCCCTGTTTAAAAACACAGCTCTGTTCTTGCCTTGGCCATGCATTTTCACCTTTGTTCTTGAGGTAGCATATATATATGTACACATATGCATATATGTACTTCTTTTTCTTGTGGATTAGCTTTTCAGTTTTCCTGCAAGCTGATTTGTCTGGTACTGCAGCAGATTTGTGTGTACCAGATCAAACGCACCTGCAAGTGAAGCAGGGCAAGAGGACTCTCTCTTTTCCTGGTAACCTGCAATTTAATCAAAKCAGTGTGACATGAGACACCTTCGCAAAGACCTCTACAGGGAAGGGAATWACATTCCCCACAGAATGGGAATTGGGATAGCCCTCGTACGCAGGCCATAGTTGAACATGCATTTTTGTTTAGCAGCATTGCTGATTTTAAGGCATTTTTTTCCCCCTGGCTGCTTGCTGCTGATAGTGCATCAGCCCTTCATTGCCCTTTTGGGGATATGAACACAGTGAACAGGCACAGGGAGGAGCTGGTGGAGAAATGGCCCTGGCTGCTTCCTTGTCACACTGGTTTCCTAAGCAGGGTTACAGTTCAGCTGCATAAACACTCATCTCCTCATGCAYTAATGCGGAGCTGGTGCAGGAATAACTAGCAGAAAATGGGAGTTACTGCATTTTGAAAAAAACACAGTTTAGATGAGAGGGTAGCGGAGAGAATGAGAGAGCCCTGACACGTCAAGCATTGTATTCATTTGGAAATGCAAAGTTCTCATATGAAGTATTTTGGTAAAAATATATATTTAAAATGTAATATTCTTACAAATCTGATTGCCTTCCTACTGAGTCCTGCTTTTCARTGTGCTTGTTCTTCACATTTTTTGCCTTGTGGAAAATGTTTAAGCCAGGCAATCTCAAAAAGCAAATGGCTTAAGATGTCCTGTGTTACTGTATCTTATGCTTGTGTTTTGTTCTCACTGCCCTTGGAAAAATGGATATGAAAATTTATGGCAGTGATCAAAAAAAGGGAATATTTGGCATATCCTMATCTTGTGGCTGAACCTGTTTCTTTTTCTTTCTGATGCCCATTTTCTCACCCCTTCAGCCCCTTACTCATCTGCATGCAGCTTCTTTTGAAGTTTTTTGGAAAACTTCTCCATTGGGTTACTTGAAGTAAATTTATAAAATAGTCCTTATTGAAAAAAAAAAAAAAAAAAAATGGATATGGATCTGAGCTGCTGTTAGCCGGACTTTATATGAAGCCAAGTAGTTATTCCCACAGTAGCTGAGTGTGGAACTAGAACCGTGCTGCTGAAGAGGTAATTTGGGAGCCCTGGTGGTTGTGGCACCCACAGAGTGTGGAACAGTTCTGAGGTGCTGCTGTTGTCTGAGTTAAACCAACATGAAGATTCTGAGAGATTTTTTGAAAGAAGAGAAAGTGGCAGACTTTGAAGGGTGTTAACATGTGATTTTCAGGGTTTTGATTGGGTAAAGGTTTCTTGATTAATGAGGGGAAAATCTGCAACAGTTCTCATCATGGGAAAGGGCAGGAAAGTGGAGTTTACGTAAGCCTTAAAATTTTTGACAGCCTTTGGCTGACTGGTTTTGGCTGCTGTTCAGGAGAGGCCAAAATAACAAGGACCTCCCAGACCTGTGCCTGGGCAGAAGGACCTCTGAAACGAGACTTTTTCAGCAGCAAAATTTCACTCCTAAATTTCTGGATAAGTATGAGTGACTCATTCAGGCATCATCTGCCACTGTGGTTTCTTAAACTGCAGTGCTGAAATGATTTGTGGTCAGTCATCACAGGAAGATGAAGAAAAGAAGATAATCATAGCTGAGGAAGTTCAATAGTCTGTACCCCTTTCCAGACAGCCCTGGCTGCAGTCCGTGCAGTTTTATCAGTAAGAAAGAGTTGACTCTTTCGGCTCTGGCCTTTGGGGCACTTGGTTTTTAGTCTAAGCCACAGTTGCAACCATTGCTTTAAAGTTAGTGAACTTGATTTGTTAGATAGGGGAGGCTCTGCCTTTGCTCAAGAACTGCAGTGTTACCTTTTCTGTTTCTCCACGTGCTTTTAAATCTGTATCTTTGAGTAGCAAGGAGGAATAGGCAGTGAAGTGTCGTCTTCATTCACTTGTTGCTTCCCTCCACTAACCGCTCGGACCAGATGTTGAGCACGAAGCCCTTGAGGGCAGGTTACAGGAGGCCCTCTCTGCCCTTGTGATGCAGAAGGATAACGATACCTATGGAAACAGCCCATACACCTCCTGGAAAGTGAGTGCCGTATGTACTCATGAAGGTGGAAGAAGCCAGAGAATGGAAATAACACTTTCTTGTCAGCTAGAGTATCTAAAGTGTAGATGATTTAATAGCTTCAGCAGGGGGCATTTTGGTTGCTTGCAGCAGAGGTGGCTCCCTGACTGATGCAGAGTGGGAAAGTCCCCACAAGGAAGAGTGGAGCCTGAAGATGGCTTGGTTGGGACTGATGTTTCGGCYTGTGAGGGGGCATGGAATGCATCAAGAGGCTACGTCTCTGAAATGATTGATCTGGAGTAAACTGGAGTGGCAACATTAAGGAGAGGAAAGTGCTGTTGAATATCCCACAAAATAAGAGAATAGGAATGTATTGAGGGACGTGAATAAAGCAGGCAAGGAGGAAGAAACTTGGAGTGGAGCAGAATTAAGTTACTGATAACCAGAGTCGTCACTGTGGTGGCAGGAAGGCTGGTCCTGTTTATATTGTTTATATTTATAGTGTAAAATTATGGAGCAAGTTCGGGTGAAGGAACCTGCTGGAGTTTTCTTTTGCCCCCTTCTCCCTTGTAATGTAAAAAAAAAGTCAGAGATGGTTCAGATCCCATGGTCAAATCTTAACAACTGACCAACAGTGGTCACCACCACAACTGACCAACTCCTGTCCAATGAAGCTTAAATTCCTTTCCTGCCATGGGCCTCAAAGGCAGTAGTTAAATACCTCAAACAGTAGGGAGCTTTTGGATCGGTCTCAATTTACAAACCTACCACTATAGTAGTAAAAGCAGTGCTCATGCTGTCAGCTCTTGATGCATGTATTCTGTACAAACTAACCAGCCTCTTTCTAGGCACCAGGCAAAAGGCTTAATGTATATGTGGATAGACATAGGTCCAGTGACCTTTAGCCCTAAAGATATAACCCCATATAAGTCAGTGGGAAGGGCCCCGAGAGGCTTCTCTACTCGTTGCAGAGAGCCCTATTGACACTCGGTTCCACATAATGCCCCAGAGCTTGCAGCTTCTTGCTTTGTGCATCAGTTTTGCCCCAACTCTGTGGTTCTCTTGACTGCTGCTCTCATGACCCCATGTCAGATGGTAGTCCTTGCTCACTGCAGTCTCTCAGGACTTTGGTTATGTGTAAGGACTCCTTARGCAGGACTCACTGCTCAGATACCGAATGGATGGTGCCTACCAGAAGATGCTGAAGTTTAAAACGTTATGTAACASAGTTGTGTCGGGCCTGATTTACTAGTGATGGTAGCTTATTGAGTGTTTTCTGAGGTAGCATGCYTCAGTAAAAGTTACCTGATTTTCCTTTTGGATTGTGGAATGGGAGCCAGCTTTGCAGCAACAGTACTTTCCCATTCTTTCCAAGGTGAGGACCCATCGAGTTGTCTCGATTTACAGGAACCATAAAGGCTTATACTAAGTTGCAGGCCTTTGGCCATTACAGAGGATTCTGTATGACCTAAAGGGATAACTTGTGCTCTGCCAGGTTGCTCCTTTAAACYATTACTAACACGTTTCCTTGCCCTTATCTGTGAAGGCTACATGTTCAGGTGTTACAGAGGGTTTCCAGCACAGTTTGGTAGTTTTGCATTTCTAAAGGCCCAAGGCTAGTCTCGTGTCTCGTTCTGACTTAGCAAGGTAACTTTTCAGAGCTTTATTTAATCTTGTGCAATGTAAACAATATATTTCCRTATCCCAAACACGTCACAAGACAAAATTACTCATCAGGATATTTATATTGATAGCATTTACTGAGGTGACTTTTGCAAAGTAATTATTGAAATAGGGCTTACCGTGTTCCTTAAGCAAATTACTGGTAGACTTTTAGTTACAAAGAACCAGTGCCACAGTGACAACTGCTGGAATGATTAATCAAGGTAAATGTGGTTTCTGCATCATAAGAAGTGACTGAACTTTATCTGTTCCCTGGGATACAAAACCTTATTGTTCTCTTGATCAAAATAAAATATTCTTATGCAAATGAAATGCAGGGGATCTGAATTGATGTTAGCAGTAGCAATCACACAGGAATAAGTAGCCTATTACCTGCTCGTTATCAGGCCTTTGACCCCTTCTTATGTGAAGGTGCACATTTTCCATATGGTTACTGTTTTTTWCCCAGGTCAGACTTAAAAAGCAAGCAAAGCAAAAACTAGAGGCTGTGCTTTGTGGAATTCATTTTAAAATACTCTCCATCTTATTAATATTTTTTTCTTTGGCATCAGAATATATATTATATAATAATATAGACATAGTTCTCTTAAATCTGAGTTGCTGCTGTTCAGAAAAGTCAAGGTCTTCAAGAAGACTWTCAGAGACAACTGCCTTTGCAGCGAGGAGGGAGTCCCAAACCACCCTTGCAGACACCACAGTACTGGTGCCAGGAAGGTGCCTTGAAACTTGCCMCTGGAGGAGAAGTCTGATCCACAGGATCAGACCCATAGTAATTAATTTAGCATTTATATTTGAGTTCCATTTGTTTGCTTAGTGTTTTTAGCTGCCCGTTGTTTTTTTTAGTTTGTGTTGTTTTCTTACAGCTGCTTAGGAGCCTGGTGTAGGAGACCAGGCTGAGCTAGTCTGGCTGTTTTGGGATTTGTTCCTTGTTCCACGGCAGCCTTGACTTCCCGCTGCCACCGRGCTGGACTCCTGGCAGGCTTCTGTTAAAGAAAATGGGAACAGAACTGCAGTCATAATAAACAATGCAGGCGAAAATTAAGAACCTTTCTCAGTTGCCTAATCCTCTTTCTGTATTTTTTTAACATTTGTGGTTGCAAATACATTAAAAATACTGAAAAAAGTGAATAGCACCAGTATATGAAAAATTAGTGATAGTTTCCATGCTCCTCAAATCTTTGCTTTAATCAAAGTTTTTAGGAATCATTGGCTTTTGCATTAGAACTTTTGTTATCTTTGATGCAAGGTTTCACCATGTTTGCATGTATGTCCATAATTATATTTAAATTAAGATTTCTTCAGTGATTTGTATATCTAACGCTTTTGTTTTAACAGGTGGCATTACTGGGACTAGATGTTTTAGGTGCCTTTGTCGACAGACTATCAGGACGCTTTAAATCCTATATAGGAACTGGTAAGTAATTTTTTTCCTCTTAAAACTAAAAGGTAGAAGGCATACTTTCGTTGTATTTATTGAAGGGATGATAGGCAGAACACGTTGAAAACATTCTCATCTAAAGTAATTTAAAACAATGTACAAGAATGTAAATATGTTGGCAGAATATAGGAATCTTATTGCTCTTTGGGATTTGAATACTTCTTACAATAACTTGTAAATATTTATTTGTCATGTAATTATTGATCTGTAAGTGGTTGCTGTGATTGAAAAGAAATCCATGAATATGTTTTCTTTAAGTCTTGCCGTATTCCAAGACAGCCTTATTTGATAATGGCATTGGAACATGAGTGTTGTCTTTAACTTGCATTAAAGACTGGAGATTTCATTTGTGGATCATCTTATTTAGAGCTTTATGTTTGAAGTCTGTGTCCTCAGAGAGGATCATGCAGTCCCTTCCTGCTAAGCCCTTAAAAACTGGACTCTACCTTTCAGTAGTCCGAACTTTTTTTTTTCTTTATTCTTTTTTTTCTTTCTTTCTTTTTTTTCTAGAGAGGAGTGGGTGGGGAGGAGATAGAAAACACCCCTAGCATAAAATGTTTATTTGAATGAATTTCAAATTAATAGATCTACATGTGCCAGAATATAAAACAGTTGGTCTCAGCCCACCTAATCTGTTCAGTTTGTTTGTTTGCTGTCCTTGAAAAGAGATTGTGACATTACAGCATTAACATTGCTGTTTTATCACTATTCATACCAGAAGTTTCTATTTCAATGATCTTTTCCAAAATTAATCAGAATTGTCTTCCAACTTCCTTGTTCTTATGTCCCCCGCTATCTCAAATTGTTTGTTGAAAGCTTTTCTAAGTTTCTACCGTTGTGCTGTAAAGTGAAGAAATTGGCAACGATTTGAAAATTCAGAAATATAAAATATAATTCGTGTCAAGTTTTCATATCAGGTAAATTAAAGCATATTTCAGGAGCCTCCTGAAATAGAATATAGTAGAATATTCTTTCTACTGCAGTACAGTGTTACCAAATTTAATTCTGTTGTGCTGCAGAGGATTTTTGTTTGGCTACTTGGTTTTGTACAGGAATTCTGTCAGGAGCCCGGGGCATGTTGGGCTGTGTGAAAYATGAATTTCTGTATTGTTTCTATTTGTAATTATAAATGAAGCTGGAATAAATTCCTGAAACCTAGTCCTGTTTATGTTAAGTTTTGGATAGCACTTAAAACTACACTAACTTTACAAACATCTGGAAATCCTTTTTCAGCTATTTCTGGAATATTGTGAATATTTTGGGTCATGCTTAAATACCACCWATAAGAGCACTAATGTTTTGCGCCTGTATTTGAGAACTTTGAGGTTATGAGCAAAAATATAATTCTCAGTCTCTATAGCTTTGGTACAAAGCAAACAGAGCCAAAAATGAGTACTGATGTTGGATGACTGTTGAGCATATGTAGCRTCTGTGGACATAAGAAGCTGTAGGTTACAGTAATAAACTCTGGGGAGGCTAAGGAAAAGTGCTGTATTCAGCTGGAGTTGGGCTTCTGAGCACCTATAAAGCTAAGTCCTGATGAGTGTGTTGCACTCTACWGTCACTGTTGGGCATGGTCAAGCTGTATTAGCATCACCAGTGCTGAAAGGTCAGTACCAGCAAAGGCAGGRAACTGCTGTTTCCCTATTTTTAGATCATTCTTTAAAAATGATGTATAATGAGCAAGTGAGCAAGAAAAGCTGCTTTGCTGAATGCACCTTGAAGAACTAACTGCTTTCTAAATCATATTGGTGTGATGTGCTTTCTCCTCGTAAGAAAGTCTCAGAAGTTGTTCTCAAAGTTGTCAGATTGAGTTGTTAATTAAGCAAATCAAGCCATTGCTCAAAATATGAATCTTTATTTTTAATAAAACTTCTTGTAGTTTAAGGCAGTAGTGTTCTGTCCCAGTTTGTTACTGAATTTCCTAATAGCGTAATTCCTAAATAAATGCTTGTAAATCCATAAGCTTTCTTAATTGTTTCCAGCTCATCATTTACAAATCTTATTCATAGAATCACAGAATGCCCAAGGTTGGAAGGGACCTCAGAGGTCATCGAGTCCAACCCCGCTGCTCACGCAGGGTCACCTAGAGCACGTGGCACAGGGCTGCATCCAAGCGGGTTTTAAAGATCTCCAAAGAAGGAGACTCCACAACCTCTCTGGGCARCCTGTTCCTTTCACTTTGACCTTTCACTTTGACCTTTTATACAATTTATGTACCAATTGTCCCTGTTCAAAATTTTTATAAAGTGTGTTTGTCCAACAATAGGTTTTAATTTAAAATTGGAGATATGTCCTTTCTATCCATAAAAATGATGCTGAATAAAGCAATGATAAGGCAAAAACTAAACCAACCCTGTCCCTGCTCCTCCCTCCCAATACCCTGAAAACAACTGCAGTTTCCCCAGGATTTTTCTTTAAATATTCATATTGTACACATTGCAGTGATTATACATGAGCAAGACTCATTGTTCATCTTGAGAGAAATCACTTCTTTGGTTTTTGATGTAGAGGGAAGATGCTGTGGACATTATCCAGTAATTTATTATTGCATCTTGATCTGGGTAATATCATGTACTCTGTTCCATATTCGACCTTGCCAGGTAGCTGATAAATGCRATTGCTATCAATGTGCAGCTGAGCTGTGAAACAAAATCATCGTATGATGGACAGTGCTTTTGTATATGTGGCCTTATTGTTAGTGAATCCACTTTGCTTATTGCTCATTTGGAGCCTTTAATACGGGAGAGAGGAGAGGAAAAAAATCCCAGCCATATCAAGCACCTTGAAATGTTCTGTGGAATCATAAAAAAATTGTGTAAGCAAATACTTTTCTGTTGACTTGGAACATTTATGCTCTAAGAAGATCTAAGAACAGCTCTAGTAAGTCACTGTCTGCAGTGACTCTTTTGCAGATACTTAAAGAAGGTAAGGACAGGACAAACATACAGGGTAGWGTCTTCGGTTCCACCTCCTAGTTGTCAGCAACCTTGTGGTTTAGGGTCAGCCAAGGTAGCGTCCAGCCAGCTGCCCTTTTTCTACAAGTCTAGCTGGTTGCTTTTGAACCCTCACAGACTTGGGCATCTGCCGCGTTCTGCAGTAGTGCTGGGTTGCACTACTTCAGTGTGGCATGAAAAAAAGCACTTATTTTCTTTTGAATTGGCTGCCTGGTAGGAATTGAAAATAATTTTTGCTAAATCTTGCGTTGAGGAGGTGAGCTGTCACTTCTTATCTTCAGTGCCAGTCATGACTTTACACATCCTTTTATTGCCCCTCTGCCATCATTCCACCTCCATAAGAGTCCTGACCTAATTGTTCCTTGTACAAAAGTTGGTCCATATTTTTTTAATATTCATGTTATGCCTTTCAGTACCATTCTATTGTAGTGCTTTTGAGGTAAAGGAGGCATCATTGCTTAGATGCAACACGTAAGGCATAATGGCAGAGGAAAATTGACCTGATATATTCATTAACATATCTAGTGTAAAATTCTAAATTCTTTCGTAAGTAATGATAACACRTTCAGATCTGTTACCTAGGGTGATGCATCTTGCTGCCTGCCCCATGTTTTATGCTGCACTTAATCATTATGGTACCATTCCAGTAAGACCCTTTTGAGGACCAGTTGAAAATTCATCTGTGTTCTGTCAGCTGAGWTGCCTTGTCCACATGCAGAGCTCTTCCAGAGGCCTTTCCAAGCTTGTGATGTCTTTTGCATGCCGTGGTATCCTCCTCCTGGTAGAGCTTACTCTCAGTTTACTGAGTTTTTCACTGGTGCTACAAGAAACGACTTTTTTTCGTGTCTGCTGTATTACGTATCAATGACAAACAAAACAAAATCAATGAAAGTATTTTTCCTACTCTCTTACTTGGGAGTAGGAAAAAAATCCTTTTTTTTTTTCCCTTGAAACTGCTTTTGCACAAGGCTTCCATAGACAAACTGGGGAGAAAGCAACTATTTATGCAGTGTATCATTTTAGAGATGTTATTCTTTGGTGAGGGTCTAATTAGATCACTTGTTCATATGAGCACAGTTCATGTCATGTACTGCAGATTTGCAACTTGTATTGGTTAGATTAAAAAAAAAAATTAAGGTCCCAGTGCTAAGACTAAAAATGTTGGAAAACTCAAAAGCTGTTCTTTTTTTTTTTTTTTTTTTTTTCTCAAGTAGGTGACAAGATTGATACTGCTACACAGGAAATTGTGTTAGTAATTTGTGTGGTAGGCATTTATTACCTCCTGTTTTATTTTAATAAATATGGACATTTTTGGAAAACAAACATAAGAGAATTTCTACACAATTATTATGTTTCCATATATTAAAAATATGGTTAATTTCTAATTCAGTCACTACAATGGTCAATGCATTCATGTCGAGCAGGATTGCAACATGACTAGATCAATGGCAGATCTACACGTAAACGGCGTGCTAACTAAATTTTGGTTGTATGGAAGTATTTTCTGACATTAAAATATACAGAAATTTAAATATGTTTTTGTTTTACAAAACAAGTTTAATTTTAGGCAGTCCTGAGATTCTTACTAACAGTTACGAACGCAGGAAATAGTGGGATTATAGCATATTACCCAACCATAACATGTCAAAACATGTTTTCCTTCTTGTTGAGTTTCCCGTTCAGTTAATGTGGGGACAGATTTCTTTCAAGTGTGGAGGAAAAAAAAAAACTGCTGTGGCTTCACACCCATGAGAATAGCAGGCGCTTTGCTGAGAACCAAAACACGTGCCTGCTTCCTTCTGTCTGTCGCTGCAGTCTACACGTAGGCCATAAATGAGATTTGGGCAAAGCCAGTACAGTGGCTTCAAAACAGACGCTCCCAGCCATGCGAAGGGTGCGTTGGTGAGCTCTGTATTGAAATATGCAGTCTGATAAGAAAGTTAATGCAGTTGCCCAGGCAACAATCAAATATTACAATAATTTTCTTCCAAGGTGTTTTCCTCATCTGATTAACCACCTCACACAATGTCTGCTGCTGATATCAGTCTTGTGAGATTTGAAGAAAAAAATGAGGATGATATTGTTGTTTCCAGTGAAGATGCTTGCGAACAGTTGTTGGGCAATGTATGTTAGGATATGTTAGCTCCTAAGTCTAGAGGAATGGACTCTGGGAAAACAGAGCAGATTAGGGAGTAATTGATACCGCGTTACATCTTGTAATGTTTAATATCTACTGCTTGTTCTGTGACTAAAATAAAAGATTAAGGCATCTTGTGTAAGAGTATATGTTTACTCTGGTCCTGTTTTCCCAGGTGATGGCTTCAATCATTAAAGTATTATATGTAAGAAGAAAAACTGAGTGCTGTAATTATGTGCAAATGTGATGATAGAGCTTGGAAGGGGAGGGGGAAAAATGTTTTCCTCTAGTTTCAATTTTCTAAAAGGARTGAATGTCATATTGCTTTATTCCTGTCCCGCACCAGTTTCTAGCACCTTTTAAGTCCAATCAATGAAAAAAATGTTAATTATTTACCAAATTTTTCAGCTCCTGCCTGTGGTCCAGTCCCATCCACACTCATTGGATTGTAGAAAGTGGCGAGTTTGTCCATGCCAGTTGGCTAAGCGCTGTTGATCCTACCCACCTGAAGCTACCCACCAATAATGGAGAATAGATTCTGTTTCAGTCTTAATGAAGAAGTTTACCATGACATTTGTCAGCATATAGTGATCTAGTCTAACATTGGACTCCTGTTCATTTTCATATACAACTTCACAAGATGTCATAAAATTTATTTTTAGTTATCTGCAAGTTAACACTTTAATTATCAGCAAAGAAAGCTGTAGGTGACACTTAAGTGTAGGGCCAGCCTCAAAASTTGGACAAAAATTTGAAATTAGACTAAGTTGCTCTGGAAGTGTAAAGCAAGTCTTTATGTGCAAAAAGTTCATGATGCTGCTCATGAACTTTAGGAAAAGCTGYGTTAGGTATATATTGTAGATTTTTGTTCTTAAAGATATATTTTTATGTATTTCAGCAATTAGGAGTTTTTGAAAGGACACTTTTTTTCATTTCTAGGTATTTTGATTTTGTTCATTTTGAAATTATAAAATCAATTCAACAACGGAAGAAACATGTCTGCAACATTCCTGAAAGCATTTCAGTTCAGTTCACTTTACTAATGCTAATGAACTAATGATCAGTTAGTGATAGGAGATGATCTATCATTAAGATGATATTTGTAGCTTTTTGAAGCTGCAGCTTGGCTTGTGTTATCTCACTAAAGGAATCTGTAATGTGAAAATTAAAACAAAATAATGCTTTTTTTTTTTCTTCACTCTCTTCACTCTCTTCACTCTCTTCACTCTCTTCACTCTCTTCACTCTCTTCACTCTCTTCACTCTCTTCACTCTCTTCACTCTCTTC
>NW_020454694.1:1813608-1824911 GCF_003342845.1 Nothoprocta perdicaria | reverse complement strand
CTCTTCACTCTCTTCACTCTCTTCACTCTCTTCACTCTCTTCACTCTCTTCACTCTCTTCACTCTCTTCACTCTCTTCACTCTCTTCACTCTCTTTACTCTCTCTCCTGTAAGGACTTGTAAAGCCTTTGGTGTTCTAGGTGGCAAGCACAGGAATTTTAGTAGTGTGACTGTCACCTGTAGTGACTCATGCTGTGCTGATGAGCTCTGAATTACTTTCCTGTGCTTACTGCCTCTGGATGCTGCACTGAAGAGGCCTGGCTGCTCCATGGCACCTGCAAATGCAGTGTCCTCAATGAAAGCAGAGGAATACTGGTTTTAGTTTGTGTTCGGTTCAAGTGAATATGTTGCTGTAAGAAATTAACCTAAAGCTAAAATAGTCATAAGATGACATGGACCTGTGTTCTCTACCTTCCCATTTTCCTGCTGTTTTAATATATTTGTCTCTTTAAAATCCTTGGGCTGTCCTCTTACATAACCTGAGCCTGAGACCCTGAAAGGTCTGTGAACATAGCATAAAATAAGCACAACTTYATTTTCCTCTGCACTGTTAATGATGAACCATCTACCTCATTAATCTACTTAATGTTTGCCTTTGTTGGAAAGACCCAGAGAGGTATTTTTATGTGTCTGAAATGGCTCTTGATTGAGCTTACTGAACTGCTCCTTAGGATGGCGAGAGAGGAATCTTAGAAGGGAGGCAGGGAGGCCCTTCTGGCCCCTGTACACCCAGAAAAGAGCCTTTTTTTCATTAAAAAAAAAAAAAATTTTTTTTTTTTTTTTTTTTTTTTTTTTTGGCCAATGCTGCCCTGCTGCTGGCTGGGTAGGAGTCTTGGAGAGGTTCCTGTCTCTCCTGTGCGTCCTACCCATAACAACAGTGACTGCTCTAATTGCTGAGGCAGCTGTTTCCTCTCCTTTCTTTCTAATATTGGCACCAGTTTAGTGCTGTTGCCTGAACTGGCAAAGTTTCTCAGGAGAGGAAAAAAAAAAAAAAAAAAAAAAAGAAGAAGGCAGAAAGACAATTCAGCCTGGATTTAACCTCTGTTTCTGTCCCCAAATCCTTTTTCTTTCAAGTCAAGAATGTGAAACCGGACTTTTTTAGTGAAAGAATTTTTGCTAACATTGGTGGTTTCTTGGAAAGTATTTTTACTTAATGTTCAGACTTTTTCTATCAGCTCTTGCAACTGCAGTTCCAGGTGGAGCAGACATGGACTACTTTAAAGCTGATCCATGGAAATGAGTAAGCATGAGAGGGTATAAATAAAGTAGACTTTAGCGAGGAGTAGCCAGAAGTGTTCTAGAGAGATGGATTAAAAGGGCTGTGAGCAATAATACAGACTAAAAATCTATGTATTTGTCTCATAGGAGAAAGAGCTCCAGTTAAAGTTTAACGAAAGGAAACTGTTTGTGCTACCTGTGGCATTTGCTGCTTCAGGGCATCACAGACATAAGTGCTCAGAATTTTTTTTTTTAGGAAATTGTGTACCTTTGTAGGGACTGACTTTTCTGATTTGCTTTTTTATCATCTTCTGTAGATATAACTTAATATTTCAAGACTGTTTTTTCAGACTTTTGGCCTTAAAAATATGAGGAGTGGTGGGGAGGAATTGTCCTTACTGATCTAATTTCTCGTTATCCACTATGTGGGAGGTAATAGCAGTCTAATCTCTTAAAGCAGAGGCTTCAGTTTTGCCCAAGGGTGCCCTTGTGTTGCAGGTGTGACATTTGCTAACCCTGATGGGGATGTAAGTCTGCTTAAGGCTGGCCAGGTTATAATCCTTTTATAAGAGCTCTGTACACCGTGCCCAGTAGTTCTTGTTAATATGCCCAAATCTCCAGCGACTGCTACCGTTGAGTTGCTTATGTATTCCTTAACTCTTGCTGTTGATAGACTTATGTGCAGGATCTTCTGTGAATGTCTGAGCATGTCCTCGCTTCCTAGGAATAGGAATATTGCCAAATAAAAAGCTGGCACAGGAGCTGGGCTGGAATGAGGTGGGGGACGGCATTGGGGTGGTGAGGCAAAGCGGCTCCTTTTAGTGGTAATGTTGGCCTGTGGTAATGTTGGCTACTAGGGGGGACTTGAGCGTCTTCAAGATGTGCAGATTTCAAAAAATATGGTGACATGTTTCCCATTAACTTTATTTGTAGAAAGGATAGCTAATACAGTTCAGCTCTTTCTCAATGAAGCGGAAATCAGTAATAATGTAAATAGTTCTCCCTAGACATTAATAACATTGAGAGGAAAAAGTGATGAGGGCATTAGGAATTCAATTTGACATATGCTTAGCCTTCTCTTCTAGCTTGTATTTGAGCATTCTGAAATTTCAGATGTTCAGGCAACCTAAAATAATTTCCTGTTGGAGTTTATTCTGACAGAAAGGATGGACTATGAATCTGAAAGCTAACTGGTGGTTGGCATCACCCAACAGCCTGATTTACTGTTTTCTTGTTCTTTTCTTGTATGCAAACAATATATTTTACCAAATATGGGGTCTAACAGAAACTTCAGGTTTAGAAAAAAATGTAGGCTGTAAATTTTTGGACAACAGAACAGCTCCAGCAGCTTGTAGCCCCTCAAAAAGCTCCGTGAATGACCAAGCTTGGCATGTTCAGCAGCTACAAGCACCAGAATTTGCAGACTACATCATGGCTTAGTTTAACTCGGTGATCTCATCTCTGTCCAGGCTGCCTAGTAGCTGCCTCTGCACTTGCTTTAAGTGGTTTCGTTAGAGCCCTGGTATCTGCAACCCTGTGAATTGACTCAGCACGCTGTAATTTAAAGAACTTTGTTTCAGCAGGATTGGTATTCAGCGTGATTCCCTTCCCTGGAGCCGTTCCTCSTTGTTTGTAAAGCAAGGTTTGCCTTAAAGTACCCAATATTCAGGTCATTGTAACTTATGGTATAGGGAGAAATAGTTTAACAGTGCTTAAAACAGTCATGCAGGTACCGCTGGAGAGAAAAAAAAAGTATTCGATGAGTATATGAGTGACTGGAGGCTTAAGAAGGGTCCCACATTTCTCTTTTTAAACTCTTAGTACTTTTTTGTTGCCTTCAAAATGAAGGGGGAAATAAAAGTATCTTGCACAATCCTGAACTAACCATTTATCCAAATAATTTCCCTAAATATYGTAACATGATAATTACATCTGATGAATGATATTGCTGGATAAGCAAATCAAAGATTTTGCAAGTCTTGCTAAGATTTTAATTCTAGTGATATCTGATTTTAGGGTATGAAATGAGCTGGTATGGCATACATAACTTTAGTAAAATGTTGCTTAAAGACATTTGTGTTAAAATAGTAACTTTMATGAATACTCCTTTGGGAACTAACTCGACCTTACTTTAGTATGATATACTTTGTGAAGGGGAGGATTTAAAATTTTAAAATTGTTATAATTAAATAGCAAAATTGCACTGATTTGAAAACAGTCTTCTGTTMTATACCTTGTCTTCCCCCTTCCTATGCCCCACTCCTCAACTCTCTATGTTCCTTTCCAGAAAAGTCAGAAGGCTTTTGTAGTCTTGTTTGAAAATGAAATAGAAGTCATTCATACAGCCACTAGGATGAGAAGCTTTATAGCCTGTTGGAAGATACCTCCACTAATTTGTCTGGTGCATTATTTTTAGYATATTCAGAAATACATTTAGAATGTTTTAATACATTTCTTTTTAATTTTGTTTTTTCTTCTCGTAGTTCTTCCAYCTTTGATAGATCGTATGGGAGATGCCAAAGACCAAGTTCGAGAGCAAGCACAGAATCTTATACTGAAATTGATGGAGGAGGCAGCACCACCCATGGTACGGAGACTTCATGTAGCTTCAGATATTGGTCTCTGTGGCACTTGTTACTTCTGCACGAGCTTGACTATGAACATGAAACAACTGTGGCTTCTGCTAGTGGCATCTATGCTAAGGGTATTCTTAAAGGGTTAACAGTAGTGCACTGTTCAGCTTCAGTTGAAGATAAAAGAGTTGAAGCGTGGAAGTTAATAGGGAACATCTTTTTGTGAACCTCATTTTGCTTAAATGAATGAGTTTTTTGACTGCAAATTCCTGACTGTGTTTGTTCACAGGGAATATAATATTGCAAATTTCATTTGCAGTGAGAGAAGCGTTCATGATTGCTTTGCCTACTTGATAATAGAAAACAGGTTGCATGTCTAGTGGATATAGAAACTTATCTCTGTTCAAACCTGAAACGTTTTTGATACATTATTTAGTTATGGGGCTGAATGGGGCTCAGGCACCGAAGTCTAGCAACATTGGCCACGAAGCCTTACCTTTATCTCTGGAAGAGTCTTCTGTTTTATTCATATTCGTTGTCAGGAGATATCACAGCAGCTATTTCATGCCCAAGCACACGTGGTTCACAGGTGGCATGTGCTTGTGCCCAAGATGCTCTGATGCACGCGGCATGGAGATCTAAACTGCTCGAATTGCCCCCTACCCTAATTGCCTTTGGATAAATGCACAGCAGACCATCTTGGAGACACTTTCACTTGTGTCATAGCTAGTAATGAATGTGGTGATGAAACTTGCTTCATATGATTAGCCTTCATCATGAATGAATTTTGGATTACTGGTGCATCTTTCAATCTCTGAAGACAGCCTTAATGGCTAGACTGTAAGCTGAGATGAGAGATACCACTCCACACTCTTTGTGGAAGCTGGCCCACCGTGTAGGAGAGAATGCAAGAGGGATGGATGGGGGTCCGAGGGAGTTGTGTATATTGCTAGAGAAGATATAGCTCTTCTGGTATCCCCTCTGGAATGGGAGAATCCTGGCTTCATCCTTCTTTGCTCCCAGGACTGCTTATGTATTTTCAGTAAAAAAAAAAAAAAAAAAAAAAAAGGATGAAATGCATAAATCATCCTCACAGCAGGGACCAAAACAGAGAAGTGCTTCCTGTGCCTTCAACCTGAGCTACAGCATTTTAGGCTCCCCTTGCTGAGGCGAAGCATCCCTTTGGAAGAGTTGGGTGGAATCCCTTTTTTTTTTTTGGATAAGACCCGTAAGTCTCTTGCTGATCATCTCATCTGGTCTGTTTTAGTGTGTCCTTGAAAACTATTTAATTTGTCCTGCAATAAATTCCTTTGTTTTGTTGCAAATATGTTCGGAAGGGTGGGAAAGCAAGTCAGGGGTAGCTGCCTATAGGGGTGGAAGGAAAGCAGCARAATTGGAATGTATTTGGTATCGATGTATAGCTGTGGCAAAGGGAGATTGATACCAGCTGGTGCTAGCAAGTCATCTATTGCATGAGACGCTGAATTTCTCAGTTTAGATTAATTTGATTATTAAATTGGGGTTAATTTAGTAAAAGTCTTAATTTCTCTTCAGTCTCTGCTTTGTTTTTTAGTATCTTCCCTGTGTTTGTCTGTGCACCTGGAAAGGCTGTTTCCTTTTTTTTTTGTATTTGTTTTCGATGATGGGTTAACATTGAGGGGCTGTTTTCTTCCATAAAATCCTGTCCTTTATTGTTAACCAGTGCAGTTTTGGCAGGCTGAATTCTGCTTGTCTAAGGCTTGTTTCCTTTAAATGTAGTAAGGTATTCAAAAAAAAGAAAAAAAAAAAAAGAAAAGAAAAGGTGGTTCAAAATCATTAAGGGGACTGTAGGTGGAAATACAAYGTCTGCTCCAAAATATGCAGGAATAGTGCAGCATCCCCTGCTCCTCAACCTGGCTGTGTTCCGTGCCTCGGTAGCTGTGCGGGAGCATCCCTGCAGAAAGCGGAATGCCGGCGCAGCCGTGCGGGGTGCGCGCCTCTTTATAGGGTGTACGTGAGGGCCGGGGGGTTGCAGCCCGCCGGGGCAGGCAGGAGGGTGCTGCCCACGGCGCCCGCAGGCAGGAGGGTGCTGCCCACGGCGCCCGCAGGCAGGAGGGTGCTGCCCACGGCGCCCGCAGGCAGGAGGGTGCTGGCCGCGGCCCCGCTGCTCGCGCCCGCGGCGCCTCTCATGGCAGCGGCGCAGCCGGGCGGGCCGCGCGTGGGCCCCGAGCGGCCGCCATCCCGCCGCCATCCCGCCGCCGAGGCCGGGCCGCGTGAGCCCGCGYGTCGCGCCCCGTTGGACACCCCAGCGTGTGGCCCCGGCAAGCGGAGGGGTGAGGAGCCACGCTGAGGAGTGAGGGGCTCACGGCGGCGGTGAGGAGGTGACGGAGGGCTCGGCAGGCCGGGGGATCGGGAAGCACCGCCAGCATCAAAGGAGAAACGGAAGCAGGACGGGAATAGATGCAGGGGAATGGGAATGACTAGGCAGGAAAGAACGGGGAGAAAAAATGAAGGGATCTGAAGTGAATTGAAAGCAAAAGTAGAAGGGCCCGAGGATCCAGACAAACTGAAATGGATGAGAGGGAATTTTGCCAGGAGGAATATGAAGCAAAAAATACTGGAACTTCTGCTTGAGTTATTTGAAATGCTAATGCTTGTGCATTTGTAATTAGCAATTCTCTCTATATATCTTAAAGCTCTTTCTCAAGCAGTGAAAATAGATAGATTTCAGGTCATTTTAGAATTTGGGGGAGCGTGGGATAACTTGTATTGTGTTCCATGTTGCAGATTTTGTGATTTAATTTTATCTGAGACATGCCTTTACTTTTGCCAGTGGACCTGTCTTTTGTTGTTTTTGTAGCTGTTCYGAATGTAATCGTAGAGAATGGGTAGAGCCGTATTTTCTTGTGCTTCCAGTAATCAGAATCAATTTCTGTTTTATAGTACGTTTGGGAACGCCTTGTTGTTGGCTTTAAACACAAGAATTACCGATCCCGAGAAGGAGTGTGTTTGTGTCTTACTGCAACCTTAAACACGTAAGCTTTTTGTTCCCTTGGAGACATGCAGATTTTGTCCTTTTTCCAAAAGTCTGTCTTTCTCTGAAATTACTACTCGTAGAGTCTGATTCAGTTAAAATCATAAACAGGAAAAAAAAAAAAGAATTAAATAATTTGACCTGTGAGCTTTCTGAAAGAAAGATTAAAGGTATAATATTTTGTCTTATTTAAAAATAGATGAAAGCTTTGTGAGAGAGATGGAGCATGGTTCATAAATGTAAATTTGGATTTTGTCAATGCTAAACTGCAAATTATTTCACATGTTTTYTGTATCTCTACAAAAATGTCCTTCAACTTACTATTTCTTCATTTGTTTTGCAGTTACGGGGCGCAGTCTTTAGTTCTCAGCAAGTTGGTACCACATCTGTGTGTGCTGTTTGGTGACTCGAACAGTCAGGTAAACATTTCACTGCTTCCCATTGCTTCAACTACTGTACTTGGAGAGAAAAATGAATTCGCAATTAATGGAAGCATTTAAGAAAAGTCCAAAGACTCGATAGTATGCAAAAGATATATTTTTCTATCTCAAGAAACAAACAAAAAAAAACAGTTTTCTTTCAATTCATTACATTCACTAGGAGTTAAGGGTTGAGCTTCTTCTGTCTGACAGCCATGTTCCTTCTTAGGTTTAACGTGCTGGCCCCTTTAGTTTTGTCTCAAAGTCTGAAAGTGATTGTTATTTGAAGTAGTTGTTTCTTAGAGAACCCTTTGAAAGAAAACCAATACAAACTATATTGGTAAGAAGAGCTGTATCTACAGAGAGCCCCTGAGTGACACCTGTAATAACCCATTAAATTTGGCAAAGATAACGTTATCGTTTACAAAATGGCTAGGAATCTCTTAAATTGAGCCTTGTTGGCATTTGAGCACATGCAAGAACTATAGCTAAAAAATGATTAAAAATAAAGAAGCTTATAAAATTGGAGCTGTGGTTCATAGTGGTGAACTCTGAACTTTGGAAAACCTTCCGATGGAAATGGTTGAATGCTTTCTCTGGATTTATGTAAAGTTCTCCCTGAAATAATATTTTAAAATGCTAGGAAAGAGAAAGCTAGCTTTGGAGTGAGTTGTATAAATAAATAGAATGGGTCTTTATGCTTATTTTCTGGATATAACAAGCTTTTTCCTTCTTATAGCTTTGGTCTAACTGTTCTGTTCTCTGGAAAATCTTTTAAATGTTTACTGATCACTAGTAGTGATGTAGTTCTTATTTTCATAGAGTGATGGTTCTTGTAGTGCAAAGACTAAAATGACTCCAATAATTCTTTATTAGGAGTATTGGAATTTAATAACATGCATTTTAGCAGTGCTTCATGTGATATGCCTCAGAGTGTTGAGAGAGACCCTCCTTTCCCTTATTTTAGCCGTTCTTACCTCTCTGTCTCCACACACCTTCTTTTGTTACTCTATTTCTTGTGCTTGTTTGATACCACTTAGTAACTCCTATGAAGAAAGTGAGGCTGGTGCTCAGTGGCTTGGTCGCTTTGGATTGCTCTTGTGGACAGTCGTGCCTGGCTGTGTGTCAGCACTGAGTGCATGGACTGACTTGCCAAATTGTTGCGTGGTGTGACAGGACTTTAAAAAAAGACAATCCTGCAAATGTGCTATTTCCAGAAATTTCCTCTAGGGCTGGAGGGCTGTCCTTCCTAGGATTTTTGATTGACATCTGGACATGCTTCACTTTGTTAAAAAAAAAAAAAAAAAAAAAGGTTACCTTGAAATAACAATTGCATTTTCTTTTTATTTGGACCTCTCAATTTCAATTAGTTGGTTTGTAAATTAAGTCATCATGAAGGTTGAAAATTGGTGGGTTGTCAGTAAAATGCTGTTTTTGTTTCTGTAACTCTAAAATTAGTAATTCAGTCTGTGCATTTGCAGGTGAGAGATGCTGCCATACTCGCCATTGTAGAAGTTTATAGACATGTGGGCGAGAAGGTGCGAATAGACCTTAACAAGAGGGGAATTCCTCCTGGAAGGTGAGTGAGTTGTTTCGCTTTCGTGATGCTGAACTGCTCTGTGTTCCTGCTTTTTGTTTGTTGCTTTTGTCAGAACTTAAGAACCATGCTGAAAACTGTTCAAAACTTCTTTTTTTTTTTAATCAAAAAAAGTAATGATATTAGTAAAGCTAATTGGAAGGCTGAATAAAAATAATACTAAGTAAATAAAGAAAACACCTCACCACTGTTTATGCACATATTGGATAGAGAACTTGCTATCATCTTTTCTCCTTTGAAGCAGCATGCAGGTGCAGGACTGAAAGCAACCTAGCATTCAATAATTCAAATGTCTTCTTTTTAATAGAGGCTGAGGGTATTAGAAAAGTATTTGGGAATTATGTAATATATACTGCATGATTACCGAGAAATRGGAAGTTATTGGAAAATATTTGAATTCATACATCTTGCTTTTTACTTGGTAATGACTACTGGGCCTGAATGCAGAAGAGTCAAGGAGCACTTCAGTGAATCCTTTTCATGTTGTGTGTGTGTGTCTGTGTGAGTGGGAGAAGCAGGGAGTCTGTTTAGACACATTTTTGAGTGAAGAGCAAGTGTAGGAAGCAAGTAGGAAGGTGAAAGGTGGAAAGGTCTTCCCTTCYTGCTGCCTTAATTGCATCGGATCTCCGTCCTTTCCACCACAGATGTTTGCTGACAGGCCACAGCTAGAATAGAGAGGTGCTTTTCAAAGTGCAGCTTYTGAATGCTGAAAATGTAATCCTGTGGTTCATTGAGAAAGGGATGTGCACTGCGCTAACTGCTGCATYTGTTGTCACAGAACACTGGGCTTCCCTTGTAAAAGGTGAAATGAAAATTGGAAAATGCTTTCTTCAGTCATTTCTGTTTACAAAGAGCGATTCATGTCTTTCAAAGGCAGGGCTGTGTTTGGAATTAGGTTAATTTATATGAAATAACAGTAGCCTTTGTATTCTTGCTTCTGTGGTAAGGGTTTGTTTCATTAAGAAAAATAGAGTTGGGAAAGACTGTTTTTCAAAAAAAAAACTTTCAAACTCCTTATTGAAAACACTTTACATTTCTTTTTTAAGATGTGTTAACCCGTTTTTGACTGATATAAYACTTTGATTCTTCATCTCACTTTCTCAGTCTTGGGAAAATGGAATGTATTTAATAAATGAGTCAGAGCATCAGAATGGACAGCTTCAGTGATCAGATCCATCTGGGAATGATTGGCTCTTCGTGATAGAGTACTGAGATACAATAATAGGAGAATGGTGTGGGATGTATTGTTTCATGTTCTGAACGGGGTTCAGCCTGTTGCACGATAAGCTGCAGTATCCGTGGACATCATGTGGCATCATTGGAGAAGTCATCTGACAGCTTGTCCCACTGTTACTTGAGAAACATAAGTGTATAAAGCCACGTTTGCTTCTATACAGAGTTCAGATGTCCAAAGTCCAAATTTTATTTCTTTTTTAATGCATTTACATCGTACTTACTGTCCTGCATGGCACTGTGAGATCCATCTGTGTGGACATGAGTGGATATGTGCGTCTGAGATGAAATTGGAATTTTTTTGAGGGAGGAAGTAGTAATGTTTCACAGATGCCCAGTTTCCTTTGTTAGGCTTCTTCAGGGCACACAGGACATTCAGCCACAGAATGGCTGTCACCCTTTCTTCCTCCTCATCTTTCTGCTATTRCCAGGGGAGCAGAGCTCCCTGTTCTTTGTTCCTCCCCATCCACAGGTCCAGATCTTTAGGACCTACTTTGTGCCTGCCTTGCAGGTGATTAAGCACCATCAGAGATCGCCATAATTATCTGTGCTTTTATGTACTTRTCAGCTTAGGCTGCTCCTTAGAAATTACCTGTTGTGGACACTGAAGGGTCATGGGTAATGTGTTAATATTTTCATGGAGAGCTGCTCTAGGAGAAGACTCCAGCAGGTTGCCAGGAAAGAAAAAAAAGATTTAAAGTGGGAGGCTGTTACACACTCAGACAGCTGTGATGATCCAGCCCATGCATAAATGACCTGGACAATTTTTTTTTTTTTTACATATGGAAGGAAAAGTCATATGTGAAGCTGCAGAAGACCTGCCAGTGTCTTCAGTGGCTGCTTATACTTATCCCTCCAGAYTTGGCCCTACAGATAGGAGATGTGCTCCTGATTGCTGGCGAAGGAGTGACGCCAGTCATCACCAGCTCCAGGAAATTTGTTGAGCTTCCTCTTGCCAAGATGGTCTTTCAATAGGAGCTGGACTCCTGTAAGCACTTGTAAGTGGACTGTGGCTGCAGGAATTTTAGACATTAGCCTCTGTTGTTCCTTGTATGTAGGAATTTAAAAGAAGAAATGTAGTAACATGGAGAGTTGGAGAGAGAGGGAGAAGTCTGTCCTGAGACTTTTTGTGAAGTATTGGTTACTGTTTCTCCTTGTACTAGAGAGAGTTTGTGTCTATTGCAGTGCTCAATCATTTTTAGCAGCTCTGATTTTCTGGCTTTTTTTTTTTTTTTTTTTTTTTTTTTTTTT
>NW_020454694.1:1769228-1813587 GCF_003342845.1 Nothoprocta perdicaria | reverse complement strand
ATAAAAAAAATATTGACAAAATACTATAGAGATTGCCTCTATCTGGAGCCATAAAGACAAGCTGTTTAAGAGCCTGTAGGAGTAGCAATACAGTGTTGTCCTCCAGTCTGGCTCGGTGACTGCACAGCATCTGCTCCTGGCAAATCTGCGTGGTTTCGAATGTTCAGAGTTGCTGCTTCCCCAGACGCTTTGCCTGGAGTGAGAAGCAATGTGTGTACTAGTGTAATGTATCTACAAGGAAGCATTTCCCTTTTCTCTTACGTTTAAGATGTTAAATGAAGCATTCTTGAAAGCCGAATTCAAAGCAGCAGGATTTTTTTGGGTGGAATGTCTAAGCTGTGTGTGTGCATGTATAGATAAGGATGTATGTACTCCCCCTGTATATGCCCCAAATGCATGCCACCAGTGCCACAAGATACTAAAAATAGAAGTGAAAATTAAAAATTTCCTGATTCCTATTGTTCTCATATTTCTTTTTTCTCAGAATGATAATTTCTTAAATTTCTGCCTTTCAGATTCAATATGTAAGTCCTGCTTCCTAACTAGACAATCTGGAAATTCAGTGTTTAAATATGGAATCTGCTAGTGTTAAGCTAAAATCCATAGTTGCTGTTAAACAGTAAAAATATTACCTCTTGTATATCTGCAGCTTTCATTGGCTTGCTTTTATGGAAGCAAGATGGCAGAGTGCTTTACATATCGATAGTCTTGTGTGTTTTATTTTAGATTTGGAAGAACATGGGAGTAATTCTTACATTTAAGTTTCACATGTCCAGGTGCCAGCACTTACCCCTCGTATATGCAACCCCCTTAATGTGCTGTTTCCTTTTAAATGTTTGGGGGGAAAACTAAGAATTATTCCCATATTCTTCCAAATCTAAAAGAGTGCAAAAATACGTTTTAGTATAAGTTGCCTTTGGTTCACAAATTGACCTTTTTGATAAAAGAGTGAGGTTTAAGATGAACGCACTGCAGGCTGACATTGTGAATTGCTGCTGTTTCAGCACCACTTGGCTGTGGCTGCAAAGGGCGTAAATGCAAGGGAGGCCCAGAAGGGAGAGGGGAGCAGGACCCTGAAAGAGCAGGGACTACGACGGGGGAAACTTATGCAGAGTACCACAGAGTCACAGATAGTTTTGAGAAATAAATTGAGAAGGTAGAATAATATTAGATTTGTGTTAAAAGGCCATTAGGACTTATATGAGATGAATTTCGTTTTGTTTTGGCCATGTGAGAAGTAAGGTAGGGCTTCTGGTGAAATTGCCAGCCTCGCCTGTGTGGCTGCTAAGTACGGGACAAATTCTGTTCTTCAGTGAATTGCTTTAAAGTGCTTGGGGTGGGGGAGTCTTGAGATGAAACATTTGGAAATGCTGAAGTGCTGAGAGTTTTCATACTGTTGTGTGTGTGTGTGTGTTCATGATTTTATCACATTTGTTGCTGGATAAAGGAGATGCAGCTGAGTGAATTTGGTTGTACAGTTTGTCAGGGAAGGTGGGTTAAAGCATTAAACCTCTACTTGGAACACAGAGTAGAAACTGTGTTTGTATGGAAACGTTGAAGTTAAATTTCCTCAAACCTCCTTCCATTTGCAACTTTCTACAGGATTTTCATGCGCAAACATCGTTTGTGCCTCTCTTCCTTGGTTTGTCTTAATCCAAAGTCTTGATCCTTGATGTGTCATAATCCRCAGTCTGGATTATGAGTAGTAAGCAGAACCTTGTAATATTTGCTCTTTTAATGAATTTGAATAAGTAATAGTCTCTGGCACTGGTGATGTACCTGAATCTTGTTTCTGCAGTTGTCAGCTGTGACTTCTTAGTAGTACATTGAAATATTTAAGGACTCATGTTTTAAGTCCAGATTTTGAATCTCCTAGTCTTATATGTAAAATTCATGTTCAGGTTAGACATTACCATATTCAGAGAAGTTTAAGACACAAGAGAAGTCATTAGAGAAATAGAAGAAAATGTTCTCTGTTGTTTGCAGTCAAATGTTATGTCAGTACAGACCTGTTGCTAGCCTGTGGATTTGATTTATTCTGCAAGATTCTATCACTTTTTACAATGTTTTCTTCAGGAGTGATGAGAAATGGCTGTTCAGATGTTGGCCAAGTTTTTTGATTAAACAGCATTTTCTTCTTGCAGCTGCCAAACTCAGAACATTGCACGACTCTCTGTAGTGATGTTCACGGCACCAGGCAACTCGTCGAAGTCTCTGTATTAAAGAAGTTGAAGTGTTAGACTAATATATCTTGAGCGTAATGTTTCATTATATTTCTTCTAATAAGATATCACCTTTATTCTAACATGTGCTGAGGTTAAGTTTAATTCCCTTATTTCCTGTTTTGTTTGACTAAACTGAAAATGGAAACAGACTTCTGATATAAACTAGAAATTGTCTTTGAACAAGTTACATAGTAGTCCTCATTTTTCCCACATAAGCATTTTATTTGCAAATTGTTATCTTTTAGTACTGTGCATAAATGCTAATATCAGAGCTGCTTGCAAGCGGATGCTGTTACTTAAAACTCTAAAGTACAGGCCAACTCAGTATTTCAGACATTCAGACATACTCAGTTTTGTTCTTTGCTAACTTGACTTAATTTTTCTATCCATTTGTTAGAAGATACTTAACTAATTTAAGAGGAAGAGAGTCCTTTGGGAATAGTTGTTAGAAACTCATCATCCCTTGCATTTGCCAACTTCCAGCTATATTACTGCTTTATGTGTGAGAAGTGGATTGCTGTTTTTGATCAGTAACAGAGAATTTTCAGTGGACAAATATGTTGTGTTTGTTCTTTACAGGTTACAAACCATCTTTGCAAAATTTGATGAAGTGAAAAACTCTGGAAATATGATTTCAAGCAGCATCAGTGGTGAGTATGAAAACGTAAATATTTTGTATTAATCTTAAAATTTGATTGTAAATGTACATTTTAGCATTATCGAGTTGAGATGACTCTAGAAAGGTGTTTGTAGGAATGTGATGAAAATAGTATAGGAAAAACAACTTGTTCATACTGTGCTACTAGAGGTCTTTCTAGTCTGCAATCGGAGTACAGTTGGAAGAAAAAGTGTTGAAACTACTTGGAAGGAAGCAGTGGATCTATAGCCAGCTGTGTGTGCACTCAGGATATGCTCTTATATCCTTGCCTGCAGGAGGAGGAAGGCAATCAAACAAGCCCCTGTGCTATATTACTGTACGTTTCCAAAAGAAAACAAAGATTGGATGTGCTTGTCTGATCCCTTCTCAGTTAAAATGTTAAATAATCACTGTAAAACACGGAGTATTTACGGAGTATAAAATTAGGGAGTTAGTATTTAAAGATGCTGAAATGGTGAAGTTAAGACTTCCCTTTGGAACTCCTCTCTGTGGTAATGCGTTTGAGCTCTTCTTTTTGCTACATTTCATGAAAACAAAATCTGTTTGGCAGAGATTTCTTGTTGTTTCCTAGTACATTCTTTATACAGTATGACATAGTATAAAGGAACAAAATTATACTTGTTGTTGAAAACTACATTTTGCAAAAAAAAAAAAAGTGGAAATCAGCAGTTGAACAAAGGAGGTGAAGGTGGCAGTGATATTATTGTGCTTGTTTTTGAAAGTTTAATTCTCTCTTCTGTGAGGAATCACTGGATCTTGCTTTACAGGGGAACATTTTCTGATGTTCATTGTTATTCAGACCAACTGTTCTGCTTGAGAAGGAGGCACTGCCAGGTTTAAAATGTAAGAACAGAAATATTTTGAGGAACGCACATAATTTTTTATTACGTTCAGTTACCTTTTGAATGGTCAATTACCTTTTGATTTTTACGTCTTTACCCTTCTCTTGTTAGTGTAAAATCAGAAGAGTTCATAGAAACACATTTCTCTGAACTTGCAACCTTTCCTTTGTTATAGGAGAGCTTCTGAGCTTCTAACTGAGCAAGTTATGGGAGGGAAGGTGTGTGTGTTTATATGCAGACACCTATAAATGCGCTGAATATAATTGAATGCCTTTGACTATAATTTACATATATATATATAAATATATATAAAAAAAAAAAGAATACTCTGCTAATGGCTGAAGTTGTTAATGTAGCATATCTGAGCTTTTGTTCCTGTCACACTGGAGTTGACTGAGTGGGTTTTTCTTTAAGCCCTTTTTTTCAACTGTAAATCACAGGCATTAATGCTAATCTGCAGTGGTATAAATCGCTCTGTCTTGTAAGCTTTTGTCTTATACTGTGTTTCTGTTTTGGGTAGTATGAAGACAGAGTCCTTCTGATCTACTTGTTTCAATATTTGTGGTTGGAACTTGTGTATCTTTTGAATACTTTTCATCATTTTTTAATGCTAGTGAAAAAGATATTGCTCTATTGCTGTTGTTTTGTCATGGTTGAGTGCTTCATTGTTCTCTGAAGGACAATTAGTATTTATTGCTTCCATATGTAAATTGGAAGTTGCCATGGAATTCCTGTAGTCAGCTAATCAACATTTCTCTTAGGAGCTTTATCAAACGTGTCTGGATAGAGGCAAGAATTTTATGTCCAAAAGTATGTGGTAGAATGTTGAAAGTTCTTTCTTTTTTAAAAACAATGCTATTAAATTCTGTGCGTGTATATATATCTCCCTACTCCAAAATAAATGCTCTCTCTAAATATGTTTGTGTGTATATATGTGTGTGTGTGTGTGTGTGTGTGTGTGTTTGTTTACACACACATGTGCACAAGCAAGCTTTTTAATTATTTATAAACAAACACTCCAGAGAGAAAAAAAGAGAGAGAGTTTGTTTTAGAGTGGGAAATTATGAAGATAAGGAGGAGGAATAGAATGACAGTCCAAAGAAAAAAGGAATCTTGATAGACTTCCATGTGGTTGGACTGACAAAGCTCTTCAGTGAGCCTTGGTTTTTACCAGGGAAGGGAGTATTTTCCTAGCTTGACGGAGTTACTTTTCCAGATTGGTTCCGTGTCCTGCCTAGGATTCCCTTTGGAGCGTGTAGCAGACGAGGAAGGGCTGTAGGAGGCAGGGTCTTGCCGTAGCCCCCGCAGGCCTTGCTGCTGCGGCAGCGAGTCTTGGTGGCGTTGACCTATTTTCTGAGAACACCGGGATGCGACTCCGGGGTTCTTGCAGCAAGGAATACTTCTGGCAGTTGTTCAGTCACTTAATTTAACATGCACTTAAATGAAGAAGAAAAATCTCAAAAATCCCAGCTTGAATCCATCTGAAGAAAAATGTTTTTTAGTGTGTATTTATTGGGAWCTTTGAAAGGCTACAGAACAGCACTAAAATGGTTAAAGATGGAGGCTTTTCTCATGGAGGGCTCCCACACTGCAGGTTTCAAAGGCATTGTTTTGGTATCTTTAGGTGCGTGTGGGAATTGCAGAGGAGGAAGGACCACGGATCCTCCTACCTGTACTCTCATGCACAGCAGGGATTTAACATCCCTAGTCCCTGGGATAGGGCCTGGCCTRAACAGCCCCCTTTGGTCTTGTGCGACCATCTTCTGTTGGTGCCTCGGATCGCTGGTAAACAAGGAGGAGGAGGAGGAGGGGAAGGAAGGATCCGGGGAAGGAAGGATCCGTAGCGCAGTGCGTGCCCGGCCGGGGGCTGGGAAGCGCCTCCCCCCGCTTTCCAGCGAAGGACTCCCTGTTCCTATGGCAGCGCGAGGAGCGGCCAATGGCGGAGCCGCCGGAGCGCCCGCGGCGGCCTGTGCAAACAGGCCCCGCCAGGGAGCTGAAACAGGCTCCGGCAGCCGGGAATTCAGGCTGGGAAGAGCAGGGATGATAATATGGAGCTTCCCACTCGTTCTCATTCGCTAGGCAGAACGGTTTGCGTGGAATGTGGAGCAAGCTCCGTGTATCTCGCATGTCTCTACGCAGCCCGTGGGTTTCCCGTTGAGCGCGTGCCTTGGAGCTCCCCGAGGGTGAGAGGCGATAGGTGGGACGGGCTGTTCCCTGTAACTGCTGGTGGGAGCGCTGCCTTCCGGAGCTGAAGGTACAGCCACGTTTTCAGAAACAACAGAAAACAAAGATCCCTCACACAATTGTTAGGTTATTTATTTATTTATTTATTTATGATAGATTACCCTCTCTCTTTTTTATTATTTATTTTTCCTCCCATTTCCGCTGTTTGTTTTCCCTTGGGAGCTGCGGTTGCTATGGAGGCCGTGCCATGGCTGCGCGCACGGACGCTTCCCAAGAGGGAAGTCCCGCGGGGCCGCAGCGAGGCCGTGCAGCTGCCCTCCGGGAACGGGCACGGAGCCGCGCGCCAAGGGCTGCTCCTCGGCCTGCGGGAAAGCCGGGCGCTCGCGGCTGCTCCGAGGAGCTCGCGGCAGCTCCGGCATCCCAATTAGCGCCTGTCTGACCAACAGGGAGCCCTTTCCAGCCGGCTGCTGCGCAGCATCCGGCTCCTTTGCCCTCAGCACCTCCCAAGTGTAGGAATRAACACAAGCTGGCGTTCGGACTTTAGGCGAGCTCTCATTTTAGTTTCCGTGCTGCCGCACAGTCCCCTCCCGTGCACGGTTTGGGAAAAGGCCCTTGTCTTTCTCCTGATGTTTCCAGCAGGGTTGGCTTCCCGAGCTTCTGCTCAGGGAGCTCTTTCTCTTCCGAAAGCCGCCTTTTGCTGCGGGTGTCTGCGTGGCCTCACTTTTCCCAAGGGCCAGCCTCCATGGAGGCACTTGTGCRGTAAAACAGCGGCTTCTCGCTCCGTTTCCCAGCGCAGGGAAGAATTAAATAATTATTTGTTATTTCGCCGTATTTCTGCACAGTTCGCGGTGGCGCTCTTATCGCGAATGAGACGAGACGGGCGGAACTCGCGTGTTTTCCGTCCCGCTGCCCGCATCCCGGGCCAGTCGGGGGGGAAGGGGGGGACACACCGGGCGGGCGGCGCCGCTGTCGCCGCCCGGGGACACCAAGCGACGTCGCGGCCTGTCCGCGGGCTCGCGGGGGCGGCGCCGCTCGCAGGGTAATTACGGGAGGCGGGCGCCACGTGACCGCGCCGCCGCCATCGGCGCGGCGGGAGCCCCTTGCGCCGCGGAGCGGGCGGCGGCGGCGGCGGCGGCTCCTCCTCCATGGCATGATGGCCGTTGGGGACGGTGAGTGGCGGCCCGCGGCGCCGCGCGCGGGCGGGACGGCGGCCCGAGGCGCTGGGGGCTCCCGTGGGAGCGCTGCGCCCAGCCCTGCGCGCAGGGGCACCGTTATTTTTTAAAATAATTTGAAACAACGTGCGCGCGCCCGGGGGCCCTGGCGGTTTAAACCGCCGGCGGGGCTGGGGTCTGTGCGGGGTCGGCGCTGAGGGATGAGGCGGAAGCCGCCGTGCTGCGCGGCGCGGAAGCCCTCGCTAATCTACTTCCTTTTTATGTATTTATTGGGAAGAAACAATAATTCAGAGTAGACACAGGTGGCTTGCTCGCAGGGCAAGGAAATCTGTTGAATAAGCGTGTTGCTGCGCTCCCCGCTCCATGCCCGGTGGTGTTGTTACACAAACCCCTGGGAAGTAGGTCAGGAACGCGGGCCGAGAGGGCCGCGGTTTGGTCAGGAAGCGGATCCGAGTTCAGYGTTTATCCCAGTTCAGCGTTTATCCCGACCCTCGGCTCGTCGCGACAGGCGGTTTCGGCGTTGAGCTCTGCAGCTTGGTGACTTTCTGTGTGTTGTGCTCAGAGAAACTTGAGGAGCGCGGCAAGTCTAGCAGCGTGGCGGGAGGCCCTGTCTCCAAGCTGTCTATGATGGTAAATAACGTTAAACATAAAATGCTAAGCACGCTGAGAAGATTAAAATCAGTCTTTCATCTGAGTTTGCTAAAACATCAGTAGAAGTAGTCTTAAAATTCCAGGGCTTTGCTTAAAGCTCCAAAAATTATATTTGTGTCACTTTTTTTTTTTTAAATACGTTTGATGTTGAAGGAGATGATTTGCACAGAGCAGTGAAAATAAGCCTGGACCATAGAGTTAAAACTAAATTCAGGCAGCCTTCAGCCGTTTGGTATTTTTGCTTTGCTTGTCATCAGCAGGTTGCAAAAGGCCGTTGACTTTATAGAACTGGACATATAGTCTGCACTTTCTCATAGAGTTTTTTTTTGTTTTGGTTTTTTGGAGGATGGAAGGGAATGTTTTTATTCCTACTGGTTTTCTGTGGAGCTCTACGGTTCTCCATAGTGTAAACACGAATTGTGGTAACTTGCCGATAAAAGATGCAAGCTGTAACATGTTAACAGAAACACAACTGTATTCCCCAGACAGGGCTGCAGGGATTTTTGTGGTCCTGGGATGGTTGAGGTTTATAAAGCGAGGGTGGTTGTTGTGCTCGATCCTGTATAATTTAATTCGTCATTAACAAAGGCACTAAGAACAAAGTGCTGTTGAGGCAGTCAGCTGACGGCCTGTGTAGGAGCTTTGAGCAGTAATGCCAGATACAATTAACAGTGTGTAGGATGATTATGTGGCTGCTGGTCTCTCTTAAAACTACCGCTTACCACATTTACAAGGAATTCAGTCTTTTGACACTGTGTTACGAAATTCTCAGGCAAAACAAAACCATAAAAAGACTATTTTTTTGGATTGCTTTCAGAATTTAAATGTAGGTTTAGCCTTGATTTTCTGTTTTGTAAACRTTTTGTATGTTCTCCAAGCATGCAGCATACTATTGAAGAAACAATGTGTTTTAAGTTAGTGGTTCTAAAGCATTTGAGAAAAATCTTTTCATGATAAAATGATAGTTCTTTATGGCTAATATGTATGTTTAACTTACTGTTAGTGAGACTATACTACTGTTATGGAAAACGTTGTTTAGATACTTCAGAGAATGGGGTTTTTCATCTATTGTACTTGGTTTACTCACTTAATAATTTATGATGCATGTAGTTAGCCTAGATATGTTAGAGTACTGCATGGAGCATATTTGAAAATACCATGTAGTGGTGGTGATTTAAAAGTTTAATCTAGAATGCAACACAGCCTGGCTCATTGCAACATTTTGACATTTTTTAGCTTTCATGAGCACAAGCAGAAATGTAAATAAAAAGTGCTTACGTTTTGAATCTTAATCTGATCTCCTCAGTAAAGCGGAAGAGCCAAGCTCTCTGTTTACCCCGTGTTAGCTGTCTCACAGTCTCCAGTCTTTTGTGTGTGGACCTCCCAGCACTGAACTGTTACTTGTGCTATTCTGAATGAAACATTCAGGATCTTTGTTTTGAAGTTGTTTCCCATATTTCCATGAATGCATATCTCTGATCTGCAAGTTTTATTCTGAGACTGCTTTGCAAACGTGGTCGAGAAGCGTTGCTGGCTCTGAATTTCTTGCTCCTTGAAGCAGATAAAGCATTTCTGCCCTTATCCGCTGATAACTAGATTAGAGTGTTTAGGAGGTGGGCAACATAACAGCCCTGCCACATCACACTCTTGGTTTAGAATTCAGTGGCTGCCATCAGTAGCTTGTCATGTTGTTGTCAATTCCTTCTATGTTGATTCGGGGGGTAAAGGGTTGTTTTGCTTGCTGGGCAACAAGGTAATTAGGACAAGGGGCGAAATTATCTGCCTGAAACTAGGAGGGGGCGTGAAGAGAAGATTAGCCACTGAGTTTCTTCAGAAACACCAACCAYGCTGCAGTACCAGACGCAGGCTATTTGAGGACTATCTGAAAGCATATAATCAGCTTTGTAAGGGRACATATTTGGTGCGCCCATTTGTTGCATTAATATATATATGTATATTGTGTGCTATTGTGAGTCATAGACAAATGAGATAGATCTTCTACTTTGCTATTCTTATCAGTTGATTTTTTTTTCAGTGAAGTGCCACCCAATTTGGTGATGTCTCATGACTTTATAAACACTTGTCACATTTCAGAGGAGGAAGCATGTGCAAATGGCTTRGGAGGAGAAAATATCTTTTTTGTTTGCTATGTATACATGACAAATAATGACTTTTSTTTGTTTTTCAAATATTTCATGAATCTTTGCATGGTCCTATAGTACAAGAACATTTATCTTCTGTTCCTTGATGATGTTCTGAGCAGAAGACTGTTTTAAGTCTTTAATCCGATTAGTAGGTTCTGTAAAATCTGTGCAGCTTAAATATTTTACTTTTGACTGAAAAAACAGATGGGCCATACTGAAGGTATGGAGTTTCCAGGAATGTTTGAGGTGGTTTGATTARTAAAACAAGTAAACAAAAAGAACGATACCCCCCCCTCCCCCTTTGTATTGCATATACACTTGTGATATGTATTCCTGCGTTTCTCTGACAATAATAGGTCTTTTCCTGTAGAAAGAAGGAGGCTTTTTAAACTCTCTGAGTCTCATGAATGATGGTAATAGAGCAGTTGCTACTCTGGTTTAGAATTTGTATGATAGAGCTGTGGTACTTCCCATCCAGAGCACACTTCCTGAAACAATATTATAGATAGTAGCAGAAGCTTATTCTGGAGAAAAGAAAGGCATCACATGTTCCCTCCTATGCTCTGCTCTGGCCTGGCTCTTTTAGGGTTTTTTTTTTAGGATGTACTGGCACTTCTGTTCTGATTTCTCCCCACACTTCTGTTGTTCACTGTCAGTAGATGCATTGATTTAGGACACGGCTTTACTCACAGTTTCTAAAAGCTGCAGGACAGATACTGTAATGGGGAATTTGATTGCTCTTCTGAGCCCAACCGGTGCAAAGCTGCTTTCTACTGTGAGGTTGCATAATAATGTCACAGTGATTAAAAAAGGGGTTCCCAGTGGCATTTTTGCCTGGGAGGGACCCATGGCTAGAAGCAGCAGAAGTGCAACGGGGCAGTGAAGCAGCCGAGCAGAGGAGGAGGGAAGCCCGGAGCTCATTAGAAGGAGCAGTTGCCGCTCACAGAGCGGGTGAACCTGCCCATTCTCAGCGTTGATTTGGATTTAAATTTATCTTTCTAGAAAGAAATATGTAACTCGGAGAATTTCTCATTTAGAAAACAAAAGTGGAAACATACAAAAAAGACATGATTATTTTCTCAAAGTCAGCATGGATTCATGAGTGATGATCACATTTAATTTTGATGTCTGGAATGATAGTGAAAAGTAGGTTTTGCCTCCCAGATTATTCTGGGTAATTTGCTTTAAGAACAAGTTTTAAATAGTATAGTAATACATTTTAAATAGTATAGTAATAAATACTGATTAGAAAACAAGTTATGGGATTATTGGAAATATTTTCTCTAGAAGTGAAGGATCTGTGATAGCATTCATCTAAATCATATATTCTTTTCTGCATAGGATAGTTGAAAAACTGTTTAGGATTGTGTACATTCTTTTTCATCTTCACTGAAATATGCTTGTGTAGGGCTGTAGGAAAGAATGATGCTTTTCTTAAAATAACTTTTTACTACTTTTGCAAATCAGCTCTCTGGATTCTTACAAAAAAATAATTATTAAAATTTAAAGCAGATACACAGATGCTTCAAAAAAAAAAAAAACCCAAAATAACATATAACCAACACAATTTTTGCTCTTACTGCTATAAYAGTTCTGTGATGCACATTTGTATGTATATAACTGATGTTTCAAAATCTTGCTGTTAACCTGAGAGGAAACTTTAAAGCTTTGGAAATTATTGATAGTTGGGTTGGGGGAGGGGACAAGAAAAGTGAAGATGAAGAGTGACGGTCTTAGCAGCCTTCAGGCCACATTTATAGTCTTCAAATTGGATGTTTTTGCTTCCAGAGGATGTCAGAGCATCTTCATTTTTTTTTTTTTCCAGATCTGGTGATGTTTTGTGCATGCATTTCCTCCACTTTGAGACAAGTCTGTGTTAGTTAAACTTAAGATTTTGTCACTTWGATTGAAGTTGCAGCAATTACATTAAATCCAAGGAAGGCAAATTTCACCATAACTTCTTGATCTCCAATTTTGAATATGGCAGGTGGAAGGTTGGCCAGTGAGCTGGAAGACAGTTAATACCCTTTCTCATTCTCTGCTGTAGTATTCTCTTTTTTTTYATGTTTATATTTAAATTTATCTTTTTTTCCCTATACTTATCTACTAATTTATCTACTCTATTTTCACATTAATTTATACTTTTTACTTCTGTGGACTGTGTTTTTATTTGCAGAGGTGCTTTGCAGTTTTTCATATACAAGGTGCATATTAAAGTTAACATACAAGTCAGCCATGTTAGAAACTGATGCAAGCATTTGCTAGGAAAAAAACAATGAAAAGAGTTAAACCCATCAGTCTGTAATAGCAAGGCACTGTTTGTACACCTTTGTTACATGATGTATAACTGTGGGTATTTGTGAAAGCCGGGTGCCATGTGGAGTACAAACATGATCTGCCTCTGTCACCKTTGCTGTATCCTGAGTGATGCATTCCTGGCTTGCAGTTTGTAAATCAAATGATGTAAATACTTGGGTATTTCTTTCTGCATGAACGAGTTATGTATTGAGAAGACCAAAAATGATTGCTTGACTTGATGGCTACCAATTGGTTTCTTGCCTTACTACTGCTAGTAAAATAGTGATCCTTTCTTCTCACAGGACTTTTTTTAAGTACATGTATAATTTTAGTCATGTTATTGTAATTTATGTACAGTAGACTCATTTTATTATATATATTTCATTTCAAATAGATCATTAGGTTTACTGAAAAAACTACCGGTAGGATGCTATGTGCACAAGTGATGGAAATTTGTGAAGATGGAAGTAATTAAACTGCTGGAGCCTGGGTAATGAAGACAGTAATGAAACCAGGCATAGTGAGGGAAGCCTAGCTGTGAAATTCAGGAATATCTTACAGATGAAAAAGAGAGGCTTATACTTCAAGAAAATACTTGAAGCGATAGCTTGCTTTTGAGGGAGATTTTGGCAGCTGCCATAAGGCATTATGCCAAAGAGCAGACCTGCATGCAGGCAGGCTGCTTGTGACGGCTAACTGTGACTTTGAATGTTAGAGTGGGGCGCTTTTTCCCCGTTTTTCTACCCTTCCCACCCTTCTCTTTACTATGGCTCACGGATTTACTAGGGACTAAGAAATTCAATAGTCTCTGAATTTTGCATTTGTTTTTATTTGGTCAGTGATATTTTAAAATAATCTGATTCTGTTATGATCAGTGGCTCCATAGAGATACTTCTCCAGGAATATTCATGCTTCGTTTGCCAGAGGCCTTTGACGGGTTAAGAGGTAACTGCCCTGCTCAGCTTTCTTCCTAACGTTTCACTGGAGAGCAAAACACCTGTGCACAAGTGGACTTACTTCCCTTGGTGTTACAGCAGAGGAGTGCTACCATCAGTCACTCTGTTACAGCTACTGAGTATAACTGCCCATTTAAAATAGTGGAAATAATCCATCTCTGATTTCATCTACAGGTCATGCCAGTGCTTGTTAATTGTTGTTGTTTTGATGTTGTTTTGTTTTATTCCTTTTTTTCCAGAAAGGTACCTTACCTAATAATACTTCAGCACAGAATGTACTTGGTGTGACCCAAACAGCTTGTGACCTTTAAGCAATAACCTGTTAAAAGAAATATTTTTCATCCTACTGCTTGGTTGTACTTAGATGGTGGTTTATCATAAATTCTGGCGACTGTCCTTTTTTTTTTTCTTGCCCTTGCTGATCAAACTATGCTTTGATTAGTAAATAAGTTATAGTCAGCTGCCAACTGTCAGTTGCTGATTCAGAAATTTATTGAATATACCCGCAGAAAGCTTTAAATGGAGTCAACTCGATTTCTAAAGTATWGTATTATTGACAACATCCCCAGTTTTCAGTTAGCTCTCTGAATAACATTTGGGAAGTGCAGAACAAGGTTAACTCAACTGAAAGGTAAATAATTTGGAACTGACTTAAAGGACAGACTCTTTTTGTTTCTCTTTTTACTCAAATTTAACTGGACTGAAACTTCATAGATGCTATAAAGCCRTAAAGGTCATGAATATAATAAGATTTGCAGAAGCTGTAATAGATAATGCTAAAAATTACATAATACCTTGTGCTTTTGTTTAAAGGCCCTATTTCAGAACTATAAATTGKGATGAAGCTTTGATTAGAAGAGAAATTAGCACAGATTATTTTGGCTTTTTTTTCCAGCTTTGTCTGAAACGTATTTAAATCCTGTCTTCCAGACRGACTATAGAATTAGGTGGATATTAAGACTAGCTTTTCTAAATCAGACTTGCAACCCCAAGATGAAGCTTTTGTGGAGATGTTAGGAGAGGTAGGTCTATTGGTATGGTTGCCAAAAAAAAACTGTTAAAAATTGCCAAACCGTTTTTCATTGTAGGTTAACTGTGTGACTTTCCATGGGACTAGGAAAAGATCTACTGGAATCACATTGTATTTCTTTTTGTGAATTAAATCTTTTCTGAATACATTCTTTCTTGAAGCTGTTGAGAAAATTAGGTAAATTATTAATATCATCAGACAGAACCAGAAGAAATGTAGATAATTATGACAAGTGCTATTGTCACCCCTTAGTATTTCTTTTGTAAATGTATCTATAGCCTCTTTTCTCTCCTATAATGTTTTGTTYTGCCTCATTTATGTAGATTTCACATAGAAATATGCACAGGTGGCATAAACCTCTTTCACTATGCTCTGACCAATGGTTGAAATGCAGAAAAGATGTACTTTATCATACAATTTGGTTGGAAAGACTGGGGAATGTTATCAGAGAATGACTTCAGAGCAAGCAAGAATTTGAGATAAGTAATATTTCTTTAAAACTGACTTGGGAATGGGGTTCCCACTGCACACTTTCCTTTTTTGGAGGCACAGTAGTTCATTGGAACTACCTGAAAAAGGAATTTGGCTTCAGAATTGACTTTTATATATTGTATCTTTTGAGCACAGTGATGCTATTTAACTACTTTTGTCATTGCTTTGTTCTTTTTTTTTTTCCTCCCTCACTCTCATTGCTGAGCCTGCAATGGGGGTGGGAACCTCTYGAGGTATGAGCTTGAGATTTTGGTGGTGGGCATCAGGTATGTTCAACTCGCCATCAACACCATAGGTGTAGATGCCACCATCAAGAATACAGAAAGAAACAGAACAAGTGTCATGAAATAGTGAAATCCATTTGTAAGTGTCCTCGTGTAGCTTTGGTCACTGGACTTGGCCTTCTGGTGAAGAATCGTCCTCCAGCCATGGAGGAACCAGTAGCAGTTGTCCTTGTATAAAGGCTCGGCTGCTGATGGCTCGGGATGCCCTGCCTGCAGGGAGAACGCACAGGGCTTGGCCTTTGTTACCTGCACAGCATTTTGGCTGCCATCCAGCTGCCCATGTAGGGGCAGCAAATGTCATTTGAAGTACCCTGCATTATCCACATTAGCCATGCAGAGTCCAGGGCCTCCAAGGAATGTCAGCTGGAGGCCAGGCAGGATGCCCTGCACTGGCTACGCTCGTTTTAGATGGCTGTGTTGGCAACTGAGCCCTACCCTACACGTTAGGACAAACAGAATCCCCCCGCAGGGAATGCCTGATGTGTAAGGGATAAAGCGCTCATTGAATCCTGTGGGACAATTGGCATGAAGGCTGGATTAGAAGGATCAGCTAACCTAATGCATCTGTGGTGCTCGTGGCTTCATTTTCATGGTTGAGATAAATTATTTGTTGTAGGCTGCAGCAGTTCATCTGGAACGGAGCGAAGATCCTGTCCCAGATGTTCCGAATAACTGGCGCAGCCAGGCTTTCTAAATCCCCGGGCCTTGGCCGCTCTCGGTAGGCRGGGGGTGTAGGAGTGACTTGGGGAATGTAGGAGTGACTTAGGTCATTAGGAGTGGGAGTGACAAGCTCTGCTTGTCCCCATCCTGCTTGGGCACACCTCTGCTGTGATGTCTGGTCCTTCTAAGCCRCTTGTGGTGCAAAGGAGGAGCTGCTAGCAGCACTTCAAAAAATGTTTAGTGTCTCTTAGCATTACTGGAAGGGAAAAACRAATATAGCTGTGGTACCTTACATCAGAATCCAAAATTTAGAAGCAATTTCAGCAAAATATCCTTTGACTGCTGTCAATCTACTGTAGAATGCTGCATGTGAGTAATCAGGAGCTTAGTACCACTAGGAATGTTAAATCCCAATGCTGACATAGCCATAGCCTTTTCTTTGCCTTTAAACCTGGTTTTGGTTCAGTGTTACTGCAAGGAATCACTGCTTATTTTTTTCTTCTTCCTCTTGCTTCAGCTCCCCATTTGCCTTCCACCCATAGGGATACTTAGGGTGCATAAGGTATCTCTTGTCTTCCAGCTGAGTCCTTCCAAGTAGCACCAGTAACTACAGATGTTCTATTTCTACTGATATACAGATGATACTGTTTCTTTTTTTCTCTGTCACTGACTGATTTACAAAATGTTAAATATTAAATATCATGTTAATTTTGTGAATCTTCGGACTAACTGCAGTAAAGAGTGGAGTTGTGGTGGCAGTAAATATTTTCAGTTTTCTTTAATGATAAACTATTTTTATTTCTAGGTAAGTTGTAGATTCTGTTATGCCTTGTGATACATCTGTGACTACTTTTATTACTCCATGGATTATTTAGAAATTTTTAGCACTTGAGGGTGCTGGAAGGTTCTTTGGATGTAGATTGATTGTAGTTGTTTGACTTTTGGTATGTCTGAACACCTTTAGAACAGGTCTTACATAATACTGATCTGGTAGCCAAGACAGAAAGTTATCACTGATCTTTTAATCATATTTCAGTTCAAAAATCTGTGGTTCCAAAWTTTGGTATATTTTGGTATTTCAAAGCAGACAGCTGTGTCCAGATATAGTTTAAGATTTGGGTAAACTCCAAGCTGTGAATCCTGAGTAAAATCTAGGCCCTGATATATGTCCTCTTACATACAGAAAAAAAAAATGAAATATTGGTATTATTTGCTGTTAACTTTCTCAAATTGATTTTGTAAAAGTAATGTTCAGCATTCCATAGGTGCCAGGGAACTTTCTGTGTAGTACCTGCAGAATAGTCACCTAGCATGCCGTGTTTTTTTTTCTTTACTGGATAGAAGATGAGCCTTGTAATCCTTGGGACTTGCAACTTTCTAAACATATGAATGATTTATTTATTTATTTTCTTTTGCCTGGAAGTTGTTCATGTGGAAAAGAGCTTCTGGGAGTATTAGGTTCCAAGATTTTTTGGGGGGAAGGGAGGGGAGAGGCGGCTGTGCTCTCCCTCCAGTACTCATTTTTGTCTCTTGTGATTTTAAAATGAAGAGTATGAGAACAGATGTGTGGGATTTAACTGTGATTGAGCCTTTCGTTAATTGTGTGTGGGTTTTTTTTCTTCATTTAAAATATTCTGTACATTGCTAGCAAATTATATAACTTCCTTTATTCCAGTTTTTTGGTAACTTCAAAACTTGGTTTTGGATGGTATTTTCACAGCCGTAAGTTACCTTTAAGAGTGCAAAATTCGATATCCTTAAAGTATGTGGCTTCTAAAATTATTTTAATATTTCCAGCAAAAACTTCTAGATATTTGGCTCAAAGCCACTTCAGAATGAGAAAGTTTACGTTCTTCGGATTAAATACAGTCRAAAACCTTAGGCTTAGCTTTTGTGACTTGCGTTGCAGAGGTGRCTTTTGCTTGCAGCAGCACAACCGCAGCGCGTCGGTGCTGCCGCGAGCCCCGCTGCGCAGCAGCCCTCCCAGCAGCTTCCCAGGGCCGCGAGTGGGGGCTTCGCCCCGCTCCGTACGCTCCAGGAAGGCACTGAGCAGGTTCAGCTCCATGGGCGGCAGTGGAATCGCACCTTGATGATACCACACGGAATAACAGCTCCRTCAAGTGCAGTTCTGCATGCGCACGTATGTGGAAATGCTTTCCTAGGAAAGATTAAAATGAATGTATTGGGTGAGAGCACATGGAAAGCACCTACCACTTGAAGCAGATAAAGCTTTCCTTTTAAAGGTACCKTCTGTAAATGCAGAGCTCAGGTTTCAGATGCTCATGAATGTTGTTATTCCTCTTTTTGCAACTGAAAAGTCCCTGAAGATCAGCTAGGTTCTGTTGTTAATAAAGCTCAAGGAAGTGCACAAGGCAAGGCCCAATAGGGTGGAGAAAATTTCCAGTTCCTATAAAAGATGGCACAGGATTTTCCTAATCTGGCTTATAGCTTCTTAAGGTGTTATCACGTTGGCCTGAAAAGTCAGAGTTGATATAGGTCCTTTAAACATTTTTAAGTTGAGCAAAAACTTTTACAATTCTCCTTTTTGAGTCTTCTTTCATAGGGAGTAGTCAGAATGCAGTCAAATTAATGCCTATGACCATGTGGATGCAGTGTACAGGGGATTGGGGCCAGTGAGTTTTTTCTTAACATTAGGAGCTTGTGCAGAAATGAACATAAGAAACACTGTGTTTAAAATTGTGCTATAAATAACTTCATTTTTTTTTAAAGGCTACCTAGCAATATTTGCCCGTCAAATGCCACCTTGCAGCACTATTGGGTAGTAACATGCGAGCGTAGCTGCTTTATTATCACACAGAAAAAAGCATCAGCAAAAAATAGTTATTTGCAAAGCATATTCTTCTGGTAGTAATTCACGTGACACTGATCCGTTCGTGCCATTGAAAATCCCACCCTGTTGCCATTTTGAAATAACACGTAGCCTTGTCCTCTGGACATTAACCACTGCTCCCCGACCCCTTTGGCGGTGCTCGGGTTCGGTGCTTGGTGTAGGGTGGGGGGCTCCCCCCTGGAAGAGCCCCCGCCGCCCGGCTGCGCATTCCGGGCGCGGGGAGCACGGATGGCAGCAGCTCCTCCCCAGCGCTCCCGCTCGGATACAGTGCCGTTCCCATGGCAACACGGAGCCGGAGGGAGGCCCGGCCTTTCCCATGGATTCGGGGAGTTCAGCGAGCCCAACCCAATTATTTTTAGCAACGTTCTCTTCAAAATTGCTGGTTGTGAGGGGAGGAAATAATATTAGAGAAAGCTGTCAATGAACATCTGGGTGTTTACTGTGTTTTTGGTTTCCTTTCTCCTTCGTAAGGATCTGTCAGTGCAACACGCAGCTCTTTGCTACTGCCAGAGAAATTTATTTATTAAGTACACAGAGCACCGGTGATGCCYGACGTATTCAGTGCAGGGTGGTTTAATGCTTGGTGTTGCTGTAAATGCTCTTGGACAAATAACCTTGCTTGAGTGTTTGGATGAAAGCTGCTTTCCTCTGGGCAGCTGCGTTATTAAATATCGCTGACATTTTATTGGCAACAAACCCTGAATAGGCAAAGAATAAATGAAGAGCCAGCACACCTGAGCTGACAAAGGTCTGCAATTAAATAACTTTTATATATACGTATATATATTTTATAAATGGCAGGCGKTAGGGACAGAAACGTGCTAAATGGTGCTTTGGCACTGCAGCTGTGTCAGCCTCACCCATTTTATTTCTGAGAGGAGCCACAGGCTCCTGAGTCTGTTCTAACCCGTCCCCGGAGAAGCCTTCTTCCCTCCACTTTAAGGGGGCCAAGGCTTGCCGGAGGAGCGMGGGCCCCGGCGTGTTCTCTGCCCGAGCTGTTTGCGGAGGGGAAGGCTCGGGCGGGCGCTACRCGGTGCGGCAGGGCCGGGGCTGCTCGCAGGATTCCCACCTTTCCCTGGCCGCGGCTCCCACCAGATGATGTCACCGAGCCGCCCATTGGCTGCGCCGGCACCTAGCGCAGGGCGAGGGAGGAAGATGCCGGCGCGAGCGGCAGCGCTGCGGCCGCGCTGCTGCCCGGCGCCTCCGGCTGCCGCCTCCGCCTAGCAAGGCAAGGGAAGGCAAGGCAAGGGAAGCTCCGGCGCGGGGCCATGTGAGGAGCTGCGGCCAGCCTGGGGCGAGGCGGCCTGGGAGCGCTCAGAGGAATGAGGCGGCTCATCTGCAAGCGCATCTGCGACTGTGAGTTGCCAAATCCGGGTGGAAGCGGAGAGACAGGGAGTGCTGGGAGACACATTGTGGGAGGATGTGTAGCAGAAAAGACGTGCGGGAGTTAGAAGAAAAGGGAGAAGCATTTCTCTTGGGTACACCAGAATGGCTGAAAATTGCATTAAGGGCTTGTATTTTKGGGGAAATATTCAGAAATGAGCAGAAATATGTGATCTGTGCAAAGATATTTCCCCTTTGTGGGAATGCATGTGTAGGATTCATTTTTATGTTTAGTCTTACAGTGGCTAATTATGAAGGCAAAGCTCTTATTTTATAGGAATGTATAAAGTTAAAAAAAGGTTATTTCTTTCTGGTTGTCATTTTAATCCTAGGTTTGATCCCAGGACGAAGTAATCAGTATTTATTTTTATTTATTCATTTTGTCCATTTCTGTGAAATGTGAAGCAGCATAACTGGTTGGAAAATAAATATRCATCTGTTCTAATAATTATGTTGTATCAATCTGTCCCTTTTTAGATAAAAGCTTCGATGATGAAGAGTCAGTGGATGGAAATAGGCCATCATCAGCTGCTTCAGCATTCAAGGTTCCTGCACCCAAAAAGCCAGGAAATCCTTCAAACAGTGCAAGAAAGCCAGGTTCAGCTGGTGGGCCTAAGGTTGGAGGTAATGTAGAGCTATTCCAACTCATAGGTGTTTCCAAAAGCCTTGCCAAAGCAGACACCATCCAGAGAATTTTGCAAGGGGATGTTTAATTCATGACTGCAGTATTTTTGCAGAATTGAAAACTGTAAGGGACCCTGTTTTGTGTCGTTATAAATACGTAAAGATGTGTGCACATTAGTCTGTCTTTGTGAATGTAAAATCAGCTTTTAAAGGCCTCTGGTGTTATAAATAAACTGAGCATCTGGAGATAACAATTGTGCTGAGGAAATGAATGTATAGGTGGCTCTTTGATTGAATCCACAAATCATTTACTGTTAAAAATTAATGTATGCTGAAATTCTTCAGCCAGTCTGGAAGGGCGAAATTGTTACTGTGGATTTGCTCCTTTTCGCATGGCTAGTAAGGACTAGCCTTCAGCTGCCTAGCAGAGGGGTGTATTGCACTGGGATGGCTTCTAGTGCTCCTTAAGCTGTCAGAGGGTTGTTGAAATTAGTTGCCAAAGACAAAAACAAGGGCCAAAACCCTTGCCAGGATTTTTTTTTTTGTATGGTAGGTTTTAAAACAGTATAAAGATGGTGCATACTAATAATAATAATCTCTGAATGCAGAAATCTGYTTCGTATTCATAGACTTGCTGCGTCTTGGTTCATTCCAGTTATAAATTTAAGATCCAATCGGAAAYGTCGTTATTTGTTGGGGGAGGGGGAATAAAAAGAGCTACAAAAGCAACTTTACTGCTAAAATAACAGCTCTTTCTGATGATTCATGGGCATGTTCAGAAAAATATTAAGGGGAATTATCCCATGGTTTATGTGTTTTTATGAATAACAGATTCTTTCAAATAGGGTTTTTTGTAGGACTTATTTGTTTAATGAGCCTGCTCATGTAATCTTCTCTTATGTGACTTGAATAGAAAAGATCAAATTTGAGCTAACATATACCTGCCAGATGAGATGCATCATATATTTTTATGTCAATAAGATGTAACTAGTGTTTTGATTTCATTATTGTGATTTGCAGATTTCCTAAAAAATGAAAGGTAGCTGTAGGGTAGCATCAGCCTGTCCATAATGCAACTCAGAGGTGTTATCAGTATCTATTAGGAAGTACGACCCAAAAGACTTTATAAGRGTTACTTACTGCATCTCTTGAAATTGATTCTTAGTATTTTTTTATTTATCTGTTTATCTCCTTTAACTTGGTGAGGTTCGTTATATAATGAAAGAATACTTTCACTATACTTAATTTATATTAAGTACTTAATAAAATACAACTGAGTCATCGCATCAAGTATAAATATTTGTTTATATAAAATTATTTTTACATACTGACTCTTCCAAGCTCTGCCATAAATGTATGGAGATAGAGAGGCAGAAAAGGGAAGTATCAGAATACTCAGCTGTTTTATTAGTTCACTTAAAAATCTGTAGTTAAGAAAACTTAGATTAAAAAAAAAATCTTTTCTTTCTTTTCCTGTATGATGAAACTTAATAAAATGAAGCTCTACAGAAAATAAGGGCAGAGTAGAGCTATTTCACAACATCTAAGCATGCTATAAATATAGCATTTGGGTCATTTCTTGCTTTATACCTTCTCCTTTTTGCTGGGGAGAAAATACTGAGAAGCATTCGTGTGTGCACCTGTCTTCTCTCTCTCTCTCTCTCTATTGTCAGGAAACCTACAGTTAGAAACTTGAAAATTTAGAATCAAATGTTTGCTTGGCTTAGAATGATTGCCCATACTTGCATTTACAGAATGGTTGTACATAGCCATACWTGACTATGAGGGACTTTTGCCTTAATATTTCATTTTGAGTCGTGAGTTATTCTCAACCCTTATCTCTTGCTGTCTACCACAGAACACTTTCAGGCCTATTAGTCTGCCTCATGTGCAGGTTTCCATTAACTGTATGCTTCATTGCTTAGTTTGTTGGTGCTTTTTCTCTCAGGGTTTCTTTTCTTGCTCTTTCTTTTCAGCAGCCACAGGTGATACTTTGTTTTACTGATATTGCTCATTGTTTGCATCTTGCAGGTATTTTCCTTTCATGCTTTGCTTTCCAGCGTTTAAGCTAGTTCTATATAGTCACAAGCTAGTGAGCACTGTAGCAGTTGGAGCTGTTAAATACCTTTTCTTATCTAAGTGGGTCTCTCATTTCTGTGTACCGTGTACAAATCCTGCAGCTCCCAGAGTTGGGAYGAGCATGAGGGGAGATGCCAGGTGAATTTCTTAAGTCACAATCTTTTCTAGAACATGAGTGTTTCCCATGGTATTATCCAGACGAGGTCTAAATAGCCCCATCCTAACTGCCAGTAACTGTGGTGGAGAAATGTGTGTGAGTGGGCTGTGAGTAAAGCATGCTGTCTTTCCAGGAGATAACACTGAGTTCAGGCAAGGCCTCTGGAGTGAAGCTCTGCAGGGGCCTGGGCTGWGGCTCTCTGGAGAGAGGCTCCGCTCCACGGAGAGCCTGTGGCTCTTTGAGCAGCCCTCCTAGGGCATCTTAGTCTGCTCCTGTTGAGGCTTTGTGGCTCTATGGAACTAGCTTGAGGTAGCCATCTACATCCACTTTGTGYAGGGTCCACTTTGGAGGTGCCTAAAGGATGCCTGAGATTTTTGCTAGCCTCAGAATCACAGAATGGTTGTAAGGGACCTCTRCAGATYATCTAGTCCCACCCCCATAGTCGAGTAGGGACACCTAGAGCATGTGGAAGAGGGCGGCATCCAGGCGGGTTTTGAAGACCTCCAGAGARRGAGACTCCACAACTCAGTGGAGTTGGAAAGGTGGCTCAACATAGCCACCTGTATGGAACAGATGTGAGATTCTGCAAACTGTCCGTTCTTATTGATTTATTAAAGCTCTGCCCCATCCTGCAGCTCCRCCTCCTGTCCACCACAGCATTTCAAGCATGTTATCAATGGACATGTCATCTTGTCACCTTTCTTTCATAAGCAGTAGCTACAGGTGCTTTGGGTCCACAGCTGCTCCATTTCCAGTTTAGTCATCTGTGGAATCTGCTGAACTAAGTTTTCTTTATGACTCCTTTTTGTACATGTATGTGGGTGCCTCTGTGTATGCACACACAAAAAAAGCTGCTGTATATACACACACAAAAAAAGCTGCAGTGCAATCTTGGAGGAGGTAGCAGATCCTGCCAYTGTGTTGGTTTTGCCTTTGAAGATTCCTGTGGGAAAAGAAGGATCACAGTCAGCGCAAGCTGAGGCAGTCGCTCACTGCAGTTTTTCTCTTTAGGCTCCTGTGCCTAAGGAGAGGTTCTGGTGCAGGAAACTGTTGAGCGTAGCCTGAGAACACTAGAAATCTCGTCTATTTAAACTGGCTGTTGCATTCTGGAGAGCCTTTTCATACAAACTTGTTTTAGAAAGATGTATTTTCCTATTAACTGTAAAGAAAAAAACTTTTTTTTTTTTTTTGTGGTTGCAGAAGGGAGGAAGACTGTGCCAGGCTTTCTTGGGGCTGAGAAATATCAAACCTGTTAGTTGCACTGCCTTCCTTGCTTGTGATGTTGCCTGCTATAATTTTATGCTAGAGAGACATGCTGGACTTTTCATTATATACTTTATAGAGATGTTTCTTATTTAAGAAATTGATTGTTCCATCCCTGGTCAGATATTGAGTTTGAAAGGACTATCACGCAGAAAGGTTTGCAGTCTGTCTGGCAGTCACTTTCCATTTAGCGTAGGAAATGCACTTGGGCTTTGGACATGCAAAGTGGTTGGTCAGGGAGCCAAGCTGCGAAACAGGTATTTATGTTATGAATAGCACTGTGCTAGCCAGGATGGAATTTCATTCCCTCGTGCTAGAAATGAGGGTGCAAGACCTTTTCCCGGCCTCGGAGAGGGTGAGAAAGCCTCTGGAATTGCTGCCTTTGCCAGCAGGGGTGGTGGGTCTGTAGAAGATGGATTGCTAGAAGGGAATAACGAGCTTAACAGGCTGCTGGTTACTGGGCTGACTGAAATCCAGGAGCGTTTCTCATCTGGCTTTGTTGCTTGGAAGTGTTCGCACACTGACCTCTTTCTTTTGATGAATAAAAAGTGATGGAYCTTCAGCTGAAAGGTGCATATTTCCTGGCATATTTGCTTTTACATGGTCAGTACATTTTTAAGAGTTAGTCCTTCCCCAGAAGGTAGAGAATGTGGCATAGCTGCTGTGCTGATTTGGGGCTTATTCATCTTTTTTAAATGGCAGGGCTTCTAGAATAGCTCTTTGCCCAAAGACCTGCTTACTGRGAATACACACAGTTGGTGTTTCAAAAATTGGATACTCACTGGCTCTTGGCAGTATGGTGAGCAGATTTTTTCATTGTAAGAGACATCATAATTTACAGTTGCAAAATGCTCTTAGTCTGAGTACATTAGCCAGATGAACCATATTCCTGTTCCTCTGCTGTTCCGGGTATTGTAGAGGGCTGTGGCAGGTTCTCTTGCCAGTGTCAGCTTTGTGTTCCAAGACTTCTAGGAAACTGTGCTCGTATCCTATTCAAAAGCTCTATATAGTCTCATGGTGAGTAGGAAACTTCAGCCTATAGCTCAMCAGGAAGACTGGCCTCCATCCTCTTCCCAAATGTCAGGCTTGCTCAGTGTTCTTTAAGTTGGGTTTAATGTAGGAATAGAACCGTGTGGTTTTTGGAAGAAAAGATTGCTAATGAGACCTAGTCATGATGATAGTTTGAATGAACTGCCCAATAGCTGTTCCACGAGAACCTCAGCGGGGTTGGAACATAGTTATTAGTGTTATAATTTCAGTCAATAGGTGGACTTTCTGCAGCTGTCTTTAGCAGGAAGTTACTATATGAAGTATTTTATGTATGTTTGGRCCTACAAGCTTTATTGTATGTTGCTTACTGACTAGCACGACTAGTTATTATAACTTTTAAAAGAATGTATGTAGCTTGAAGATGAGTCATCCAGCAGCAAAGGGGATGTTAACAAATCTCAGCCTTAATGGTAAGTGCAGTTTAATAAAAGTATTTTGGAGTAAGACTTGTCAAGCTTGAAGWGTATGAAGTGAACCCCAAGGAACTTAGTTTTTGTTATTTCCCATGAAAAAGTCTATACAAAAATTCTTTTTCGACATGTTAAGGTTTTGATGATGTCTTCTTTTGGTAAATCATTCAAAGGATCAGTCCTCACTGAAGGCTGGTTCTGTATCAGTTTGAAGTTTGATGCTGGCCGTGCATGAAGTACCACTCCGTTTGAGAACAGGCTTTATGTTTTAACCCTCACAAGGTTTGAAGCTTGGCTGAAACAACGTGGAAAAATATTTGTTTAGGCAGAAATTAAGTAATTGGAAAACTTTGGAGGAACCAGGAGCATAGTTCTAGCAAAGAGAAGGCTGTGGGATATAACAGCACAATACCCATCCTTAACTATAGAAACACATCCTTAATTACAGGACGCTATTCTCAACTTTAGTAAACTTGAGTAAGGTTGCAGCTACGTCTACAGTCCATTCTGTCMACATCATAACTTTTTTTGTCTTTCTTCAGCATAGTAGTACAGTTCTTGGAAAAGCATCAGAATGGAACTCATTTTCTTCTTTAGGCTCCATTTTATATTTAAAAAAAGTTTAGAGTCTTGGTAACACTTGGTAAATTGAGTGGAAAGACTGTGCACAGAGCAAAACATGGTACTGAAAAATAGGTACTTCCCTACAGAAATCTTAGCCAGGTTAACATCTCTCCTGCAAATTATAGTGGCTGCATAATGTAGTTTTGAAACATTTTTGATTAAAATGGCTTCAATGATTGTGGAACTGTAAAAACAAACCATTAGTGAATGGTCTTGAAGTGGGGGAAATGCGTTGCTCTTCGATACAAAATGATGTGTGAATCATTTGTGTTGACTTAGTGCTCTTTATTTTTTTTTTTAAGTGCTGCAGTAAATAAATTCAGGAATGCTAATTTTGCATGACTCTGCAATAGTCTTTCTCTTGCTTGTGCCTTCATTAAGTAATTTCTTTGAAATACTGTAATTTTTTTTCCAAGTCGCCATTTTAGAAAAGCCTATAAAATAAACTAGGATTTTGGCCCTTCATAAGATACAAAACTGCTCTGAGATCATCTTATTCAAAAGAGCATTACTGACATTCCTATGGCAGTTGCTTCCATTTGTGGGCTTGCAGATTGTTCTGAATTCCAGACATTTTTCTTCCAGAGGCCGACTGAAATCAGCGTTTTTGCCTTTCTGACCTCCCTTTGAGGTCAGCCTTGGGGCTTCTTGCAGAATGTCCTTTTGCTTCCTTGTCCCCACAGTGGGTATAAATTAACTTCCATCCCAATAGATACTTGCCTATGGAATTGCGGGGTTGCACGGAAAAGATCTACCAATATTTTTTAGCAGTGTGGGTAGTTTTTTACATCCAGTATTTTGGTCAACTAAATCAAAGTGCGCACAGTCATCAAGTATTGCTGTGTGAACCTGAGGCAGAATTCAAGAGAATAGGAGGATTTCCAGCATTTCAGATTCCCCTGGAGTTGTTCTATTTTCTGCTTGCTCTTTACTCCCGTAAACTTGGCCTTAAGGTTTCCTCACACCTGCTGTGTCTTCTGTTCCCCTTGGTCACAGTAAGAAGTTTCTGTCCAGGTATTACAGTGCCCATTGCTGTAAATTTGATATTTGCTTTTTGGGTAGCTCGTGAATGAGGAGATAGTCGCAGTGAGGAAACTGAAATGCCCGTATAAATGTGTAACTCTTGTTACCCTACCCATTTTCTGTGAGTATCATCCTAGGACAGYTGGCAGAAAGCATATGGTGATTTTACTTCATTTTGCACTAATTTCTAGAAGCTGCAGTTGGCTTGTGGGATTTATAATGGTGGGAGAATTATGATATTATGTATGACAGTCTTCGCCCARAAAGCTCATGGACTTCAAGGCATCTTACAAATGGGTGATGTAGAAGGGGCAGAACAGTGGAGCAGTGGCTAAGAACTCCAGAGGTGCAAACTTACCAGTGTGTAACTTTGTCTTGACACCCCTGTCCCATCCTCTGGATTGTCCCACATATCCTAGTAGTGGTCCCAGGAGTACCAGGTAGGGATGAGACAACCCCCAACTTAATTTGCTAAGGTTCCAGACTTGTTTGCCAGATGATGAGAAGGAGAGGGGATTTCTTTGTGTTCGTGTGACAGAATTCAGAAGGAAAAAAAGGGAAGGAAGGAGGAGGAGTCAGAGCTGCAATTTGTTGACCCCACTACTTTGAGTCCCTTTGAACTGTGGCTCTTCCAGAGAAGCAAAGAGAGGTSGGGGCTCCAAACCAGCCCCACGGTGCTGCTGCTGAAGAGAAGCTGCTTTGCTCACACAGGCCCCTTACAGCCCTACAACAGCCCACTTTGTTAGCRTTGCTTGCTGTAGCTGAGTTGCAGAAATGTGTGGATTGCCTGCAGAGGAGCAGATGTGGCTCCTCTTTGTATGGCAGAATAGGAAAATGTGTCTTTTGGATTTAATTTCTTTGGACAGTTTTTGGTGGTCTCGAATAGAAGCAGGAAACGTCAACAACATGAGACTCAAACTGTTTTTATTATTTTGAGTGGAGAAACTGGTGCCAATCATCATTTGCAGCAAGGGTGCAGATAGCATTTTGAACAAGCAAAATATTCAAAAAATGTCAGAACAACCATACCTTAAAAATCAAATCTATGACTTTGTCTTGTTCTCCTAGTTTACTTCTACAATTATAAATGCCACATTTTCTCTACAAATTTTAGTAGTAAGTTATAATGGAAAGGCAATACGGGTTCTAATATCAGTTTAAAATGTTTCAGGAAGAATGTAGGGTTGAAGAGAAATGGCAACCATAATGAAATAGCATTTTCTAAAGCCATTGCACCCAGAGTCTCCAGTACACTGACCCAGTCTGTTTTACATCTCAAATTATAGATGACACAAAAGAACTGTTTGTGTTGCTGTTTATTCCCAGTAATTTGTGTAATATAAAGTTAATCCAGTCTTAGCTTTTCAGGTACAAGCCTGGGAATGGGTTAAATTAGAATGTAAGCACTGAGTTATTTAAAAATACATATATATTAAAAACTGAAAACGACTGATGTTTTTACACTCCGTGTTAATATAATTTTTCAACTCACCTGTTCATTTCAGGCAAATTGGACAAATGAGCACGTCTCAAACATGTTCATACAATTTTTGTAAAAATTGGCAGCTGAATGGAGAAAAGGAAATATGTGAGTGGTTTGAAGAAAGACTACTATGCAAGCTTAAAAATCAGTATAATCAGATATTGATCGACTCTGAGACAAGATGAAAGGAAACCAAGTATCTGTGTTCTTGTTGCTCATGAACCTACTTGTTCTTCTCCACGTGCAGTCTCATGGATGTTGTCCAAACCCTGTCCCGGGCACAGCATTATTCATSTCTTCCTTGTGTCATCATGTGTTCTGTGAATGTTCCACAGACACAAGTGGAAAGATCTGCTTAATGTGCCTGAGTAGTGACATCCGTGTTTCACCCTGTGAAACTGCACTCAGTAGGCTTTGAGGCTCAAATGAAGGAAACCTCCTTACACCCCTTGCCCTCACCTTATCTCTTGTAAGGGTAGCTTACCCTGAGCAGGAGGGCTAAGAAGTTTTCCCTGGAGTGAATGCAAGCACAGAGCAGCCTGCCTAGCCTGTCAGCCCTGAGAAGCAGGGAGCCTTTGGGGCCCCCCATGGAAACGCTGCCCAGCTGCAGGAGGAAGGTGTCACGGTGTCAGCGGAGCAGCCTGGCTGCAGGTGGAAGCTCTGCAGAGCTTCCCTAGTTGTGCAGCAGCGGAAACACGAGTCGTATCGTGTTAAATATGTTGTACACCAAAGTACAAAGGTGCTTAAGCTTCTAAATATAATGGTTATAAGAATTTTTTTTAACATGAGGAACCCATGTATTTTTATAAATTTGTTTTCAGAAATATCAGTCTGCGCATTTAGTGGTTTTGTGGTTTTTTAAAGTTAGGAGTGAGCCATAAACAGATATTGGAGCTTTCACAGATGATTATGTCAAGGTATAGAGCAATTGAAAAGGGCTATGGGAAAAATGTTAGTGTTACAACTGTAGGTGGCTTTAATAGCGGTGCGAGTAAATTCACAGGCAGTAAAACTGCAACAAGGTAGAGAAATGCGTTTGAAGACACGTACAGATACTTTGCTCTTTTGTTTGCAGTTCAGTTTGTGCTACTGGTTCAGCATGACTTACTGTTCCAAGTGAACAGCATGATCTTCTTTAACCTGTCTAGTAAAGCTAGTAAGCAGTGGTTAACAGCAGAAAAGTTAGGAATTGGCTCATGTACTTTTTMATGAGTAAAAAAGTTTTCACACTAGTACCATTATAAAAACAAATTACACCCAACTAGAGAATATTGCTGTCATGAGGGTAGCTATGTGCAGGTAAATCTGACCTGTTCACAAGRAAAATCCCTTGTTGAAGGTTAACCGTAGAGTCTTTTATCAGAGCCAGGGTGGTTTCTTTGTGACGTGTCACATGTTGTTCAAACTTAAGCTTGAAGGTTCATGTACTGAGCACTCGGTGGAGGATACCTTGACTCTGCTCAGATATTCAAGACTGAAGAATATTGATCTCTTTTTAATGCATCTTTTTATTAGTTCTGTGTTTTGCTTGGCCTGTGGGATTGTTTTGATTCAAGTTTCTGGATTAAAGACCAGAGGTCTGTCTTCAAACCATAGATATTGGAGAATTCAGAACACTTAGGGAATTGAAGACCACTGATATTTTCAATATCTTTTTCCCAAGGTGTGCATACAAGTCAAGGTAGGTGTATATGAAAYGAAATTGCTTTAGTTGGCCCAATAGTCTAAAAAAGGGAAGGAATTTTCAGAGATTGTCAATGTTCAGTTTAGTTTTCCTACTACTTGTGTCTTTTTTTTTTCCAGAAGCAAAGTTGTCTTATTTTCAACCAGTAAAAGGAACATAATAAAAAATGTTATTCCAAACTATTGTATTAACTGTAGCTATGATATGGTATCCATATGATACCYGGAACAAGAAAGAGATGCTGAGCGGCACAGATTCGATCTGTTGAGTCCCGTATGAAAATCATTCTCGGAAAATTCCCCTTTGCTGTCTCCAAGTTGGCAGTGTGGATCATGACCAACTCTTCCCACAGGAGACACCCTTTTGAAAGAAGCTGTCCCTTCCATCAAACAGTAGTAAGTGTTGGGTGTAAAAATACCAAACAAGTTTAAAGTAAAGAACCATAAATACACCTTCTGCAGGAGTATCTTATGGCAACAGAAGATTCAGGAAAACTCACAATTTCAGAGGCTAACRAGGAGCAGAACATGCGTTAAATAAAGAAAAAGCCTTTACAGCCTTTACTGCATCTGCAGTAAGGAGGACTGGATGCAGAATTCTGGTTGCTGAGCCCCGTCTCAGTTCATCGCAAGTACCATGCTGCTAAACTTTGTTCATAAGCAGTTAAGATTTATGACATTCTTAAAAGGTGTTCCAAAAATCAGTTGCCAGCTGTATTGSATTTCATCTTGGTGTATTATGAAACAAGTCCGTTTAAGAAATAGACTGTCCATTGCCGTGGGTTGTCTTTGCACTTGTCCCTGCTTGAGTTCATTACGTCTGAGTGTTGCTTAAGTCCCTTTTGTCAATAAGSGGGTTTTCAGCAGCTGGCTGGCTAAGCTGTCTGAAGTTGTCATCTCCATGTCTGCTTCCACTAACTTAGTTCTCTCCCACCAGCACTGTGCTAGCACTGCGGTTATAGGGCCCCATGGTGAAGCAGGCCAGGGAGGTTTCTTCTCACTGAAACCACTCTTTTCAGCTTTTTTTTTTTCCTCAGGTCCTTTTCTTGTTGCTCATTATTCAGTTGAACTAATGACAAAATGAGAAGGGCAGAAGGAGAGTGTAGGAGTCGCCAGTTAAGCTCTTATATGAAAAGCTAAGTCAGTACTTGAGCTGACCCTGTGCACTCCCCCTATGCTGACCTGGAGCTGCTGTCAGTTCCTGTTTCTATCTAATGCTGCTTGTTATCGTACAAAACTAAGAGGGTTTGTAAAATAAGTTTGTAAGTGGTTTGCTCGTTTGTTTTGCTTTTAATCCAGAGTGATTTGTATCTTTTGTTTCCGTCTCTGGTAGGTAAGGGGTGAAGCTCTTGAACAAGTTGAGATGTGGCTGTATCTTTGTTTTGTTTTCAAGGGGAAAAGTAGTTCTGTGCTCCACCTCACCTTGAAGGAGTCAGAAAGATCAATCCTGCTACTGAAGGGAATTAGAAAATTGTGAAATTTTATGTATTTATTTATTTGCTACTTTTTGGTAGTAGTGCCTTTTGAAAAGTTCTCTAACACTAAAATTGCCCTGATATACCTCATATTAGAACATGAATCAGTTTTTATAACAGGCAAACATTTTGAGAAAAAGTATTTAAAAATAAAATGTGTAACAAATTTTAGATTTTTACTCCTTAATTTCCCTGTCAGTTTCAATACTCTTTTTCACAAGGGATTTTTTCCTGAAATAATTTTTTTTTCCTCCAAAAAGGCCAACAGAAAGAGAATGAAAAGGAATATTGGACTAGTAGAGAGTTGTTACGTAACACAGATTGATCACGTTTGTTTTAGACTACTTTAGCACTTGCGTGCTAGGTTAAACAGCTTGTTTAAGCTAGGTTTAATCAGCATGTGCTGATTAAACAGAGATGTCAGTGTGGAGCCGTGCTCACGTGATGCCCACATTTGGTGTGAGTAGGTACCAGAGCAGGCAGCATCAGCTAGCAGAAGTTGACCACTCCCCAAAGTTACCAAAGTGACATGATGGGAAAATCCCAAATGTTGTGATTTGAAGAAAGGAAGAAATAAATCATATCTGTTAATTCGTGGATGAGAAAACAGTTTCTTCAAAAGATAATTGATAAATATTTAATCAGTAATTTCTTTGCTTGTGCCCAGAGCATTTTCTGGTGTTGAACAATTCATAATTGAATCCAGAATGTTAGAAACCTTTAAATTGAGCTTTATCTAACCTGGATGCTTGAAGAATAAGAATAGACAATAGTTGTGAATTGAAAGATAGCAAGGGAATGAAATGTGTATGTAGTGTCAGAGYCCACAATTAAGTAATATGATGTCAATGGCAGTCATTTAAGAGAAGGAAAAAAACCAGTTCATGGGACACTATTTTTGTTAAAATATCTGCTGAGAGCTTAAAGATATACAAGGTAATGGGGGTTAGAGCTCATTAAAACTGTTCATACGGTCTTATCATTAGGAATCCAGTAGCTGAAATGGTGTTTACTTAGTTAAAGGGTGGTGTGTGCAGTGGATAAGGCTAAGAACATGCACCTTATGCAGTGGAAGGTGTTAGTATGGACAAGATACAATACGGACAAGATAGACTTCTGAGAGTTTTATCATCCCAGCTGGATCTCAGAAGGTAAACATCAGCCAGATACCTGTAAGCTTAGCAAAACGTGACAGTTGCAGTATGTGTGTCACCTTTGAAGGCAGCACAATCCGAAATGAGACTTCTGCAAAGCTCTGCTGGGGTAATGGCTTTTGRAGAGGAAAGTCGAGGCTTACAAATGCATGAGTGTTCTGTGAGAGAGACTGTGTGTGTGTGGCWAGGGTCCATCTACTTTGCATAGTAAAAGATGTTTCTCTGAATTAGGAAACCTGGGTTGAATTCCAAGAGATCTGGAAGGAAAAGGCTGAATGATACTTCCTCCTAGTGCAATTTAGAGTTTCAACTTCCCTATAATAAAAATAGAAGAGGTATTTCACTAAGTTTATTAGTTAATTTTCTTGGTAGAAAAGTGATGAAGTGATATTTAAGAATACAATATACGTTTCCTCCTCTTCACTCCCCCCCTTTATTAAGAGTGGTATTTTGTTATTTATGTAGCTAAATAAAAATATAGGACTTGCATAAACTGTTAAATGCAGAATCTTTTGCCTCTAATGTCAGAGGATCACTGCAATGCTGAGCAATATTTTACTTACTTGTAAAGAGCTTCATAGTATGGAGCTTCATAAGAATTCATARAAGAGCTTCATAAGAATTCACTGCTTTGTGACTGAGTTATTTTGATAAGAAGGGTAGAAACCTATATGAACTGCTGTTYAAATGTTTTTAAACTTTTTTAAAAAGAATAAGGAAGTCTTTTAGCTGTGTGAACACCATGTTTTAACCTTTAAAATGAGGTGACCTTCTGGCTACTCAGGCTTTCTGTTTCCATTTGCATTTCCTGACTACTCTGTTGTAATTAGGATTATTTGGGTACTCTGAGGCTTCCCTGTATGCCAGAGTATTTGGCAAGGGAACTCACTGGGTTACAGAGCGAGGCGACCAGACGGCCGTTCATTCCACCTAGCTAGTGTGGAGCCTGTGCCAACGTCTTCTTAGTCTTCTTTTTTTTTTTTTTTTTTTTTTTTTTTTTTTCCTCCAGGGTTTCTCTCCACAAAATTGTGCTTTAATTTGGAGAGCCTCTATTTTCAGGGCTGCACAGTTTTCTGCAAGGCAGAAGGGGAAGCAGATTCTGCAGCAGTGATTTCCAGTCATATGATGAGCCTTGTACTTCACCTCACCTCATACTCAGGATTCTGCTCACCTAAAGACACGTGTTAGTGGGTGCCATCTCTTTCCTTAAATTAGATATTTGAGCTGTCTTTCTTGAGCCTTGGGTGCCCTGCACCTTCCACAAAAAATCCCTGACTTAGAGTGATCAAGAACTTCTACAGAGGGCATCTTTCTGTTTCTCCTTTGGCCTCAAGAGCCTTCTGAGGTTCTTGTTGTAGTGACTTGCCTCTAGTAGATCTACGTTTTACCTTATGTGAAGGCTAGTGAAAGGTTCTGYTGACAGATTCTTTTGTTTATTGTTAGCCTCAAAACCTAAATGAAGTGGAAAATGGAAATAGGAGTTTGTAAGTGACCGTACATTTTTATTGGAGTTTGTGTACTCTGAAATAGTGGCRGATCCTCCCTGGCAGTCTGATAAGTGGACTCAGGGCTTGCGTCTCGGACTGCTGCCTAGGTGTCTGCTGGTTTTGAAGAGCGTTCTGCGTCCAACCTTGGCCTTTTCATCTCCCTTCTCTTAGTTAGTCAGGTCCTCGTTCACTTTGTGGAAGGTCTCATTCTGTCTACACTCTGGGGAGCGAAAAATAGGTGGTTACCATTTCTTCTTCTCCTTTTGACTGTCACTGACGGCTGTGGCAGATGGTAGTGGAGAGGCACATGTAAAGGATTTTGATGGTATGGTATCCGTTTGCACCATGCTTGAGCTTAAGCTGTCAAAATCTGTCAGATGTGCCTGCATCACMCCGCAGGCACCGTGTCCGCATTCTGCGAGATAGCACTTCAGTGCTTCTACACGGAGCAGCTCCAGAGCAGCGTGAGAGCTTGCTCTGCATAGAAGCATTCTGCTCTCGCAAGCCTGCCGTTGAGTCGTAGTGGTGGTGGACCTTGGAGTTTCAGATGWCACCAGTACACAGTGACAGCAGGAATCAGTCCCTTTACCATAAATGGCAGATCAAGGACTGTAAACCATGAAACGTTCTTGGTCCATGCATTCTCTTGGAGAATTCAGACACCCAAGTGTGTGATTTCTCTGCTCCATTTCAGGAAGGCCTAGTTCTTTGTTTCAGTGACTCTCTCAACCTTAACTTTATTTCCTATGTTTTTTATTTGTTTGGTAGGTAGTAAAATGCATTTGCCTCCTCTGGCTGGCACCTCTAAGGCAGGCCATTATACCACATACCCTTTGGCCTTTTCCTTGGCTGAAAGAGTTGGGACAAGACCACTTTTGTTTCCTTGTCCCGAAAGAGATATTTCTTACCTGTCCAAGAAGGAAATATTCTCCTGGACTGATGATGCAGCACCTGTCCTTGCTTATTATCTATCCATCTAATCACTGAAGAATAAGAATTAATGCTTAAGAATTTTCCTCACACTTTCTGTCTCCTTAAGAGAATACAGGGAAGCGCAAGTTAAACGAATCATGTAGATAATAGCAAAGGTGTAAAATAATTTTAAAAGCTTGTGGCACATGTCTTCATGTGAAGAATTCRTTTTGAGGAACAGCATTGAATGGTAAATAACTCTTGCTTTGGAGTTTGTGATTTGATATACTGGGTGTTATTTGGAACACTTAGCAGATGGCTGCTCTTAAGAGTCCTATGCAAATAATTATTAGAGGATTGTTGTACTGAACACTTTTAAATATAAAAAAATTAAAACGACACCATTAACTCATCATTTGGCAACTGTGATCATCTGGCAACTGTTCAGTATTGTTCCTTCTTTTAACAAATATATTTTTCTCTATGATTCAAGATGAGAAGCCATGCAGTCTTGCACTGGATGAATGTTCTGAATTTTTAGGCATTATATTGCATTTTTGAAGATGAGTATGGTTAATGATACTCATTTCAGTTTGAAAAGCTTGGTGTGCATTAGATAATGCTTAACAGTGCTTTGTTCTTATGTAGGTTCCTCTAAAGAAGGAGGGGCTGGAGCAGTGGATGAAGATGACTTTATTAAAGCATTTACAGATGTTCCTACTGTACAGGTAAGGTACTATGCATGCTTGTTTTTGTTTTGTTTCCAGAAATATGCTATTTGCAGTGCTATGCATTAATATTTTAAAATAAATAAATAAAATGTAAGTTAAAATTATTTTTGTTAGTTATTTCTTACAAAATAATTTGTATTATTTTAAGCCTTTCTTGATCTTTTCTAAAGAGCTACTGAAAGTAGTTGTAATTCTTTTAAAAGTTTGCATAAGCTTGGAGAATTTAGTATTGGGATTTCTTGGGATAACCAACTAATATTAGCCCAGGCAAATAAATTTAAAAGGAAGAATAGTATTTTCCAAATGAGAGCGTCTGAATTCTAATGAAGTATGTCTGGCCTAAATGTATTCATCTCTTGAAATACTTAAACAGGGCTTTATTTAAATACTAATGAAACCTGTTGGATGCTGAGTTCTTAGTTAAAAGATCAGATTTTAATTTTTATTCTTTTTAACTGGAAATTCTGTGGGAATTACATGTTTGCTGCTTCTACACAGTTGGGTCATCTAAGATGTTTGTACTTTCCAAAACCTCCTTTATAAAACTTTCCCTGGAGCTGCTGAGATTTGGAGGAGAACTATGAACTCATTGTAAGCCACAGTTCCCAAATGCCAGAGGGTTTTTTTAGGGCTCTTCTCATGATGCATGATTTTGCTTTATTTTTATTTCTCAAGATTGTAGTATAGGCATTTATTACATCTGCTTTTGTAGGCAGAARTACTTTGTAGGTAGAGGGAAAAAAGACCCACATATTCTTACCAATCCGAGTTGAGTTTGAGGTGGAGGGAAAAGGGAAGGAATTTGTGCCTGACCCCCAAATAACTTGTATTTCAAGTTCCAGCATTTGGGTTAAACCTGTTAGCCAGGCAAAATGAATTATATGTAGTATTCTTAAGAATAAGGATGTCCTGTTGTCCAACTTTGTGTGTCTGGTGTTGGACAGTGTCTGACACTGTAGAAGGAAGACAGATTCTGTGTCCTTGACACCATGCTAGCTACAAAGAAAGGGAGAAATTTCTTCAGTAGCTCTTGTGAACTCTTGTCATCTGAAATTTGACAGCTTGTTCTGAAAACAAGGAAAATTTATAAGAAGAGAGGGTTCTTTGTGCATTATTGGCCCCATTTTTGTGTCTGTTTTCATTGTGTGTAGTTTACTTGGAAGGGAGAAAACTATASTATGGAAATCTGAATTGGATTTGAAGGGAAGATTCAGCATTTGTATCAAGTCAGTCTAGATCACCTAAATATATGGTTATAAAACTCCAGTGTTGGATCTGCTTTTCTAATAATGTTTTCCACTTACTGTGCTCATCCCTCATATTTTAGGGMCATCGTATTGTTTGCCCTAGTTTGTGTTTGTGCTTTTAATTGTTCTGTCTTTGTTATTGCATTTCTCTTTATTGATGTGTATGCATGTTGCCCTCTCATGGATAAAGGCTTTYTATGAAGGTCATAAATGATTTTGAAATATAGTCTCAAAGATTGGTGTGTTAAAAAGAGAAATTCCTTATTTGCTGTACTGCAGGGATAGGACAATGCCTCAATATTTAATTTCATAAAAGCTATAAGTTTTTACAATTTTATTAATATTCTATTTAACTTAAAGAAGAAAACTGTGCTTGAATTATTAACGTTAATATTGGGAGTGTTTTCAAAGCAAATTGTTTTTGCAAAAATCTGATGCAGGAGCCTATAAACAAAAAAATGCTACGTCATTGACTTCAAAACACAAAATTTCATCTTGGCCTTATAAAAACATAAATAAGGACATTAAAAAAATACCATTTAAACCTATTTAAAGGGACTATGGAGAAGCTTGACAGTTTGGTATATTTTCATGGAATTATAGTTTTAATTTCATGACAAGATAAAATTATGCCCTTTACTAAATTCTGTGTTCTGTGCCAGTTTGAACAACTGGAATTGCCCAGATATACCTTTATTTGCAGCGGGAACTCGCAGGCCAGTTAAATCCCCATAAAGTTCACCACTCTTGTGATGGGGAAGAGACCCGCACCAGCACCCCGCGCCTCAGGTTACAGTCTGGTGCTTGAGGATCGTTTAGTTTTATTATTTCTAGAGTTCAGTCCTCTTGTTTTGAATAGTGGTTAAGAAAAGGAAGTTGAATCGAAAAATGAAATGAATTGAAAGGAAAAATGATATGTCAACAGGTTATCTAAAATTTCCACTGAACGAATAATAATTTGAAAAGAGAATATAGGTAATGAAAATACATATGGTTAGGTCATGAGATAGAGGAAAATTAAGGCATTGAGGAAAATGCTGACTCTTGAACCTTTCTAAATGAATGTACATTACTCAGTGATGCCCTCAAATTTGCTAAAAAATGCAGTTATCTCTCTTATACATGGGTGGTTCTGGGGAACTCTTAAGGGAAGATTTTTCATAATTCTGTTTTCAACCTAAAGTTGGTTTCCTTCATCATATGAACTAGAATATTAATGATACAAATGTTTTGTGTTTTTACTATTTCAGATCTATTCTAGTCGAGAACTTGAAGAAACGTTAAACAAAATCAGGGAAATTCTTTCAGATGACAAACATGATTGGGATCAACGAACTAACGCGGTAAATATTTTTATCTGACGTCAGGCTTGGGTGGGTGTGTTTTATTAAAAAAAACTGCAGATAAGTAGTTTTAAAACTTTTTTMTTTAATAAAGTTCAGAAGAGCGAAAGCTTTTGTTCTAGATTTCTAAATTTTGAATTTCCAYGTGTATTATCGTTTTGGAATAAACTTGAAAAAAAAAGTATGCAAATAATAAAATATGTCTTTATTGATGTTTAAGTGCTGGCTTTTCCAGAAGTTATCATGTTAGTTTGAGTTGTCAAAAAATACGAGTGCAAAAAAATGCAGTGCAAATGAAAAAAGAGTGCAAAAATACGTTGTGCAAATAAGAGGCTTCAGTGCTTGTATTTTATTTACGTCTTTGATACATCTTAATCATGTACGGGAAATTTATATATGGATGTTATATTTGGATTTTTTTTATCAGATTCTCATATTTTGGTAGGACTTCGGAAAAATGTGAACGGAATCATGCATTTGTMTATTAGGAGACTGGACTGTGCTACTTTTTAGTTCAAGACTTTAATTAATAGAATTTCCATTTTTCATTGTGTTTCTGAATATCGGGATGTACATATATGTTAGGTGCTTACATGATTTTCAAAAGTACGTGGATACTATTTTCTTTAGAAATGCATAGTGCTAGTATGCAAAACTAAATGTCTTTTTTTTTCTCTTCAGCTCAGGAAAGTTCGGTCCCTGCTTGTGGCTGGAGCTGCGCAGTACGATGGATTTTTTCAGCATTTGCGGTTGTTGGATGGGGCTTTCAAGCTGTCAGCCAAGGATCTCCGATCCCAGGTGGTCAGAGAAGCCTGCATTACTGTGGCGTAAGTAGAATTCATGTTCGTTGCTCACATTGCTTGATTTTTGTGCAAACATGAATTTAAGGTGCTTGAAATGTTGATGGAAAGATTTTATTTTTGTATGTTATAGATTAAACTATGGATTAAAGAGCAAAGTCAGGCTCTGAAGTTGTAGAGGCAAAGCAGAAACTTTTTAAATGAATTTATTTAGTGATAAATATATGGATAATCCTGTAAAGTAATATATTTGAAGAACAAATTAMCATCATCAGACTGAGGACTTACCACAGTTTATATTAACTTGTGTTCAATGCTGTTTTGGACTGTTTTAAGGATCAGTCTTGGAAGCAGGCTTTACCTGCATTATAACAGTACAAAATCTCAAGCGTTAACTTTTTTCCTTGAAATTTTAGCTTATCATGTTTTCACAGTATATTAAAAGTAGGAATACAGTGATATTGCATTTCATATTGTATATAGACATGACAATTTCGGTTTTCAAATTGTGGTATTTAATTTTCATCATGAAATTAACAAATAAGTGCTCCACCAATCTTACATTTMCAATTAGGGAACGATTTAGAAACACGGAGATTAAGACATTTTATTTATGATAAATAAGATTAAGTATCTTATTTGGGAAGCTAAATCTCTAAAACGTACAACTTTTTTTACTCTTTTAAGAGGAGTGTAATGCTGTTAACCACTTYGATTTCTTTATCCTCCCCAGCCATCTTTCAACCGTTCTGGGGAACAAGTTTGATCACGGCGCCGAAGCTATTGTGCCTACGCTTTTTAACCTGGTTCCCAACAGCGCCAAAGTAATGGCAACTTCTGGGTGTGCAGCCATTAGGTTTATTATTCGGGTAGGTGTTCCTCTCTTGCTCTGGCTAGAAATAGTCAGGCAGTATTGCTTACCAGAGATTGTATCGGTTCTCAAATATAGTCTGGATTTATCAGATCTTTCTTTATAATGTTTATTCAACAGTGGAGAAGTAATTTTTTGGACAGGAAGCAAATGTTATAGAAATATTACCAAATGCAGTGAATATTGCCTCTTATTGATACCAATCAGCAGCATTATCCTGATAAAAATGGTGAAACAGGTATGAAAAGGCAGTATGCTTTCATTCTTTTTATAGTGTGTAATAGTCAAAAGGCAAGTGTGCTTCCGAGACTCCCTGCCTTTTGGCAAAATGCAGAGCAAACAAGCAGTCAGCAGGCCAGCAACGAATACTTGGGAGCAGATTTTCCCTTCTGTTGTGCATGGGTGCGTATACGCACCGGCTCACTCAACTTGGAGCCCAGCCCTCATCCCAGAACAGGGAAGAGGCCGAGCACATGTGGAGCAGTTCACACGGGACAAGGCTGTGGCAGGGAAGTCCAGAAGAGCTATTTAGATCTCTGCTGTGAGAAACATTTTAAGCTGCTGAGTGCCTAAAGCAGGAAAGGGAAATGCTGCATGTTGGGCCTGTTTAATGTCTGTTCCTAAGCATCTGTTACTAACCAGGGCCTGAAACAAGGCATTTGTCTAGGTTTGTAGGACCTGTCTTGGCACTTTTTGGTTGAAGGTCAAGGTAGGGAGTTGCCTRTAGTTTTTACATTAAAAGCTCTGTGGTTGTCTCTAGTCCTTAATGCTAGACACTTCCTGCTATTCAGTGTGATCCCATCCACACTCATAATTTTGTGACTTGTTAGAAACCGAAGTAATTTAACCACCTGTGCAATGTATTGCTGGGTTCAGGATATTCAGTGCTTGCCCTCTGCCTAACTGCTCTGAGGCTTTGTGAAGGCGAACCTGTAGGTATTTTTCTCCCGAGTTCTACAATGCACCATGAGAGGGCTTGTGAGCCATAGTTCAGAGAGGAAGAAGGTGTAAAACTTACACAGTGTGATAAAAGCTGTAAGAGAAGACTATAWTTTATGGTAGTATTATGCAAGCTCAGATTTGTAAGAAAAATAGCCCCCTTCTCATTGCTTACAGGAGCCAGATCAAGCAGTGGAACAGGAAAGCAGCATGAAGCAAAATTCACTGGTGATATCGTCTCAGTGTAGTTGAGCAGGAGCCTACATGCCAGCTCTAACTGCCCTGCTTTTGTTCAAATTTCTGTTGTTTTCAGCTTTAATAAAGTAATGTGTTTTTTTGCTTCCACGCTTCCAATCCAATATGTTCAAATACCAAACAAATAAATGGGTTGTGCCAGGTGTTTTGACAGTGGGAAGATTCCAGGTGTAATGGAAACAAATGACTTCCAGAGCCAAAAGCAATGCATACCCACTTCCCGTGAATTTCTGTCCTTTGGATTAAATTGGCGTTTGTCGAGGAAAGTGTGATCTGTGGGACTTTAAGGGCCCAGGGCGGGTGTAACGGCTTTTGGAGGCTGAGTTTGGCTTGTAAAATGCTACCAGAAACCACTGGCCCGTTCCCCAGAAGCACCAGCCGTTCCAGATCCTCCTGCTTTAGTGTCTTGGTGCTGTGAGAGAGATCACTGAGAGAGAGAGGGGCTGTTAAGCAGTCAGTCCTTCTGTGATCTTCAAGAGCTCCAGCTTGTCTTTGCCMCTTCCATTTCTGTGTAGCCTTTTGGAAGTGAGATATAGGTGGCTCCAAAGATYTGGAACATATGGTTTTCTGCATCTATGATTTTTTGGATTTTTTTTTCTCCATATTTGCTTATTGTGCACTTTCTGGCGGTGTACAGTATAGTACTCTTAAAATTGAAAAGTGTTCTATCAGAAGGAACAAATATAACTGTTAGGCTCTTCTGGACTTCTGGCTTCATTCCCTGTTAATGCTGAAGTTGTCTGTACTCTGAAACCTGGTGATTTTTCTTCTGCTTTGAGTGATTTGGGTGTTTGTATCCTGGAACATTTTTTCCTGTAAGGAAAAAAATACATGAAATACTAAGAATTGTTTAGTATGGTAATCCYTAGGCCTTTCTTTATACTAAGGTTTTTTTAATATACTCTACAATTTTATACAATATTGGGGGGTGATTTTAAAGTTTACCCAGACCATGCTACTGTTACTGGGAATTAAAATGATACAACTCTGTGTCCAAGTTAAGTAAAGTAGGGCTACATTAATTCTAAATAAAAGAATTGTTTGAGGATTTAATGTAGTTAATCTTGGCCAACTTAAATGGTAATTCAAGAGGGCTTTTTTGAGTCTTCCCATGAGGATGTAGTAGTTGTTTCTATATAGATTCTATAAGTGGATTTGTTTTTAAATGGATTACATACCGTGTTCATTTTATTGACGTGTTTTGCATTAGAAGCAATTTGGTACTTCCAGCTATTTCTAAAGATTAATCCCTAAAAGAATGCTCGTATTTTTAAATTGATTGCTCTTTTGCCCAATTTTGACTTTTTTTTTTATCTTTTATTTGTGGTTTCTGATAGCTAAATAATATGTATCACAACTATTGGAAATTGCTCTTTATTTTCTTTTAAAAAGTGTGATTCATATGCTAATCACAGCAGTCTCCTTTTAATAATATTCTACATTTAGTTTCAGTRCAGATTTTGATATGATATTGTCATTTTTATGATGTTCAGAACTCTAGGTTAATATTACATTAAAAAAAAATACTTCTGTAATTAACTGCTTTGTCTTACTTTTTTTCAGCATACCCATGTGCCCAGACTTATACCTTTAATAACAAGCAACTGTACCTCAAAATCAGTTCCAGTTAGAAGGTGAGTGTATTATAAATAACTTTTTTCAGTTGTTCCTTTTTAAATATGATTGTATGAATACATGTTAATCACCTGGGTGCTGTTGAAAGAACAGACTTTTTTCGGACATAGAGGACACAAATTGTGTGTCCTCCCTTCATCCTTCTAAAGAATTCATTCTACTGTTTAAAGTGTTTGTAACACCTACTGAAGGAGTGCCTTCTGTATATTATATACTATAATGCAGGTGAGAGCAGCTGTAGTTAAAGCCAGGTTTTTCTAGCTAATGAGAATAAACAACCGTGGTTATTGAGAAGCCAGGCTGTTGGGAGGCATTTGTGGGCACGAGGGGACAGCCCTGCACATGACTTGGCACAGCAGCAGCCCCAGCCTGGTCATGCCAGCCCTGACAGGGCTCCTGGGAAGCTCTGCAGCTCCCGCCCCGCTCCCTCGCACACGGGAGCAGTTCGGCAGCGTGTGGCTCTCTTGGGCCSAGGAGGACTTCCCAAATCGTGTACAGTGTCACCTGCATGTAAGAAGCTAGGCTTTGTCTGATGGAGAGCCCAAAATACAAATCCTGGAGAGTGTGGCACTGAGCAGGTGGCTGCTACTTYGTGTAGAACACGGTAGGTCAGACTCTTGCTGCCAACTGAGGTGCGTCTGCAGCACGCTGAGCTTCCAGGGACAGGGTCCTCGAATGCCTCTGTTGGCTTCTGGAGCCTTTTGGGAACCGAGAGGACTCTGTGGTGCACAGAACAGAGCTCTGTGGTGCTCACAAGAGCAGTTAGGCTGTTCTGCACCCACATTTGCCCTGCGAGTTGTATGGCTATGTCTGTGTAAGAGAATTTGAGCACYTTTACAGCTTTTTGTCCTTTCTTTTTAGGCGCTCTTTTGAGTTTTTAGACCTGTTGTTACAAGAGTGGCAAACCCATTCGCTGGAAAGGTATGGGGAAATACTTTCTTCCCAACKGTAAACTGTTGGTGTTTTTATTAATTAACTGTTAATCAACTGAGTGATTTTGTTATGGCATGAAATAATTTGATGGGGAAATTCTAATGAAAAATAGAACTTTCTAAGTGAGTAAAGAAATTAGCCACTTTGGAGCCTTTGGTACAAAAATACACAACAGTATGTTACTTTCCATGTTCACACATGYAACACACCAGGTGGTCTGGATCAGTTTGCCACAAAGTTGAGTTTAAAAAAAAATGTATTTCATAGTGATGCATGAAACTCTCTGGGGTCTCACTAGGGAAACTTATAAAAGTTTTGAGCTTTTTTTTCCCATTTGTAATGCCTTATGTG
>NW_020454694.1:1699374-1769213 GCF_003342845.1 Nothoprocta perdicaria | reverse complement strand
TTTTTTTTTTTTGAGGTGCAATTAGAGTTACATTCACTTAGCATGTTTTTTTCCTGCTGGGACTTTTACCAGAGATTCTAGTACTGCAGATTTCTTTTTCTACCCAATTCTCTATTTTCATGAAAACTCTTAGGTAGAATATCTCAAAAGGATTGCAATATATATTTTCTTGAGGATTTAAATAAAACCCACTTAACTGAATACCAAGTGGTCATAATCCCTGTAATAGCACTACTTCTCAAATTGTGAGAGAGTCTCATGTACAAGACACTTGACACAAAGACCCGAAATAATTGTTTTTCTGTGCAGTTGCAGCCTATAGCTGGTGTCTGCGCAGTCTGTAGCAGACGTGGGAACTGAACTCAGCCACTATGACACACGGCTGGTACTGAAAATCCTAAAGTATTTTTATGAAACCAACAAAAAAAAACCCTAAAATATTTTTATGTGGGCACCAACATTTCATTTTTGACTGTTAGGACTATCTTTTGTGTAAATACTCTTTCTGGAAGCGCAGAGATGCTGTAATTTGTTACATTGTTTTCTTAAGTGACTAGTCAATCCAAATGAATATTCAAACGTATGTTTATATTTAAAAAGAACAAGCTTAAGAGGCATTTTAAATTGGTACCTGCTGAAGACAGACAAAATGTGTGTGCTTTATTGTTTTATAGCACCCCTTGCTCATCATTTGCTTTAAGTTATTTCCTACAAACTCTGCCTGCCTTCGTGACAGACTTTTCCAGAAAACAAAAATTTCCCCCTTCAGGTGAAGAAATAGCTGGGAACTTTCTAAACCTCTGCAGAAGGTGCAGTTATATCAGCAGTGTAGTTAAGCATTTACTTCGTATCACTATGTGGACTGCTGCTTACTTAGGGAAATATTAATGGATAAAACTTCTTTTAGAATTGAATTTTGAATTTCAGGTAGTAAAAGATAGCTTGAAGAGTGTCTGTCTTCTAGGCATGCAGCTGTCTTGGTTGAAACCATCAAGAAGGGTATTCATGATGCTGATGCAGAGGCAAGAGTGGAGGCAAGAAAGTAAGTTTCATCTGCATTTATTGCTCTGAGAAATGGCAGACGTCTTATGAGGTGTAGAAGGGTTTCAGTAGTGTAATATATATCACATAGCTGCTCGCCTCTGAAGAGGCAAATCAAGTGAATGAATTTTGAATTAAAAGCTGCTTTGCACCAAAAAAAAGAAAGCCGCTTTAAAGATTGGGGCAATTAGTAATGTTTCAGTGAGTCCGAGGGTTCTTGGAGAATAGGAGAGATGAGAATTAATATTATTACATAATCATTCCGCCTTTATAGAAATTGAGTCATTGAAAGACTACAGTACTTTCAATAAAGAGAAGGCAAAAGAAATGTATCCTCTTCAGTTACAAGTACTAACACGTAGTAAGTAAACTTGAGAATTTCAGAGTACAGAAATGCTTTTTATTTTGAAGAAGTCCATACTGTCAGTGAAACTAGGGTAACTTATGACCTGATGAATGTATTATGTGGTATACCTATTTCTGTTCTGGGTTCCTTTCTCTACCATCCCTGGCTTATTCTGTAGTCTTTCACCTTTTGACTGTATATTTTACACAAAAATCTAAAACAATTACTCTTGGTTATTTTTTTATTTTGCAGGGCTTATCTGGGTCTCAGAAATCACTTTCCCGGTGAAGCAGAGACTCTGTACAACTCTCTTGAGCCACCCTATCAAAGAAGCCTCCAGACCTACCTGAAGAATTCCGGCAGCATCGCATCCCTCCCTCAGTCAGACCGGTCATCCTCCAGTTCCCAGGAGAGCCTCAAGTAAGAGCCACTTCCCTGTTTGGTCAGGCAGTACCGAGGGCTTCGCACACGCATGAGGCTCCTGCGGCAGAAAAGCTGCAGTTGGGCTGCTGCCACATTTAATAGTCACATTCTTAAAATTCCTCTCATGTTCTGCTGTGTGATAGTGTTACTCCAGCAAGGTGGAAAACAGTAGCGTGTACGACCTTGACTTGAGCAGATTCTGCTTACGCATCTGTTTGTTCCTGACCAGCCTGCATTGCACCACARGCGCCCTGAGGTTTCTCTGCTCAAGTGGTGTCGCTTGTCCAGCAGCGTGGTAAAAGAGTAAATGTAGGAAGAAATTATGGTTGCACTTCCTTGCTTCTTCTCATCACTTGGGATGATTGCAAAAATCACTTGCAAAAATAAGCAATGTTGTTTATTTTGTGACTGCTCATTAGGAGGCAGTCGGTSTGTTCTGTAGGCAGGAGTGTATTAACCATCAGGAACTTGTTAGATTAAAGTTTGCTTTAGGTCCTGGTAGCAAAAGAAATTGACTGCCTGTTAGCAGAACTGTAAAGCTGGGAATAAACATTCATAACAATTTGTAGTCCTGTAAATTCTAGAAAGGGTCCTCAAAGCATGAAATTCTGACTTCAGTCCAGATGCTTCATTTCCAAAGCAAAAGAACTTGATATTTGTTCACGTGGCTTGAAAGCTAAGACTGCTTCCAGCAAGTCCAAAGATTTTTTTTTTTTTTTTTTTTGGCTGGCACCTTAAATACCAGTGGCTCTCCTTCTTCTGTGGCAAATCTTATCTTCAGTATGATTTGTATAATTATGTAATTATAAAAGCCTTTTTAAATAGTTATTGCAATGTAGGTTATTGCTAGTGATGGATTTTCATCAAAATAAATGTTTAGTCAGTGATGAATTAGTCTTGCTTAAATTAATTAAATCTGTATTTCCTGCTTGGAAATCAGAAGGCTGTTAGTGAGTTACTAATAACAAAATGTTAAACTAAATTACAGAGAAACTAGAATCTTGCTGTGTTAAATCCCTAGGTAGGTGCTGCTTCGTGTGTTACAAGGTGTGTAACTTCCCAGGTGTTGGAAGATGAACAGTACAGAATGGGAGGGGGAAAAGAAGAGCTAAGCAAAGGAAATCTGATACTCAAAGTGATTTTTAGCTGGTTTTCAATAATTTTGCTTTTAGATGTGTTCTCTTTTTCTTTTATCTGTTACCAGAACAGTGTATGTAGTGGGTTTTTGTTTGTTTGGTGTTCTTTTCTTTTCCCTTTTCTTTTTTTTTCCCCTCTTGACTTCTGCAATTGGTGCTGGATTCTCCSTATATATATTAGGGTAGGAAGTAAGGGTGTTCTTTTTTTGTTGTTCATTTTAGAATCTGATGTGCAGTGTTTTTTGACACTCTGAGTCTGCCAAGCTTACAGATCCATTGACCAAAATGATTTTAGTGCACTGTGATTTTTATTACAAGGCTGAGAAAAGTTATTGCCATCAGACTCTTCGGTTTGCAGTGTTGCTACCTCAGCCCAGTCCCTCTCTCATGGTCTGTAATCAAGACCTGTGTGGGTTAAAAAATCTTTTTCATCTTTCAAGTAAAAAGCAAAGGAATTATTGAAGTTTGCTTCTTTCCGATCAATATTCCTGTCATTATGGAAGCTCTGTGAAGAGCTCCTTAAATTGAGCAAGAAACTGTTTTTATTTAGTGAGAACCCTGCAGAATCTGAGGCAGGCTATTTAGAGAGCACCCTTGTCTGATTTACTTCAGTTGGCAACTTCCATGTGATAACGTTGGCATTTTAAGTGGAGGGAAATGCTGCTTCCAAGCAAGCTCTACCTGCACAAAGCTGCTTAAATTCCTTGTCCTTCTGGGTAGGTTGTGCAAAGTGCTGCAATTGCAGCAGTGCTTTCTGAGCCTTCTCTTTGGGGCTGGTTGTAAGGTCAGAATGTGGCCCGGAGATCTATCTGCCTGGCCAAACTGAACTGAGCTCATTGTATTTGCAGCAAAATAAGTGCCAATAGCTCCAAAACACTGGCTGGTTATTACGTCAGAAAAACAAGTGTGGTTCATAGTAAACTGCTTTTTTTGTGAGGAGTTAGATAACAGTGCTGACATCTGCATTAGCACTGAGCTAACAGCACAGATGCATGTGCAGTATTRTGTTTCTCTCTCCTCTCTGCTTTTTGATATTAAAATTAGGGAGTATTTTTACTAAAGCTGGGACTCTAGACTGCAAGGTTATAATTTGGGTGTCACTTGAATTACTACAAACCTTCCCAGTCACATAAATATTTAGGTGGCTAGGTGTCAACGAATGAAGCATTGTGCCATTCAGTGCTTCCTGTCCTTTTTTTTTTTTTTTTTTTTTTGTATATTTTGACTTTCCTCTGCTCCCTCTCATTCAAAAGGCAAGCAAACCTTTAGAACCAAGGAGAAGGCCCAGGGTACCAGTTCAGCTGGAGTAGACCACAAGGTGCTGCTGCAGCAGCTTTGACAGTAAGAGTACAGGGAAATGGAGAGAAAGGAAAGGTTAAAAAAAAAAAAAGTTTTCCCTTCTCTTATAACAGTCTCCAGCAGTCAAGCACAGGAAACTCAATCCAGCTACTTTGAAGTTCCAGCATATTTCTTAATTTCTAAATGAATTGTTTGGAGAGATGGGACTTGCAGGAGGCTTATGAGTCATACACCTGCTTTCCTTGTTATTGTCAGCAAGCTGCTTCGCATAATTCCTCTCGTTGTATATCAGGATCTTTTAGTTTAGCTCCTGCTATTTTTGTTTGCCAGCTGATTTAGAAGATCATCCCTGCAGTTAAAACCTTTTAATGGCCAGCTTAAATGTTTCTGTGGCCATATCTGGAAGGCCTGAACTTTGTGTTAGCACAATATGTTCATTAATTAGCAAAAGATTTAATTCCTTATAATGAACACAGAATTTCATGGAATTTAAAAGATGAGCTGACAAGATGATGGTGTTTTCTTTGTCATTCTGTATTTATGTGTTTATCTGAAATGTGCAGTCAGTAGAGGGAGGGGACAGCAAGGGGAGGATAGAAAAGGAACATTTCTTCAGACCATGGTGTAGTGTTGTTTTTTGTATCACATTCCTGAGACGTATTTTATTAAAGCCTTTGCTTTCTGGGTTTGTTAATTGGTATTTATTTATTCCTTTTAATAGTCGTCCTCTATCTTCTAAATGGTCTGCAGCCACCCCCGGAAGCCTTGCTGGCAGAGGTATGTTTGTTCTTAAATAGCACACGATTGTTTTTAATGCTATTTTGGTCAAAAAGGAGAAAAAAAAAAAAGCAGCTTACAGTCTTTACCCCTTTACCTTATTATGCAATTGAGTTATTCAATGATACATGCCTTAGCTTTTACGTACTTTTAGTTGTTGCAAAACTGCCCTCTATTACCGAGTTTATTTATCCTCCCCATTCATTTATCTGTTTCTTTAAGTTTTCTCATGGACTCATCATTCTGGAAAGCACAGAGCATTACTCTGTGATCTATTAATGACCTTGCGGTTTATGCTAGTTGGAAATGAAGGAGTGTTGTACCTCTGATCTGTTACAGCGTATCTAGAAATGTTTCTTGTGCAGGGGAAAAAATACTTGTAATTCAGACARTTTCATTTTGTCTGGGTTTTCAGAATAGGATCGATCCATTCTTTCTCATTATTTCTTTGCAAATCCTAGTGAGTAAATCATTGACTCATTTTTATAAGTGGCCAGTTATTTTGAGTGCTTGTTTTCCTGAATACCTAAATTGTTAGGGGGGAGCCAAGTTTTAAAGGTATGCACCAATGGCTAACTGAGCCAAATAGTACTCAGCTAATAACTAGAGAGGAATATAAAAATATTTTACAGAAGATTAGACCATCCTGTAATTCAAAGTAGGCATTTAACTGTCCAATTGCTGTTTCTTTCAGATAGGCAGTTTCTTACCTGATGTGTGCAAAGAATATCTGGTTCAGTATCACAGAGAACACTGAATTGCTGTGAATTCGTGAAGCATCCAGCAATATAATGAACAAACGACACAGATGTTGACAGTTTATGTCACTTACATTATGGTGGGAGCAAGTAGCTTTTGTAGAGTAATGATAAAATTTCATAATGAAGATGAGAATACTGTAAAATACTGAATTGATTCTACCTTGAGTACTACTAAGACTGGAGAAGAAAGCTGAGTTACTCATGAATTCAGGTATTAGGCTAGTTGGGCAAATCAAGAACTTTGCTCTTCACCTGAATTTCAAGGCAACACCTGGTCTAGCATTTCAGTACCTCTTGGCCGTGTGTGTGTGCTTTTAACCTTTTAATCATACTCTGTTTTTTGTTCATGTGATTTATAGCATATAAGGGTGTTTCCTGCATTTTTTGCGAGCATGCTGCAGCAGCAGCACAAGGCAGCCTTGCCGAGGCAGCGCGGTGCGTTCATTGCCGTACGAAGGAGCGTAACTGTGTCTCAGTTTCAGGCGGCGGCGGCGGCGGCAGGAGCGTGGGCAGCCCGGGAGGCCTGCAGCGGTCCCGCAGCGACATCGACGTGAACGCGGCGGCGGGGGCCAAGGCCCGGCACGGCGCCGCGCAGGGCGCCGGCCGCCTCTCYGCAGCCGGCCTGCCGCCCGGCTCCTACGCCTCGCTCGGTGAGGGCTCCGCACGCGCCCCCTGCTTCTGTCTCTCTCCTTGGCTTTGCTTGCAAAGAATTCCTGGCAAAGTGCTCCCGCTTGGGGAGAGCTTGGTCCTTTTGAGTGGTCCTGGGGTACTGCAAAAGAGCAAGTGTTCTGAAGTAAGGTAACGGCGTTGCTGGATATTTGTCCTTCTGTTAAAAGAGCATCAATCTAAAGAATGCATCCCTACCAGGCTCTTTAACTGCCAATATTTTAAGGATGCAAAGGATTGATTCCCTGCCTTAACACAGAGGGCAGTGACCATGTCTACAGTAAGGACGTCAGCATTAGACCGCCATTCCCCCTCTTATTCCATGCTTTGACATTGAATGTATTTCTGCTGGTGGCAGCATTAAATGCTGGAGCTTGCACTTGGGCTAAGCTGAGCCAACGTGTGAGGAGGAGGAGGCGGCGGTGTGAGACATCGTGTCTCTGCTCTTCCCAGGGAGCAGTGCCAGCCAGATCGCTGAGGAGACCAATCCTGCTGTCAGTGTTGCAAACACAGCCCCAGGCCGGCCAGAGAAACGTGTATAGGCCCTTGGATTTACCTCGAGTCTGGGAGATGTTAGGATATGTTTAACCTGCATTTGTGCAGTTCTTGTTCTTTAATTCAAACTTTGGCGTTAAAATAGTTGAAATCAGTTGACGCTCTCGTGCCGTTAGTGCGTTCTTGAGACGCTCGGAGCACTGCTTGTTCTAGGATTAAATTTGTAAGCACTGATAACCTCGACAAGCGGTCTCAACCTCGGCCTGTAGCCCAGGGTTGTGGGCGCCCTCTCGTGCCCACAGGGTGAATCAGAGGTGGCACCAAAGCCTGGCAGGGAATGCGAGCCCATGGCCATGAGTGAATGCCACGGCACCTGAATTAGCTGTAGGGGCCATTCTCCAAGATGACAGTGTTGCCTGGTCTGTGCTCGTATGCACAGTGTTTGTCTTGGTCAAGGCTGGGATTTGGTTCATGTGGGAAGCCATGGAAAACAGACTTACAGCTTAATATGTAATGATAGAAGTAGCAAGTCAGAAGTCAAAGAGAAATGGAGAGAGAGGGAAGGAGGGAGATCAGCCTCTTTCTGGGAATGTGTCTTCATGCTGGTGAAATGGAAGGACTGCTAKGGTCTTTTATTAAAGTGAGGAGAAATTTAACTTGTGACCGGAGTGTAGATGTGCTCGCAGAGCATCTGAGTGACTGTGCCGCTCCTTGCCTTGAGCTTGTAAGGTTGAGAAGGGGCACAGAGGTCTCCAAGTAAGTAGATAGTGGTGCTTTTCATGCAGGGAAATAACAGAAATAAATAACTATTCCCGTTGTGTATATAGTAAGTCTAGGCTTTAGTAGGATTTGAGTATCTGCAAAGCTTTGCGTTGTTAGCAGGCGTAATCGCAGTACTTCTGGAGGAGAATAGTGTTGAATTGCAATGGCAGAATAACTCAGAGTAAAGCAAGGAGGCCGCTGGTTGTTTGATCTGTGTTTGTTTTCCTAACAGTTTTCTGAAAGTGGTGGGTCATTAAGTGCTGCGCGCCTGTCCCCTCTTCAACTTAGTGTAGAGAGGGCAAGTGGGGTGTATTCCTTGGCTATTCACCTTGAAATATGCTTTTCCCTTTGTTTTGAGAAGGCAATCGCAATTCGGCAACTACACTAATTAGACAACATCCCCTGTCTGTGGTAAAGGGTTTTGGGTTTTTTTTGATGCTATACCCAAATATGGCAGCTTAAATGACAGAATAGTGAAAATAGTGCTGTCATGCTAGAAAGTTCTCGAAAGTTGTCTTGTTTATTGTTGCAGAGAGCTTTCCACATTTTCAGGTGTCAGTACCAAAGTAAGTTGTGTCGTCTTTTCTAGAGCTTTTATATGTTTTCACACTCCCTTGGAGAATCATCCATCTTTAGGTTAAGCAGCTGCAAAATTTCCAGTCTCAGAGGACTCTAAATTCCTGAGCATTGTAAACTACATTTACCTCCGCCTGCTTCCTTTCTCTTTATTGTTAATAGAAATAACTTTGTGCTGCGATTGTATGTATCCCTATGTATTTCTGTTTTTGAAACTGTTCTGGAATCAGGAGGACATTCTCTGCTTGAGTTAATATAAATGTTGACTAACTTTGGGTTTCTAATTGTTAATGTCCTTTTTGAAGAGGCACAGRCTATGCTTACGTATGTCTCACATGAAATGTTTCAGTGGTACTCAGTTTTACTCCCAAGCTGTTGTTATCAGATTATGTATGCCCTGTCTTCCAGCTGAACTGTTGAATTTTTCATATTTTCAAACTAGTGAGACTTCCATTTTTTTCTCTGTGTTTATTGTGCTGTCTTTTCCCTTCTTGCCCATGKTAGACTTCATGCTGAGTACCAAATTTCATGAGAAAAAAGGAAAAAATGTGCTATAAGCAATGATACAAACATGTATTGATGATTCCTTAACTGGTGAACATCAAACATGACTTAGTAAGTTTTTAACTGTAGAAGTTTCCTCRTATCTGGATAATATGAAGAAATGCTGCATCCCTATTCAGTGACTCCATCCTGGAATTGTACACCCTGGACTAGCAGAAACCAGCTTTATTTAAGTTAGCTTTATACATGCATGAATCAGATAGACATATGTCTGCAGTATTTAATATTAATGTATTTTCCTTAATTAATGTTTTATGACTCTGCTGTGAACACCTTTATTCTAACACACTAAGTTTTCCATGTTTCTTTGCCTGCTTTTTCAACAAAGAGGATACTTCTGACAAGATGGATGGTAAGAAATTGTTTAGTCTACCCTCTAATCCTAATAATTATTCTTTGTATCTTTTATGTAAAATACTTGATGTTCAATGTATTTGTCTGTTAATTAACAAATTCTATACTGTTTTAATTAATCCCTGTATAATCCTGATACTTTAATGTATGCTGTTCTATTGCTGTATTTGTCAGTATTCTTTGGATGGTTGGTCTAGAAATTAGATTTTATTTCCCTTTTTAAAAAGTTGTGCAAAATTACAGAGTTATTCTGCCCTTTTATAACTAGTTGTGGTTCCATCATGTTTTAGTTTTGCCTATATAGACAAATTAGAGGGCCTTTTTTCCTGAATAGAAGTGGGAGAGCAGATTTCTGACAAAGTGTTAGGATTTTTAGAGCAAAACTAAAGTTATCTCTTTAAAAAGTACTTCTACCACGATCTAGAATCAAGCTACTTAATTTTAAGTGCTTATAGATTCTGTAATCTAATGATTGAAAGAAGAGTTTGCTAAGAAAACACGTAGCTTTTTCCAATAGCTCACCAAGTATTCCAGATGGGTTATAACACTTCTCTGTCCCTTCCCCCCCTTCACTGCTTGTATTGTCCACCCTTAGGGACTAGGCATAGATTTTCACTGTARTTGCCAAGTAGCTGAAAATCAGCCTCTTGACACTTACTAGTCTGTTTTAGGTATGTGTAAGTAACACTTCMTATAACAGAAACTGGCTGTATCCCATCTTGGTGTCTAATACTTCTCATTATTATTTTATAACTTAATTATTGCAGGAAATGCTTTAAAAGCCAGCTTTGTTTAAATAAACTTATTAAATAGTTGTTGCTACATATATTTTAACAATTTCCAACCATTTTTAGAAGTGCATGTAGTTTCCTGGACGCAAAGCAAATGTCATTTTTTCCTCTCCCAGATTATTGTGTCTGAGAAAATAATTATACCAAATATGCAAATAGGTGGAAACAATKGAAAGGAAGTTCTCCTAAAACTCTGAATCCTGAGCTATTCTTGGGAAGAATTTGAGCAGAAGTTAAGCAGCTATTGTAACCCTGCTTCCATAGAAGGAGATGTTTGGACAGTGTTACAGGAGTTTTCTCACCCCCCATGTCAGATATCCTTGTGTTGCATAAAGTAGGATTGATTTTGAACTAGCTGTTCTAAACACTTCCCTGGAGTTTTTGCTTTTATCCCAAGCAGTAAAGAGTCTTAAGGCCAAATGTGTAGGTTGCTCCTTTTGTTCAGCCCAGGAGTCTAAACTAGTGGCGCTCTCCTGTATGTTTGTCTGAATATAAGGGAGGAAGCCGTGCAGCAGTGACCAAAGCCATCTCCTCCTACAGGATATCTGTAGGGATGAACAGACCCGTCTTGGCTTCCAGCTTATAGATCTGAGCTGATCGTTCAGAGCTGATCACACCCTCACCCACAGCAATTGCCTATTCCTCCTCTCCCCAGTCTCGGCCATATATTTTCACCACTTGTTCTTTATAATACCGCTCTGCGAATCGTTTGAGAGAAACAAATCTTGTCAAATCACACTGCACCCACTGATGTGGTAGAACACGAGTTAATGTCCTGTTATTTTGCTTGCTGCACTGACGAGCCTTCAGGTGGCCCGAGATGCTGGCCCAAGAGTGGGGGAAGGAGAAGCAGAAGGACCAGCTCCCTGTGGGGCTGGCTTAGCCATAGGGTAGAGCTGCCTGCCCTCAGGGGCTGCGTCTGGTGTTGCTGGGCTGGGGCAGAGAGGGGCTTTTACACACACTGGCAATTTGGACCAGGCAAGCYGAAGCTTTTCTGTGTCTGGAAGGTGCTTTCCGTGCACAGGTGTTGATATTTACACTGGGTTAGGTTTAAAAGAGGCTCCTGACAACAATGTCTGGAAGATTTTACCGGTATGGAGATAGTGAGAGCCAAATTTGCTGAGAGGGTTGTGTTTAGGCTAGTGGAACACCCTAACAGACAGGAACTATATTAGACTGAAAACAAAAATGTAATTACCATTGGATTTGAGACATGAACAATTTGCACTACAGTCTGAAAATATGTTATTCATAATCAGATTTGTGTTTCAAGAAGTGCAAGAGAGGAGTACTGCGTTGACATCAGTTCTTAGGTATTGATGACCATAAATTGAATCAGGTTGATCTCGTGTCTTTATCATACGCCAAGCCTTTATAATAATGTTGGCGTGTCTGTTCAGGTGYGATCTGGTTTCAGCAAGCTCAGCTTCCCTCAGCAAAACTTGATCTCCTATGTGTCAATTTTTCAGAATCATCAAGGACCTCGTTCAAATAACTCCGCCTTTCTCACAGTTTCTGTCWTTTTTTTTTTGTCCAGTTCATGAAACTTCTGGCCCTTGTTTTGCTGTTCTTGGAGAGAGAGGACTTTGTGTTATGTTTTATATTTTTGAAAGAGCTTGCACTAAAATATTTGGAACAAATATATTTGATCTGGACGTGTAATTTAGTTTACTTGATCTCATATGTTGTTTTCCCTGCTGATTTTCAGTATTTTTATAATAAGTTTAGAAGGCAGTGCTACGTACTGTATGTTTGTTATGTAGTATTGCCATTTCTTGATATTCCACTGAGCTTCAAAGATGGAGTTGCAATACAGGYGCTTTAGACCTCCTCTTAGCTTGATAACATCTGTTGAGACTCGCAAGATTTTTAATCTTTAATTAAAGGAATTGAAGAGAAAGAGTATTGTTTGGAATATCATGTATTTTATTATTTTTTTTCTGTTTAGGAACAGCTTCTGAAGATGGTAAGAAAATACTTTGTTAGAATAGCAAATATTTTCAGCTTCCATTTTTCATTGATACAAACTAAGTTTTAAAAGTAGATTTTGCTCTTTCTGGTACTACATTGAGGTTCGTAACTTCACATGGCTTATGCATCTAATACTTGGTTGTCATGTAACATTTTAAAAATTCTTTTGCTTTATTATTTTTAGTTTGCAAGCTCTCATCTGCAGTAGAAGTGTCGTTGCTTAACATTTTAGTGTGAAAAAAACAGGAGCGTTATAGTTTGGCTTTTTATTTTTTTTTAGCAAGTCTTGTTGCAGAAAATTTCATCAAATGTGCTCATGCTCTGGGAAGCAGGTGCTACTATTCTCTCTGAATTGATTTTCAGTATGCTATTAATATATTGAAATCCGTCATCTAGAGAATAAACGTAGAGACTCTAATTGAGTTAATTCCTTTGCTTTGCAAAGAAACTTTTTTGTTACTTTAATTCAATTTGATGAATTTCAAATGATGATTTAAAGCTGTATCCAAATAGTGGCACTCTGTATTCTTGCATTTTGGGGCCCAGATTCTGAACGCAGTTGCATTCCTTGCAGACTCAGTGGGAAAACATTGCCATTGCACGGGGATAACTAGTAGAGTTTGGACCAGTTACCTTAAGCCAGTATTGTCAGCACGTTGTTTTCTACTAATTTAGTGAATAACCTCCTTTATTCTGACTCTCTTAATAGACTCTCTTCTCTGGCTATCCCTTCTTCTTGGATGAATGATATTAAGTTGGTTGGTCTCCAAATTCTTCTGTGGAAAGCCTGGGGAGGCTAGAACTGTTATAAAAGTCTATTGTAAAAGTCTGTGTGTCTGGTTCTTCTGGGTCAAAGAATGACTTGATACATCTGGATAACATTCCAGTCTTGCTTTTTTTTTAAATTTGGAAGACTTGCTGAACTAGCTCCATGCTCTGTGAGCCGTGGGGTTTTTGTGCCTGCAACTTTTCAAATTGTACTTAGACTGCTTGGTTTGTTTGTATTTTGTTTTTCTGTTGGTTGAGAGGTTATAAAGAATCCCAGAATGGTTAAGGTTGGAGTAGACCCTGAGAGATCATCTAGTCCAAGCCGCCTGCACAAGCAGAGTCCMCCCGAGCCTGGGGTCGTGACTGGGCAGGTTTTGAAGCTCTCCACAGAAGGAAACTCCAAGGTTGGCTTAGGAAAGTAGTGCAGGAATTTTGCACTAGGAGTTCTCTGTCAGCTACCTGTCAGTCATGCAGCTGGGCTAGTCCCTTAGTTATCTCACCCTGCTCTCTGACCATTGAGGAGCATGGGCAGAAGTGCACAAAGCTGGACACCAGCTGGATTGCCCTCCAAGCAAAGAGAATTTTACTGTTGTAAAATGCTGTAAATGCCTTGCAAAATCCGGTAGAATTTTACAGGACCAGGTCTGCAGCCAGGAAAACATTAGAATTGTCAGTAACGGGAAAGTTTTTAGATTTCTAAAAAGAATGATGGGAAGAATTTTAGACCCTTATTCGAAAGATATCCCAGGTTAGGTTTGTTGTCTTGAGATAGCCAAAGCAGAATTATAAGCACAAGTAATAGTGAGACACCTGTTAGTTATACCCATTGCCTATTATCTTTATTTAATAAGATTACCCTTTGTAATAAAATCAACGTATTTATGTAGGAAACCACTTGCTAGTTCGGGGTTTTTAAATGGTAATGTGCAAATTTCTTACTGAATCACATTAGAACCAGGGCGGAATATTTTGATTCCTCACCTGTTAAATCCTGTGAGGATTTCAAATTTCTACTAATTATCCCAAGTGAACTTTTCTTGATAAAGTTATGTCGTGCCAGATTTGTACCTACAGAAGACTAATAAAATGCTAGTAACCACTTCCGCTTGTTTTGCTTTCTACATTGCTATGAAAAGATTGATTTGATTATCATTTTTATTTTACAGGACGCGTACGAACAAAGCTTTCAACGCCATCTGTTGGTATTGGAAATTCCAAAACGGATTCCAGAGGACGCAGCAGAACCAAAGTGGTGTCTCAGTCGCAGCGTACGTATTTTCTGTTCATCACCTATACCCAATAAAGAGTCCAAATGTTTAAGCATACATTCATTGACCAATGGCTACAGTCAAAGTTAATTTTTAAAAAAAGAAGCTGCATACTGAGTTGTTGTTCTGTGCCTTAGGTTCATCATCGCCAGACCAAAATGAAGGTATTTTTTTCAGTGTTTTGGGTCAGTGGCATTTGCATGCTTTTCTAATTTATGTTGTTTTCCTCTGGATCAAACACTAGGTTCAGTCTTAGTTTGCCAGATAAACCAGGCAGCTTGATAGGAAATGAAATCTGTCCCAAAGTTGTCTTTTCAGTTAGAACTTCTCAACATTCTTTTTCCCCCCCCATGTCTGTCTGTTTTACCAGCACCCACAATCCTACTATCCCACACCCTCAAGAGGTCTCTACCACCAGTAAACTTCTCGACCAGTTAGATTTAATACATGACCGAGTAAAAAGGAAACATGGATAGGCTGGATGGTGCTTTCAGGATTACCTATAAAACCAGATTTTTCAAAAAGTCCTCTTTTGGGCACCAGAAATACCTCTTTTCATTTTAAGCTGGGCAGTATTCTAACTCAAGGCTATTTACTCCTTTTTATATGATAACTGTTACCTTTTCTTAAGTTAGTAAGCACAAATATAAAACCCAAATTTTATAGTTTCTTTCTTTATCTTGAAGTCAAATGGTTAAAACAAGCAACTTACTCTTATGGCAGCTGATTCATAGGTGTATTCTCTGAAACAACTGGAAAAAGGCTCAGTTCTCAGTGATTCATGTGAAGGGCAATTGCCTAACACTAGTGAGCAAGTGGAAGTGTTACTGATGCCTCGGCTGACCCCTGGCAATTGGTTCCTGTGTCTGGGGTCTCCAGGAGGCATTGCTTCTGTACTGGTAGTAGAGAACTAGTTCACCTTTGGAATTAAATGAAATAAGATGAGATTAACTAAATTAAATAAGGAAAACTTAACAGTGTCTTTAAGAAAAATTAACTGCTTATATAGTTTGACAGCTGTAGTGTTTCGAGGTCAGTGAATTAGATAGGTTTGATTTTCCCGGTGTCATTACTACTCTGTACCAAACCTTACCCCCTTTCTTTTAATGAATCCCCATAATTCTGTATTTAATGGCAGGAATCTTTATTTTCTTATCAGTGACTGCATTTATCATAAATAGAATGATTTTAGAGGTCAGAAAATCACCAAAGGTAGTTAATGTCAATACTCTGAGATTTTATTTTTTAGATTTTCTATGTAAAAGCACTTCAGGTGGTCTTCATGTCAGATTTTATTTTCTGTCGAGTGCTGCTGAATCAGGTTTGATTCCATATTTGSACATTTTGTTCAAGCGAACTTGCGAAAGTCTGAACAGAAGGGTCCAGACACATAAAAATCTAGTAAGTTCTCATAATAAGTAAACATTTTCCTGGGAAGTGTTGTAGTCCCCSACTTACTTATGAAATGAGAGTTTGTACCTGTAAAAGAGATGCTGCAAAATTTTTGTATTGTCATCTTTTTATATGTCATCAGCAAAGAATAATTGGCTAAATAATTTGAGTAGAAAAAAGTAAGTCTCACCAAATCACTGTTTCAATTTAGGAAAAGCAGTGAGCAACTTCTTGAAAATAACCTAGTATCTTGCAGAAAGTGATAAAATCTTAAGAAGTTAGGATGATTTATAAACTGAGGTGTTAAGTATTAAACTAAGACTGCCATGATTTCCAAGTATTGTCATTATATCATTAATAAAACTGACTCTACATATTCAGAGAAATAAAAATGGAAACTTTCAGTGGTTTTTTTTTTTTTTGCTCTTTTTTTAGAACACTTTCTTAGAGTATTCATATCTAAAGAGATGAACTGCCCTTGAAATAGYTAGATACTTTTACATGTGATTTGTGAAAATTAAATACATGAAACTCTTTTCAGCTTTATGCCACTTTTTCCGTTCAAAACTGATGCCTTCAGATAACTTGGTAACCTTTCAGTGGGGGAGAATAAGAATTCTGAGATGTTTTAAGAAAGATAAATAGGATCCATACAAATGAACAGGTGGAGGGGAACTGTTCTGCACTACATGACTGCTATATGGATGATGCTTTTCTATGTAGATGAAAAATTTCACAGCATTGTAGGCCACAAGAAGCTCAGTGTTTTCATATAGGGGATTATTCAGTTTCCCCACTAAGAGTAGACTTTGTATTAGATTTAAGCTCGCGTTTCTTAGAAACCACTGTACTACAGATGCTTTTGTGAATTTAGGGCTAAAAATGTGCTTCTGTTTAAAGATCGTTATATGAAAGACTTGCAAATTTGAATACTTTTACAAAAATGCTTATGTATAGGACTTTAGAAGACCTTTCCTGCTACTATATTTAAATTGTAACAAATAATAAATAAATGCATATACAATTAGCATTCTACATTATTCTTATGTATGGAAAAATTTGATCTTTTTCTTCCTTTCCAATCTGTTTGGTTGTCAGCTGTGCTGACAAGCTCTACTACTCTTATGTTACAGCCTTAGTTCAAAGAAAAAGAACAAAATTTATGAATGTAAACAAATTCTTATTTTAAAACATCAGATAAAGTATAAAAAGAAACAAAATATATGCAAGTCTTTTCAAACGTACCATTGTGAAAGCTTTTATTTTGTCATTCACCCCACCTGCAGCTCAGTTCTTTTACTGTCTGTCTCAAACAAAAATTATGGTTTGGCCTTGTGTGCATTTTTTGTTCAGCTACTGAACTTTTATTTATTTGACAAGCTGATTTTTTTTAATGATTTTTAGAGGCTATGCTACCATGTTTAATTGAAATTTAATTCTTCAGTGTTATCCAGTTTGCTAAATAGAAAGCTGAAGAATTGTGATTTGCTTGTGCAGCTTGGCTTCATCTGCTTTGTGCATAGCATCTTGAGCTTAGTACTTCAACTATAGAAGCTACTTAAAAGCACTGCTTTAGCGTAACTCCCTTGTGGCTTTTTTCCTGTGTGAAATGACTAAAGCTTTCTTATTTCCATTTGCCATCCATTTTTAATCTGCTCTGCTCCCTCCCTCTTCATGGACTATAAACCCCTACCCTAATCCTGCCTTTACACTTGTTCAGGATCACAGTCTGCTAACCCCATTGGTGGTAAGAGTCTACAGAATTTGTGTATACGTCATTGTTTGATCACCTCTTTACATATCTCATTTAAGGATCCTATTCAGCAGAAATTCTGGGGCACTTTAGTGCACTCTGCACTTCCCTGGTCTCAGGTGGTCATTATTTAGCAGGCAGCCGTGTGGGGCAGTCAGCAGTTTGCAATAGCTTTTTAGCAGCTTCCTCCTCTTTCAGCATTAAATTGCTTTCAGTTCTTCAGATCCACTCCTGCTCATAGTGTTGACACCTTGGTATGCCAATACTGTCATTTTTAGGGCAAAATTTTCAGGCTGGTAAGTTTGATTTGGGGTATTTAGGCTGTAGGGGTGCACTTCGCGGGTGAGCCAGGTGGAGAGAGAAAAAGCAGAGGAAGGAGAAGCTGCTTTCCATCAGTTTATTTTGAGAAGAGTAAATTTTCAAGTTTCAGCTATTCAGGAAGAGCTAAAATTACAATGAACCGTTTTCCAAGACTTCCATGTTTTATAGAAAGATATAAAACATGGAATGGGACAGGGGAGCACAGTGCAAGGCGGCATGGCAGCATCAGGTCCAAGTTGAAAAGCTTCAATAGGAAGAAATATCCAAACCCCTTGTTTTTTGTAGCACACCCCACTAGCTTTTAGATTTTCCCAGTTGCTGTTTCTAGGCTGTGTGATGCTGCATGTATCATTTCTGCTGAAAAGGTCCTTAGTTTAGAAAACAGTGTTTTACTAAATAATCATTTCAAGTTTGAATTCAAACAATGAATCTGAAAGTATATGCATGATCCATGGTTTTAGTCTTCTCCTGTTCACTCAGCACATATTTTATTTGATTTTTGTTTTATTTTTTCCTCCATATTCTCAAGCTTTAATCAGCTGCTATTCAGCTGTGGCTTTATTCTTTTTTTTTTTTATTATTATTCTTTTTTTTCTCTTTTTTTCCTCTAGTAGTATATTTGCTTTTTTGGTTGCTACTAATCGTCCTTACATAAGTGTTCCATGGAACTCACTTGAGATGTTGCATGATAAGCTTACAGAACTGATAGCAGTATCTGTGGTCATCCACTTACCTGATTACGTTTAAAGAGTTATTGAAAGTTTCATAGCTGTCGTGTGGTTAACTTTTGGTTAAAGTAACGTTTAATAGGTTAGACTTGCACTTGAATACTGTGGCTTGAAACAGTAATGAATGTATTTATATGAACTGCTGGTAAAAATACAGAGAGGTATCAGAGTAGAGTGGGGTTTTTCATGAGGGTTTGGAAGMTAAATTCTCTGAAACTGGAATATCACAGGGTGGAGATAATTTAGGGATCYGTGACCAGTTCCTGGTAGCAGGTACTGTGTACTGGAATACACTAACTGTGCATTATGTAATTATTGTACTTCAAAACACACAGTTTGGATTATTACCTTTAATAAGAAGGTAAGATGCTTAAATAYACTGTAGAGGGACTTTAAAAAACCCTTTAATTAAAAGAAGCTTCCTTTGAATCTGTGGAATAACTTCCCACAGAAGTAAATGTGAATATTTCTTTTGTCTTAYGAGACATTTAGATTTAGCTTCTCAGATGGTTGTGCCCAAATATTGTACTTTAAAAAGTACATAAATATTGGGAAAAATAATTGGTTATGATATTTGTTGCTGTAGAAGAACTTGGCTAATTAAAATCACTGTTTGAAAGAGGGAGAGTTGCATCTTAGCAGTGTGAGTGTTTCTGTTTTAGTCTATCTAGTGAGAACACGTAGCTTAGAAAATGAACATGCCAGCCTTTGTAATAGGGCTATCAGAGATATTAGACCTGTTTATGAATAATAGGAATATTATCTATGGTTTTTTKAGTATATGTGGTGTGAAATACCATGCCAGGTGCCTCTGGGCTTGATAATTCTACCTCCCTTGTGTGTAATGCTTTATGAACTTGTACTGGATTGTTCGATTTCGTGTTTTTACCTTCAGACCATTTCAACCTGGCACCACTTTTCTACTTGTTTTAACCATCCTTTTTCCATTTGGTTGTTAATATTCTGTGCCGACGCTGACATCTGTTCATTTTGCCTACAGCTGGCAGCAGATCTGGGTCTCCTGGAAGAGTTTTGACAACAACTACGCTCTCCACTATGAACACAGGGGTTCAGAGAGTGCTGGTGAATCCTGCAGCTGCACAGAAACGAAGCAAAATCCCCCGAAGTCAGGGATGCAGCAGAGAAGCTAGTCCTTCTAGATTGTCAGTAGGTAAGAACTGCAACATAACTGTGCCTTTATAGAACTGCTTTTGGTGTAGAACACCTGTGACCTGTGAATTGGTTACAGGTGGGTGGTAAAGTTAGAACATGGCTAGGCAAAAAAGTAAAATTTGCTTAAAGTCYGAGACTAGCCTTTGATATGGGAGACAGCTTTGAACTTAAGCTGAAACTTCTTTTTTTGTTTTGTTTAGTTTCCTGTCAGAATGTAGTAGTTTTTGCCTTTCTTCCTCTTCTTTCTTCTCTCCTTCCTTTCTCTTCTTACTCTTCCCCCAAATCATCCACATTGATTAAATGAGTGTGCTGGTGTTTTGAAAAGATAATTTTCTTTAATAATTGCTTTTATGTGTCTTCTACATGTGTGTGCATGTATGTGTACTTACATTATACAGAGATGAGTGTCATGCTTCCTAAACCCTGTGGTATAACCTGATTACACTTAATTGAAAAATATTGGTTCATTTCAGTGGCGTGGTTGTTCTCTGCTTTTTTTTGATTTTACCTTAGCTGTGTTTACTATATATTTTCCCTTTTTGAAAGCTTTTCCTTGATTTGCATTACTGTTGTTTCAGTTAATTAGAACTTGAGCACCATTTCTCAATTACTCACTCTGTGTTTTTCATTGTTGGTTTCCACTCCATCTTTTTCAATTGTTTCTCAATCTTTCTATAAAGAGTTGGTGACTTTACTTGCTTAGCTGAACAAAGAAGTAATTTCACTGAGCAGGCTGCAGTTAGTGTCACAGGGCAACCAACCAAATGCCCGAAAACAGTCGCTAGCTAGAATACAGCGTAATCAAGTCAGCGTCTTGTCTTAGAAAAACATCTTTGACCTTGCTRAAACCCGGGACTGCATTAAAACTGCAACTTTTCTTGTGTCTTCTCCCTTCTGTGCTGCTGTGGGCCTGCACCCTGAATCATACTAGCGCGAGGCAGCCGCATTCCTCGGCCTAGTGTGAGTCAGGGCTGCAGTCGGGAGGCGAGCCGCGAAAGCAGCAGGGACACGAGCCCTGTCCGCTCTTTCCCACCCCTCGGTAAGTACTCGGAGCCCGTGTCGTGCATGGCTGTGTGTGCCCTTCRTGCTCCGCGCCGCCCTCCTCCGCCTTGTCCTGGCTTTGCCTCGCTCCCTGGAGATGGAATCCATGCGCAATGGCCAAGACCGGTGCTTTGCTAGGCTCAGTCCTGCCCGAAAAGCCCAGAGTCCTCAGAGATTCCTCATGCACAGGGTCTAGGTAGCTTCTGGAAGGGCCCTTCTGCCCTTTCGGAGTGGCCTGCTGCTCTTGGGTTTGGCATTGCACGTTTCAATGTGAGTTTTCATTGCTCAGTGCAGCTCGATGATCCTTTTCTCCCTGATGGGACACACTAGTGTGGAGCATGTAGTCGGGCTGTTGTATCCCACCCTCCCCTGTTCCGATACCCCGGAGCTGCTGGTATTGCCAGTGACTCACTGATCAATGATTTATTTTGCTAATTGGATAAGAATGTAACAGGCTTCATTTTKTCTCCTTAGCTGCACTGTTGTCACTGTATTATGAATGAAAAATAAAAGTATATATTATTATTATACTTACTACTTGTACTTATTACATAAGTACATCATATATATGTTTAGTAATAATAACAGCAGAAACTTACAACTTAAAGCAAGGAAATGTGACAGTGCAGCTAAGGTGTAATGTACTGAAGCAGAGCTGTGTTAGCTGCTTTAGCTAGAGCTGCGAAACTGCTTTATRTTTTCTAGCAGTTAATAGGGGAAGCAGTGAGGTTCTTATCCAAGTAGGTGGATCAGGGCATGGTTTTGAAGTTTCCTTTTAATCTTGTGGAAAAGCAGTGATAAGTAGTAAGAGCTTCCATGAAGTTAGGCAGCAAAGGCAATAAAGGAGATGTTGACGAAGTTCACATTCTTACAGCCACATTCAGTCCTGATTCCTGGAGCTACTATGAGCAAAAGCTTCCTTTTCACTTAGTATTTTAGTTTATTGGCCAGGCACAAGATATTGCACAATTATTGAGCTAGTATCATTTTCTGAAACATAAATGAGGTGGAGGAACAATAGCTTTTAATTACTGTGACATGCTGCTGGCTAAGGATTTTGGGGACATTTCTCATCTCCATGTGCCTTTTTAAASGGTGCAGCAAAGTTGGTAGCACATTCTAATTAAAAATATTTAGAATTGTTTTTTATTGTTCTGTTTTGACTTCTGTAGTACAGAGCTGTAATTCTAACTAGCTTTGGAAGTATGACGCGGTCTATTTAGGCAGTATGCTTCCTGTCAGCTCCCTGTTTATTGAGAAAGCAGGGATTAATTGGATGAAAGCTGCTTCCATCGCTAATGCTAACTTACCCAGATGCTGTTTAATTGGGGAATTACATTAAAAGTGGGCGTTACACAGGCTCTGTTATTAAACTGTTATCTCCTACTAAAACACAGCTGGCAGCTTGTTTGGAATTATACATGTATCTCTGTAACAGTGTTTTCCAGATCTTTAATGCTTCTTTTGCCACCCTATAGCTTGAATTCAATTGCATGCATGTGACATCTGATTTACATTTAATTTGCAGTAATCTGGTCATTATTTAAAGAATCTATATAAAGCTAACACCATAATAATGATAATTGCTGGTTAATTGGGGCTGGTGCTACTTGAGATTTTATTTTATTGGTGCAGTTCTTGATTTCTATATTCACATAGCAGAGCAAAAATCTACACAAACATAATAGGTTGTGATGTKTGATTGCAAAAAATAGTGTAGCGTGTACAGGAATCCAGAGCTAATAAACTAATGATAGTAAAAAAGCTGTACCTCACATTAGGAAGATTTCTTGTTTTACCACATCTAGATTCATGGGATGTAATTAACTTCCATTGAAGACACTTAGTGTATTTTTTTCAGGGTTAGAAAATGTAATGATTAGGCAAATTCGGCTCTATATCAGTAACTAAAATGTTTCAGATGATTAGGGGAAATGTAATTTATGCCATAACTGGTTCTCATCAGAGACTGATTTTTTGTGCACAAGTACACAAGTATGCACAGGTATGCACAAGTATGTCCCTTTTGGACATAAAGTGCCTCAAATTTTATATAATTACTTCCCTTATGTATGTTTGTATGAAGATTTCTGTAGTCTCACATCGTAGCATAAGACTATAAAGAGGGAGATCTGGCCACTCTTGAGAAGCGAATGGTCTGTAATCTCTGTGGAACTGCTTTGCTTTTTGCTGCATACAGCAAGTGCTAAATACCAGGCTGGGATAACTTCTGTAAACTAGTCAAAAATACAGTATTTATGTTATTTTTTTAATAAGTGATCCATGTTTTGTTTTATCCTTTAAAAGCAGAAAGAAGCCTAGACAAACAAATACTTACACAGTCTCTGCTATTTGAGGCCTTGAARGAATRTTCTTGAAAAATATTCCTTCATTGAATCCATTTGATCCAATCTAGTACTTCCATTCTTGTGCATTTGAATTGCACATCTGAATATGCACATTGCAGACGTAGGGAGACAGGTTCATCTCAAATTATCTCTGATGTTGGACTCTTTAATCATACCTTTAATTTTCAGGGCTTGATGGTGGAAAATAACTACAGGTTACCACGTTATTACTTGTGTTCAAAGCCCTYTCAGTCTTTCTGCTTGTATTTTAGCACACTCTACCCTGTCCCCTTTTCCATGCTGAAACATGCTTTCTAAGGAACCAAGTATTCTGTGAAACATTATTTACAAAACAAAATTCCATACCTAAGCAACTTGTGAATAGTTCGACAAAAATATTTTGCTAATTCTTATGTAAGAACTAAAGATCTTCAAGTGGGGAAAAACCAGTATTATTTCTAGGACCTTTACAGGGCTCAAGGTTGCTTTGGAGCTCACTCAGTGCACTGAACAAGTCTGATTCTGTGCAGCTTGGCGTTATTTGATTCAAATCACTCTTAAATTTCGTATGTTAATCAGAGTACAAGGTAATTCACTTCTTGATTCCTGTCTTATTTCTTYGTGTCCAGGAGATGAGTATTTGTGCTTATAGATGATTACTAAATTRTAAAATTGCTCTAGGATTGATTTTGTGGATGGACATCTGAATCCAGTGGCAAAACCAGCTTTATCTACAACTTAAGACCTCTGTTTTAAGTCTAGAGGAGTAGAAAATTGTCTTGCTAGAAGCGCACTGAATATAAGCCTGCCTAAGGAAAGAGCCTAGTAGCAGTGTGAGTGTGAGCAGTGTGAGGATCTCTAGCAGGCCAAGTTTATACAAGTGCCAAGAGGAGGAGCAGGATACTCAGTTTTATTCAAGAGTGCTTAGGGCTGCCCAGGTCCCAGTTTTTATTACCTTAAAGAGTTTTAGTGGGCTGTGGTAACACAAGGCATCCATGCTTCAATTTCACTTTTTAGTTTTTTAAACGTAAAATACGACTATGAGAATTTACATGAAATTATTTTAAATTGCTGATTAAAATGCAGTAATGCAGATTTTCACTTACTGGTGATTGATAACTGAGGCCATTTTCCCTACACACAGCACGAAGCAGCTAATGCAAATATAGTCAGCTGGTGACTCTAGGGCTGTGCAGTATTCACTTCCTGCAGATCAGTGCCTGGCACATGAGCTCTGTCTCTAACTCAAGCCTGGAGGATGGAGTTAGGTCTGCAGTGTAAAAGCAGTAGCAGTGCAGTCTTTTTTTTAGGTATTTCTGAGGATTCTCTGTGTGTACTTGGATACCTTTTTTTTTTCTTTTCCTCTTGTTTGCATTAATACTTGCTTTTAATCAGTTTTTAATTTTTTAAGTCGGCAAAAAAGCATGAAATGCCCAGAATACCCAAGTCTGCCTGTTCTGTAATTTAGGAGCTTTCCTGCAGCGTTTCCTTCCATGTAGCATTCTGTTTCTTTTGCTAGAGCTTAATCTCTTTGATTAATGTTCTTCTGCTCATCTAAGCAACTCGCGCAGGACTTTGACTCCGTGGTAATAGGCAGGGTTTAAATGATCCTGTTATTGCAGCTTCCAGGCATCACTCCAGATCCACCGGTGCCCTCTACGCTCCTGATGCTTATGGGGCTGCAGGTGAAGGATGAGTACACGTTGTCTTGTGCAGTCATCCCGGATTTTTATTTTCCCACCCACTTGGTTATCCTCATAGCTCAGTTTTGAAAACCATCATTTGCATTAATTTGCATTTTGTGTTTTTAATAATCCAGGTAGCTGTATATATGTTTTAGATTTTCCCATATCCTCCATCTATTATTTCCTTTTGTAGCAATAATCACTTTATTTTTCCTTGCAGAAGGACTTTCTGTTTCTAGAAATTTTACATTTTTCGGCATTTGTAGAGCATTCTTTATGCATGTAGCTTTCTAATCAGAACTCCCAGTAGCCTTCCTGTTGTTTTTGTTTTCCTTCCAAATAAAAACCCAAAATGAAGAAGATACATTAACTGATGGATGCTGGCAAAAATAAATGACAATAGATTATTTGGTGAATGTCTTTGGTTTTTGCTTCGTTGATGTTTTTGCTGCACTACTAAAGACTTCAGAATAAAAATTTCTGGTAGTTACCTACTGTTCTTCTGCTTGGGTTTTTTAAGCTAAAGTGAGATCAATCTCCTACGTTACTCTTCTGACTTATTTTGTATATATTCATTTTTATTGTTGTACTAGGTGCAGGCTTTGGAATCAGTCAGTCGAGCAGACTCTCGTCGTCCGTTAGCGCAATGCGAGTCCTCAACACAGGTTCTGATGTGGAAGAAGCAGTAGCAGATGCTTTGGTAAGAAATTTGTCTTCCTTTCACGTAGGATACCAACTTGAAATGTTTGCCATCTATCAAAATATGCAGAAGCATTTGTCATTCATTACTGGCTTCCAGCTGAGGGGAAAAAGAGCAACTAAATTACTGCTGCGCAATATTGAAATTCATTTCGTAGGGGAATTCTAAATTTTGGGGAATGGATGTTGTCCATGGCAGGCAGGACACAGGCTTRGGCTGATCTGCTGCTGGGGCTCCAGGAGCCACCTGAGCAGGTAGCAGCCACCTGCATTTTCCCAGAGCAGCAGCAGCCAGACTCAGCTCTGGATGGCAGGAAGTGGTGGGCAGGCTTCCCAGAGCTGCGAACCGGGAGAGCTCTGGGATCTCTTCTGTCCAACCACATGTGAAGGTGATGCTGAGCAAGTAAGCCAGTGGGCTGGCAGTGCCCTCTGCTTGTTTTTGAGGATTTTTTTGTTTTCACATTCCTAACCTTATACTTCCTTGGAAGGGTTTTCTTGGCTTCTCCTTCTCTGTGCTCTAGTTAGTGCAGCTGAAAGTTAGTGCATACTTTAGACATCTTCTGAATCTGACCTTTTCATAATCAAGCTGGAATATTTGATTAATTTGAAGAGATGATATTGCGAGTTTTCTAAATTTTTATTATTTTTATAATCTAATATTTGTATATCATCGTGTATTGGCAAGTACCTGTTACCTAGAATTTGTTGTTAATATTACAACAAAACGATTGCTTGGCACACTAGCAACAAATCTACAAATTAGACTTTAAGAAACTTAAGAATAAGTAGATATGACTGAGTTAAGGAAAAAGACTGTGGAGAAGTCAGCCGTGTTCCTAAAGTCTGGCACTTGATTGGCTTCCTGGTTAGTACTGGCTTGGCACATTATTTAAATATTTGCCTGCCTCCGTGGGCATAGAGATGATGACATCAGGAAATCCTGCCTCACAGCTCGTGGGATGGCTGACCAGTTTTTAACTTTCTGTAATTGTGAATATCTGAAAAACTTTCAGCAGAGATCTGGAACACTACTTAGTAAACTGGAACCCAGTCTGTATTACTATTATTATTATTATTATTAATTGCATTCTGATACGGTAGAGCACAAAAGCAGTCAGGTCACGAGTCGTCTGCAGGTGGTATTTTGAATACTTCTGTGATAGATTTATCTACATTCCTATTAGACAAAGACTTTAGCTTGTCATACTCCTATTCAGCTTGCTTCCTCAATATAAATACAGAAATTGAGAAATTCATGTTTCCAGGGACTCTTCTTGAAACTTGAATGTGCCCTACTTTGTTGAAGCAATTAAGTAAATTCATAGGAGCTTATTTGTATTAATGTTTATAAAGGCATCATGCTTTTTTACACTCAGAGAAAATTTGTGTGTATTTGAACTGAAATCTATTATAATAAAAAATGTTATCAAGAAAAAAATTAGTGGTGTAATATTAACTTACCTGGTTGCCTTCTGTGCTCTAATGTATATAGATTATCCTTACAGAAGGCTCCTTCCAGCTGGAAATCTGGCTATGGAAGCCCTTTTTTGTTGTACCTAGACTGGGGTACAACAGTCAGTGGGTTTTTTTTTGTTGTTTTTTTTTTTTTTTTTTTTTAAATTAAAATGTAGAGTCCTAGCTCATATGAACTAATAATTAGAAATATTTTGGATTTCATTGCCTTTTTTATGGTGTTCAGGTAGTACCCCTCAAGCCAGAGGGTCAGCCTTACGCAGCCTCACGGCTTGTTTACGTACATGACACCTGAAAGACAACAGCATCGAGGTCTTGTCGTTTTTATGCCTATTGCTCTGATGCAACCTGTAAATAAAAGTCCACAATATGAGCTTTCCAGCTATCCTTGAAATTTCACATTTTTCTTCTTTTGTTTTTATAAATCTTTCTATGCTGACTTTTTTAAATTAAATTTTTTAATTAAAAAAAAAACTTCGTATGTTTTGGATTTTTATCCCTGCCTTTATCCCCTTACATGTGTGCATGTATGTATACTGTTGAGTAGAAGTTACTGGCTACATGTTGTATTGAAGAGTTATCTGTTGAGGGATCCTTAATTTTGCAGTGACAAAATTTAGGGGTTTTTAGGTGCCAAAATGAACCTACATAGAAAGAGATGAAGAAGTTGCTGGAAAAGAAACATTTACCGTTTATCTGTTTAGGTAGCAATTGCTGCATGTGTTAGAACTTGGAGCCCAAGTAAACTGCGTAAAACCAAAGGTTTTGACAGAGGTTTCTTTGGTGAAGAACTAGTAGAAGATACAGAAGATAACATGTAATAATTCTCTGGAAATGCTAATTTTGAGACTTTGTGTGGGCAAGGCCCACAAACGCTGATTTGTCTATGGGGTGCTGAGAGCCAAGAACAGAATTTAGTGTGAGGTGGCATGTTTTCCAGTGGCAGGTAATATGATAGTCACAGTACTGCTCTGCCTTACCTCCCTGTTCTCAATTTCTCTGTTTCTCTTTAATAATTTACTGCTATCAGCTCTTAGGAGACATACGGACCAAGGTATAGAAACCATTTTCTTTCTTCAGTTGTTTAATATTTTACTGATAACATTTGGTACATAAGTTAAAATGGTAGAATGTGTAAATTTTAGAGCTTTGCCTTACGTTCCATAATAAGCATAAAGTTAAATGAAGTAACTGTCATTTAATACAGTTCTTGTCATCCTACCTCATGCAACTTTATGGATTTTATGAGTGGAATGTTTAGATCAAGGTCTATCTTCTCTGCATGCAGTTTGCTTTTATAGTTGGAATCCTCATTTTTCATTAACTTGCTTTGACCTGCTGAACAGTCGGAGCCATTTGAAAGGAGTAGGGATCACGCTGATTATGGGAGGTTTGGGTCCTTGTACTGATGCCAGATATCATCACACGTATATCTGTAAGTGGTGCCTAATGTGGGGTGTCTGTGTACGACAGAAGAAGCCCGTGCGCAGGCGCTACGAGTCCTACGGGATGTACTCGGACGATGATGCCAACAGCGACGCGTCGAGTGCCTGCTCGGAGAGGTCCTACAGCTCGCGCAACGGGAGCATCCCGACCTACATGCGGCAGACGGAGGACGTGGCAGAGGTGCTGAACCGCTGCGCGAGCTCCAACTGGTCTGAGCGAAAAGAAGGTCTGCTAGGGCTGCAAAATTTATTGAAAAATCAGAGGACTTTAAGGTAAGAAACTGCGTTGTTAGATTGATTGCTTCGTGACTGAAGGAAAACGAGGAAGGTAGGAAGGAGGTTCTAAAGATGGTGGGAGAATGGCAAGAGGGAAGATGGGATATATGTCTAGAAGAGTAACCATGGGGAAGGATTGAAGAAACTAGCCTCCATTCTGAACTCTCATGTATAGGAGATGTTTAAAAAGCTCAGTTTAACAAATGGATTTTAAGATCAGATTATCTTAAAATAAGAAAAAATATCCCAATTTGTATAGACAATGTGGTTGCTTACAGTGGTGATGAGGAGGCTTTACTGAGTAAGATATTTATTCAGAGGAAGAATAAAAGTCGTTTCTAAAAGACTTTTTTTCTTAGACATTTCTAAAAGTAGAGTAGATGTTGAAAAAGACATCTAGGTAGTTAATGGAAATTAAAAAGGAGCATTGCCCTCGTTCAATATATGAATTAAGGACACGTATCCAGGTTTAAACTCATATTTAAACATCATTGTATTTTTTTTTGTACTTGCCTTAGACAAAATTATTTTTAAAACATTATTTCCTGGATTATTTGGATTCAGTACTTGGAGTTGATGTTACTTATTGCTGTGCATTAGTGTGTTCAGAGTAGTACCAGCTGAAATGACTAACGTCTTGTTATCGCTTTGACAGTCGTGTTGAATTGAAAAGGTTGTGTGAAATCTTCACAAGGATGTTTGCTGATCCTCACAGTAAGGTATGTTTAGGTTCTGCTCACTTGGAGTAAACATGGAAAACATACATGAATAATCAAATGCCAGCACTATTTGCACATAGATCTGTAAGTTCCAGACTGTTTTTTACTTAGACAGTTAATGGTATGAATGATAAACGATTTTAAAGAAGTGATTTTGCACCTTCTTGCAATTTATTGAAGTGAATGGAAGGATAAAGTAGTGTTATGGTGTCAGTGTTACAAATTATTAGATTTTTTTTTTTCTTTTAAGCTGTCGTGCTTATACAGATTGTGTCAGCCTGACTAATGATTTTCACTGAATGAGAAATAAAAAACCTTAGCAGAACTCTTTAAATTATAAAGAAAGTGTTATGAGTAAATAGTGTGTAATGAGTCTGAGGAACTGTAGCAAGTATGTATTTCTTTATTTCCCAGAGTATCTATCTTATATTGCATATTGAAGATACTTTCCTTAAGTTTCATATATAAGCCTGGCAGTCGAGACTATAGAATAGTCTTTACACCATTGTTAATCTTCATAAAGTAAAATGGAGAGTTTGTCACTGTCAGTAATAAAAGGAAACGTGCTATTTTATTCCCTTTCCCGTGGTAAGCCCCAAGCATGGATGATAACCACAGAAATAATTGTCTTGTTTTCTAATCTTTTTTTTAACTGAGTTACCATTTCTTGGTTGTATTTTTAAAACTTTGGCGGGAGGCACACTGCTACTGCAACTTCATATGTGTATATATTATTTATTGCCATAATTTCTGCTAGCAGAAGAACTGCAGGTAAATATGGAACCAAAGTTATCCTGATATTATGGGCAGCTTAATTTAGTTCAAATTGCAGGCGAATTTGGAAGAAACCTCATGTTTGTTTTACGTCTAAAACACAACTTCTTTCACTCCGCGTTTCAGAGTGTGAAAGCAGTCATCCAGAGCAAAGCTGTATCACAACTACTGGCTTTTCCGAACAGAATTCTCAAGAGTGGCTTTAATTATGTGCAGTGTTACACATGTTTAATCTTCTTTACTGCTCCAATGGAAAACTGAACTCAGTGATACCAAGTCCTGACAGGTTAACGTAGTGATGTTCTGCCATCATTTTTTCCTGTGAGGAAAAGTGACCTAGCTATCTGTGACACAGCTTATTTTGAAAGAGATTTGTATTTTACACAGCAAAATGATCCTAAATTCGTTCACAGACTTCAAAATTCACAGAATTCAAAAAGACAAAGGGCAGTGATGAAAAATGAAAGACAACTTGCTGTAGGAAGATGGAACATTTAAGCCAGAAGAGGGAAGAGAATATTAAATATTGGAATATTATCATTTTCCATATCAAGTATTGACAAAATCATAATAGCAGTTTTGCTTAATTTTGTTTATTCTTCCATTGATTAATGCACTGCTCATGTCATCAGTCCTGCCCTTGGAGATCCCTGTGTTTTGTGGGAGGAGGCACTCAGTGAAACCGTTCCAAATTTTGCCACGTCACAGGAGGGTTTTAGATTTTCATTAATCATTTATAAATGTTATATTGAATTACTACATTCCATTTGATAATCTTTTTGCTTATGAGCATTTTTGAGATAAGTTTATGTCACTTTGAATTCTAGTATTTGGCATCTGTTACATGGGAACAGTATTGTTAGCACCATTTCCAGTCATGGAAAGCATGGCTCCTTTTTGGTATTGCCAAATTATTGCTATTTCCTCAACTAAAGTTGATAAGCCGTGATTTTATTTATTCTCCTCATGTTTCTATATGGTTGCACAAATCTCATATTAATCCCCCACCCCGCAAGGTATCTGTAGGACCGTTCTTTTAAAGGTCTTGTGTTAACATGGTAGGTGGATGTAGAGAGTTAACTTGAAGGATAGACTAAATGTAATTTGGAGAGGAGCACGGGAAAACAATTTAAAGGCAGTGCCGAGCACTTTAAAAATAGTTTGGGTATCCCAATAAGATAACTAAATTTGTTCCAAGAGCCTTGAAATACCTTTTTTGTTTTGTTTTATTTTGTCTTCCATACAGGAACTTTGTATCGATGGCCACTAATTTGTGTGTTTTTATCTTTTTCCCTCTTTTCTTTTGTTTCTTTTTTGTTTTGTTTTGTTTCTTTGTTTGTTTCTTTGTTTCCTTGGGTTTCTTGCATGCCGTCCCCTGTGTTGGAACTCTCTTTAGAGAGTAAGTTGGTTCAATATTTGTTGGAAGCCTAACCTTATTTGCATGTATGTGCAATTAACCCTTTTTCTCTATTTTTCTTCCCCCAAGAGTTCATGCAGTGTCAAGCCTTTTGCAATCGTATAATGCTCTATACAATTATGTAAACTGTGTGGTAAAGTTTTGAGATGTGCTTTATCTACTAATTGAACTGACGTTCTTTGGTTATGCGTTCCTGCTTTATATTGTGGTGGTTGGCACATCTGAAATAGTTGACTTAAGAGGTAGAGCAGTTATTAATTATTTTCCTGTTCATTTTTCCACTATCAAATCATTAAAAATTTCAAGTTTAACAGCTTGATTTCAGAATTCTAAGTTTCATCATAAAACTGAAAACTACAAAAACTGCAGTACCCACATACATTGTTCAGATTAAAGGAGATCAAGTTCCATTTTTCCATTCCAAATTCATCCTTTACGTTGATGCTTTTAGAGCTTTCTTATATTTTTCATTGCTTGGGCTTGGACAAAGATATGACTTGAAAGAAAAAAGGAACACGCATGTTAATCTTCATCCAGACACTCAGTGTGARGGAGCTAAGATCAAAAGAATGCAGAAACAAATATTCAGTAATGAGTTATTAAGGCGGTTTTGATCAGGTTAAAGGTTTGCATCATTTTTAACAGCTTGAACTAGCACAGGTTCTTTGAAGCACTTTTGCCATAGTGATTCATAATTCAAGGATTTTCATTTAAACTACTTTCTGTGYTTAAATCATCAGAAGGCCTACGCCTCATTCCATCAAATATAATGTGACCAGGTTGTTCAGCTTGCCACTTTTAAATAAAAAGTGTTGTGCATCGAAGTGCCTGCAGACTAAAAGAAACAGGCAGTGTCTGTAAAGGTACTCACAGGAATAATTCAAGTTCCTATCCGTTCAAGAAGTCTCACTTCTAGTTGTAAGATCTGTAGTGTAGCTTTCAGTACCAGATTTTCTGCTTTTGTTTTTTGTTTGAATTCAGTGTGGTTTTTTCCCCCATGTTTTAGGCCTTGATAGGCTTAAAAGCCCGAAAGCAATCCTTTTGGAATACAGAAAGCTGGTTTTGTTTGGGTTTGCTTAGGGCCTGTAATTGTACCCACTGCTTCTTCATCCACCAAGTGATGCATTTTTTTTGGTTTAGTCAAATACAGAAGCCGTTTGCATGCTGGCATGAAAGTTGCTTCCACTATTCATAGAATCATAGAATCACAGAATGCCSAAGGTTRGAAGGGACCTCAGAGGTCATCGAGTCCAACCCCCCTGCTCACGCAGGGTCACCTAGAGCACGTGGCACAGGGCTGCATCCAAGCGGGTTTTAAAGATCTCCAAAGAAGGAGGCTCCACAACCTCTCTGGGCAGCCTGTTCCAGTGCTTTGTCACCCGCACAGTGAAGAAATGCTTCCTTAAGCTCCTGTGGAACTTCCGATGCTTCAGTTTGAAGCCATTTCCTCTAGTCCTATCACTGTCCACCACTGAAAAGAGGCCGCCCTCTTGGGAAGGGCGATGTTGTTATTGGGAAGGGCGATGTTGTTACCACCTCAGGTTACAACTAAAATCAGAAATATAGCTGTGGAAGTATATATATATATATGTGTGTGTGTGTGTGTGTATATATATATGTATATGTATATATTTAACTATCATCAGTTTAGTTTGCTCCTAAAGATAGACATGTAAAGTAGTTTACCTTGATGGGCTTTATGTTAAGTAGGACTTGTTTTCTTCTGTGTTTTTAAAACAGTTTTTCAGTGTTGAGAGCTCCTGTGAAAAGGTTCTCTGGTATTTTGAGAATCTCAATTTACTTTCTGATTTTAATGAAAATTGATGAAGCACTTTTTAAGCCAACTGTACAAATTTTTTTCACTTCATGATGTGAATTTCCTGCCTTGGCTTGACGGTGGAGGTGAGGAGTTGGAGGTGTCGTTTCCTCAGCCCTGGCAGCAGGATGCCCTTCCTGCAGGGTGGGCGCTCCGGAGTAAAGGCCTCCCCTGCAGGCCGGTCCCTGCAGCCCTGCTAGGTGTCATCACAGGTGGGGATCATCCGGCAGGGACAGCAGCAGAACTTGGCCCTGAGGCAAGTTACCTGCAGGAGGATACGGATCCAGCCCTTCCCCAGCAGAAGCTGTTCCCTGCTTGGTACCTGTACCACCTGTACCTGTGCTCGAGAGGCCCTGTGTTCCCAGCCTTCTTTCACTTGTAACAGCAGGTCCTTCTGTGTCCAGCTGTTTGCTGGAGGAAACTGGACTTTAAGGCAGCATTTTTAGCCCAGACGTCCACATCCCTTTCCCAGGAGAGAGGAATGCCATGCTGACACAGGGCATACACTTTGATTTCACCCAAAGCCTTTAAAATTGTAAAATTAGAGATAGTTAAAAAACAAGAAACGAAACAAAACAAACAAAAAGCCCACTCTTTACTTACTGGTTGATGCTACCCATTTATTATGCCCTTCCCTCCAAAAAGCTTCCTAATTTTAGAGCTGAGATGACTATAAACAATGGCCTTTGTGTTTGAATACCTGCAGTAGCAGGAGAATCCCGTTCCGTTTCACAAATATTTTATGGAAAGGAACTGGTTGTGCTTCTTTGATCTTGCAGTAATTAGTAATGCAGATATTTACAGTGAATGCAGACATTTACAGTGAATGCTAAAGCACTGAAGTAACTCAGTTTTAAAGAAAGTGTTTTTGAAGTCTTTGTGGGATATGTAAAATTGACTTAACACTAAAGCTTGAGAGAGTAAGAAATTCAGTTTTACTGGAAAAAAAATTGAGGTTGCGCCAGCCATCACAGTAAGCATTTCTTTTCTGGACGATACTGCATGGAAAACCTAATTGTCAAACTTCTACAGAAATCAGCTAACGTTTCCAATATACTCTCGTATCAGAGTCCAATGAAAAAGCAAGAYAGATTTTCTTTTTTTTTTCCCTCCCTGCTTGGCTGCAAAGCACTGCCTATCTCTGCCTCTGATTCCCTTGCTGCTTTCTTTGTTCGTAAAAAGCACACGTTGATGTCGCTTCCTCCTTTGCCCCATCCTACCCTCTTTGCATCTTCTTTTGCCTTGTAGGTGTTCAGCATGTTCCTGGAGACGCTCGTGGACTTCATCCAGGTCCATAAGGAAGATCTGCAGGACTGGCTGTTTGTGTTGCTGACACAGCTGCTGAAAAAAATGGGGGCTGATTTACTTGGCTCTGTGCAGGCAAAAGTTCAGAAGGCACTTGATGTCACAAGGTAATGGGTATTTTGGTTTGGGTTTTGGGGGTTTCTTGTTGATTTGTGTTTGTTTGTTAAGTAATAATTCCAAGCACCTTTATTTAGTGTGTTGAGAGATTCTTGCAACAATAAAGAGCTTATGGCAGGTAGTGAAGCTTGAGCAAGCTGCGCTCCTTAAGTGTCTTTTATTACAAAGGGTTTGGACCTTTAATAATGAAAAAAATACATGATACTAGTTTTCTGATGTGAAAATAGGCATCTGAGCTTCATATGCTTAGTGCCTAACCTTGTTTTTAGCAATACAGTAGTTTCAATTTTTTTGTGTGTGTGATTTTTGATATCAGTTTTGTTACAATATTCATCTCTTAAAAAGTCAGACAGGTTTTAAAGGAGTAAGGTGGCAATATAGGATTTGCCTCTGCTCTTTTCTCCACCTTGCCTGCTTTACTAATCTCCTAATCCCCAAAATGATCTGCAGTCACAGAGCTGAGCCAAATCCTGGCCAACTTCACTCCCAAGTGAAAGCCAATTTTGCTAGTAGAAAGGGAGGTGCTCCGGGACCTACTTCTCATCCTCCATTCTCCAATATACGGGACAATTTACCCMTTCGAGGCCTCGCTTGCAGCAGGTCTGCTGTGAAATGTGGGGAAGGGCTGGATTTGAGTGGGGAGAGGGAATATCAGCTGCATCTCCTTTTCCTAGTCTGCTGCAGAGAAGGCCCTAATGCTAATATTTTGAGTGTGAAATGAGGAAGGGAAAAGGCAGATAAACAATGTCGCATGGTAGCAGAGACATGGGTAGTGGTTTATATACTTTAGGTTTACTCCTGCATAATAATTTTTGAATTGTTGGAATTCTAGGCACTTAGAGTAATATCATATCAGTGCTATACCATCTGTTTTTTTAGTTTTTATTCTAGCTATAATTTGTTGAAACCAGTGTTTTTAAAACAAAACTGCCTACTAGATCCATGTTTCTGAAAATAAAAACCAACAAAATTTAGATGTACTATTTTTCTTCTAGAAGTGATAAAGTGTGTTTGGGAAGAAGAGAGGAAAAAAAAGTGTGTTTATTTCATGTCTCCAAATAGAAAGCAGAAGAAAATCTCCTGTAACTGACACAATTTGCCTACTTCCTTTATTTCACAGGGAATCTTTTCCAAACGATCTTCAGTTCAGTATTTTAATGAGATTTACTGTTGATCAGACTCAGACACCTAGCCTGAAGGTAAGAATTTTCAGGATCACACTGCAAAGGCATCATTGATAAACGTTTTCTGATCTTAATATTTGAATTTGGATTGCTTTTCTATTAAGAAAGGTTTTCAATTAGTGGATTTTGTTTTTGTAAACTTGCAGACAGTCAAGCCAGCCCTACAGGACCAGCTTCGCTCTTTTTGGAGCTCCAAGGTTTTTGTCTGAATTATTGTCTTTATTCTTAACCCTATGTCAAACTTCTACAGTTCTTCCAATAATTTTTATTTGAATGCATTCGTATGCTGGTACTAACCTCTGCAAGAAACTCGAAGCATGCAAACGTTGAGTTTTAAATGTTACACTATTATGAGACTGTTGGCTGCGAGAGCAAGCTAATAAAACCAAAGTACAGTACAAATGAGCAACAAAAATACGGCCGCCTAACATCAAGCTGGTTATGCAAACTTACTCTATCAAGTCTCTTCTAATTTTATGTTTGTGATTTCCCAATCCCATTTTCCTAGTTTGTGGGTAATTTTTCCCATGCTTTTAGCCTGATAGGTTTTGAATTAACTTAAATGAAACTAGCATTAATATGAACCTAAGGTGTTAATTTAAAATAAGCTCCCGTTGTGATACCTTGACTTTTCTGAAAACTGTCTGTGGCTATATGTGTATACACATTTTTACATGATAAAAATCATTAGGCCACAGATCTGCCACCACAACTGAAAAAAAACCTGAATTCTGTAGTATCTTTACAATTCCAAAAAGATTGGATTTTAGTGTAAATGAAGCAAATTCTAAGAAGATTTTCAAGTGAAATAAATGGGGAAATAACAAGCATATGGTAACTGGTGTTTTCTGCTCTATCCTGCACGAAATATTTTTACATAGTTTTATCCTGCACATGAATATGACTTTTCCCAGATGATGTTTTGAACCTAAAGTCACATGAATGTGCCTTTTCTTTTGTCTACAATACAGTAAAACTTATGTTTTAAGCTTTTGAGGACAGTTGATACGTTGACCAGTGTTGCCTCGTAGAGCTGTGTTAAAAGGGGACTGCTGTCATTTATTGAAGACAGTAAATGAGGTAGTAAAAATTAGCTTGTTGTTTAAATAAATGCTTGGAACGAATTTGGCTTAGTTCTGTTTTGTTTGGTGTCCCTCCTTAGAAAGGTGAATTTGATGGTTGAGACATTCTTTGTTTCCAGCATAATGCTATTGTTGCTAAACACTCCTTGGTCTTGTTTTGAAGTTGAGAATACTGATTTGAAAGGACACATGGACTCCTATTAGGCTGAGYATGGAGTCGAGGTCAAGAATATTCAGCTTGTGACACAGAAAAAATTAAGAAATCTGATAACTGATGAGAATATACTCTGGAAATTATTTCCAGCGTTTGAAAGAAAAAATATTGTTTGTAAAATGCACCTTCTTGAAAGAACAGCTCATAGTTGGAAGTAAAACCAGGAWCATTTTGGAACAGTAAAGTAAGTTGCTATTTGACAGAAGACAATCTTTTTTCAAAAAATTACTGTCTACCCGCTACCTGTGTCTTTGCCAAGCACCCGTGGCTGGTGGATGCATGTAGTCAAGTTATGGAAAGTAAGTTGCCAAAATATATCTTTAGGATCCTTACCCTTGAATGTTTTGTCCTAAATCTCATCCTCAGGGCCCTCTGATAACCAGCAGGTTAAGAAGATCATTGTAGGAGATGCACTGTGCCATTTCACGAATCCTTCAGCTCTTGTTCCTAATAAAAGATTCTTCTGGCGCAGTGTGTGTTTTGGGGCTAGATCTGCTGGGAAACAGTGCTCCCTCTCCGATAGAAAAAAGAAAGGATTTACATCATCTTTAGATACGGTCAGATGTTGGAAATGATAGTTGATCTAGAAATGTACTTCCAGGGAAGAACTGCCCTTTTCCAGTGCTTCTCATGTGCTAGTGGTGCATAAGCATGACCCTTTGGAGTAAGTGGTAGTTTTAGCTGTTGTGTTTACACACACACACAACTATAAGTCTTGAAGAGTAAAAGTGAAGCTGCTGGGTTCAGAGGTGCTTCCACAGAGGTGGATTCACACAACCGGCTGCTAAGGGAATTACTCAGGGAAGGTGGCTTCTGCTGAACCCATCCATGGGGGAGGATGGCCCTTCCAAATAGCTGAAACCTAGGAGTTTGGACAGGCAAGTGTGGAGATCTCTTTGTATGATTGTTCCTTTGGTCTGAGTAAGGGAGAGCAGGTACCTGGAGAGAGCCTCGTATCCCAGAAAAGCACCGTAAGAGATGAAGTTTTGACTCTTTTGTAAAGCAAGTTCTCTGCATTCTTCTTTCCTTGCCTTTTTTTCACCTGTTACTTGAGATACAGTGCAACAAATGAAACTCTGTAAACCTCAGCTTTTCTAGAACAAGAAAACCAAGTGTCTCTGGCACTGGCTGTAGTATCTATATAGCTTTTCCTGAAACTGGAGATGGAATTGTCCAGGATAATCTTGTGCTAGAACCATTGTCATCTCATTATCTTTGAAAGCTATCTGTGAAATGCTTTAGGTGTTTTTTTTTTTTTTTAATTTGAGTAATAGTGCTAATTTTAGTGAGCTGCATTTCAGTTCACTTAATATAGCAGTCCTGATATTAAGAACGCTACTTGTGTTACTACATGCTGTACAAGGAAGATGTTTAGTGGCTCAGTGTTCATAGTCCGAGGAAAACGCAATAAATCCGGCCTAAGGAGTATGAAGAAACATCATTGAGCTTGAGGAAACCTTATTCCCTAAGTGCTGAACTACTTTGTAGAAGGTGCTTTCACGTTAAGAGCAAGCACAATCATGCACAAGTTCTTGGAGTTGCATTCATGGCAGTCAGGAGTTTTCTTCATCTCATCTCGCAGTGAGATCAAATAGATCTCAAGTAGATCTTACTGAGAAGAAAGTTTCACTTAAGAAAGTACTGGGTTGTACTTTTTGTTTCTACAGCTCAACTRCTCGTCTGAAATAGTGTTAAGAAAGAGCATAGTAATTTTACTGCTATCACAGAATTTTTTATTTCTCTTYTAATCCATAATACTGCTTCATTTGAGAGAAGTCTCTGTCTTCCATTTAGCGGTCTTTTGTCTGCTGAGAGCTACCACGTTTGCAGAAGCCTGTATGAATTTACTTTGTGAGAATACTTTTAACATTGAATAATTCGGCTTTCTCAGATATGCTACATGATAATTTTTGCTTGTGAAATAAGCCTCTGGATATTTGAAATGTTGCTCTTGCTAGTAGTGGTATTTTTTTAAGGTATGTCGGTGAGTACCTTAAAAGTACTTACAGTGTTGACAGTGTTGTAACATTATACTAGATCATCTCTAGAGGTCCCTTCCAACCACAACCGTTCTGTGATTATTRGTATTATTATGTTACTACTGCTAGAACTACTCATACTCTACTAGTTGTACTACTGATGGTATAATACTACTAGTAGCAATASTAGTACTGATACTTATGGTAATGCTAGTACTAATAGTAATGCCTATAATAGTAATTATTACTAATAGTAATACTTAACAGTATGGTCAAAATGTGATGGCTAGTATGACATGGGGAAGGAAAAAATTACGCGGAAATATGAAAGAATTTGCAGAATATGAAAGAAGAAATAAGAAGGAAAGAAACATACAGAATTAATGGGTTATCAAGAAGTATTGCCTGTTTCTATGGTGTTTGGAAAAGCTTGCTAGCTTAAAGGGTTTTGCTGTTGTTTTTTCTGCTCTCTTCATTGAATGAAGAATCAAAAGATAGACCTTGAGCCGTTTAGTACCATATATATACGTCACTGCTGCCTTGTGTGCAACAAAAATCTCTAGCCATCGGTTGTCATATAACTAGAAAAAGTCAAGCTTTAACATGTGAAAATGAAGTACTATCCTACACATGTCAGCTACCTGTAATGTGTGTTACTGAGTGCATCTTGTTGAGTTTTAATGACTTGAAGGTTTTGATTACCAAGGAAAATACCCGAGTAGCTTTGGTGAGAGCAGTTGTGGTGCAAGCCTTGAACAGTTACATTCATCCAGAATATTCTTGCTTTTAGTCGATTCAGTTGTAGGGTCTCCCTGATGCGTGTTTCTGATTCAGTGTAGTTGTTAGGGGAMACAAAAACAGCTGGAAATTAAGCAAGTTATGTTTGGGTTGGTGATTTGTTGTTTATTTGGATTGCCTGACAGTTCTCTGGAATAGGAGCAGCTGCCGGGGGGATTGCTAAGGGGATAGGGACATAAGCAGCCCTCTGCTCGCCTGTGCAGTGATGCGGCTTGGAAGCTGGAGAAAGGCTGGGGCGTGGGATGTGTCAAACGGTCCTTTTGCAGAAGGATTGGTGCAAGCTTGTACAATATGAGCAGGATGTTTAGATGTGTGAGGAAGTAGAAGGTCTTTTGTCTCCTAGTAGATCTGTGACTCTCCTAAATATCTGCAGAGGATAAGTATGCGTATGACTCGTGTTAAGAAGTGTTTTAAAGAAATTCTGTCCAAACATTTTTAATATATTYGTTTGACTTATCCCCAAAGATACTCAATATAGAACTGTTTTCTGCCATTGAAGGGTGCTGAGTGTTAACTGTGTAGTATTTTAATAGGAAGTTTCTTCATCAGATGATGTTCATTTTCTGTTTTAGTACTTGAAAAAAAATCTCAACTCTAAAACAGTTTTTAAGCTATGAATATTTTTAAATATTATGAGTACTTTGTTTTTCTGCTTAGCTGTTTAGTATTAATTTCTGCATTCTCAATTATTTTTGTATCTTTAGTCACTACTAGTGAATATTAAAATGAGTTTGTGGGAAAACCTCCTTTTTTGAAAAATTACACTCATCTGCAAAGTGATGTACTGTTTAGAGTTTTAATACAGGTGCTGATAAGACCTTTCTTCCAGAAAGTTAGCTTTTTTATTTTCTAAAAGACTTTCTAGAAACATTTTAAGCTATTGGTGTAGTTAAAAATAAAAATGGCTTGGGTTCTCCATTCTAGGGAATGAGCATCCTATTTTGTGAGTGTACTTGTTCTTACAGGACCCCGTTTTTATTGTCCCTCTGACTCTGTTTCTCTTTGCAGGTCAAAGTCGCAATCCTTAAGTACATAGAGACTCTCGCACAGCAGATGGATCCAGGAGATTTTGTAAATTCAAGTGAAACCAGGTTAGCAGTGTCTCGAATCATCACCTGGACCACAGAACCGAAAAGCTCAGACGTTAGGAAGGTATGTTTGCTTGCTTACAATTGAAGCACATTCCAAGTATCTTTTCAACTTAAGCTGCTGGTGTTTCTTGGTTAAAAATGATCCTATTTTTCTTTAAAAAAAAAATCATAAGCRAGACATACTTTTTTTTTTATCCTTCTCAGCAAAAATATGCCTTTATGAAGGATCAAAATTGAGGAAGGTAAAATTCACTAAAAATAGTTATAATTCATACAATTTTGATGGAGATTTTCAAGATGTGTTTCATTTTACATTTATGCATTATTGTGTTGTCAGTAGGCATTTTCTATRCAGATTTAGTGTTATTTGCTGAGCAGCCTCTGTAATTGTAATAGCACGTTCATTACAAGAATAGTGAGTGTGGTAGCAAGCTTACAGCTCAGTCTTAGGCTTTTTTAGTCCTCTGTGTGCAATTAAAACATTGGATAACTGCTGACCTTTTGAGAAAAGAAAGAAAAAGGCAAGTTTGTGTTTTAATAATCAAATATATTAATACATGCTTATATATCTCAAAGAATTGTTCTGGTAATCATGCAGTTCCACAGAAAAGCTTATTTTTGTACAGACTTCTTGAAAAGTGAAAAGATCACTTTTGTGAGATATTCAAATATGCTAGGCATAAAGATGAACCATGAGAGGCACTAATGCAGACTTCAGAAAGGGATTATAAATAGTCGCTTCAAATACAGATAGCAAAAGGCTTAAAATTTTGTTTTCAGTTTGAAATAGTGGGTTTTGTTCTCATCTGGCCTGCTGAGGAGCTCCCGTTATTGACATATTGACACTTCATGAACATCAAAAGGATTTAGTCTCCCAAAGTACAAATATCCATAACAGAGAGGCTATGTTTTCATACTTTTTTCAGCTTTATTTCTGCAAAAGAGGCAGAACTGCTTATTATTATTATTATTATTATTATTATTATTATTATTATTATTATTCCTTTGCAACATCCCACTCAGCTGGAATTTGGTGACTTGATCATTTCTGAAAACAGTCATAGAAATGCCTTTCTTTAGGCAGGATGTTTTGTAGGAGAGAATTGACACAAATAGCTTAAGTTATCTCACAAAATAKTAATACAAAGAGAATAATATCACGTTATATCTTGAATGTTTCTCATCATTTGCTATAGGAAAGTTTATCCTAGGTGTTTTTCATTTCTAATAAAACTTAGGATTAGAGGAAAGCGCCAATGTGCTTATGGGCTTGTTTTGCCTAGTTGCCATATTCTAGTGACATATGCAACACCATAAAACAGGCAGGGAAATGAAGCAGCACTATCTTACAAATCAGAAAAGTTTTATTAGCAAGACACGTGGCAAGCTGGCTTATCTGATAGTTCATATCTCTAATAAACATTTTTATGTCAATAAGTAACTGAATCATGGAAAGAATTGCCACTGAGTTTTATCATCTGGAACACCTTAAGTATATGAAGTTTTCTTGTTTGATTTTTTTCTTTCCATAACAGACCAGATGGAAGTAGCTAAATACTAAAAGCCCTTAATACCCCTTGAAAACAAAAATTTACCAATGCGTAGTCARTGGTGTAATTCTGGTTATATAAACTCATGTATTATCCAGGAGGTTAGGAGATGTTATCACAAATGTTTTCTGCAAGCTTTTACATTTTAATAAGCATATGCTATTTTAGCATGATTTTTTTAGAAATTTAGAATTTATGCCAGCTGTATTTGTGTGCAAATGCTGTTTGCTTTGGTTAAGAATATCCAGCACTATAAGTTAGGCAAAGATGTTGTTTTTTAATCAGCCTTAAGCAGGGCCACCTTAGTTTAGTTCAGTAACAGGGGACTTCTTTCTGGAGGGTAAAAATTTGTGCTTTGGGACTTTAAGTGCAAAATCCCCATATAAATATTTTTAACTCTTAGTGCTGTAACCCTGTGACCAAACCTAAACCATAGTGTAGCTAACTGCAGAAAAGCTAGCTGATACTTAGGAACTGGGTTAAATTTTCTAGAGAGAGCGAGCTTATTTTGAAGCCAAATAATAATTTAAAAAAAAACTTAAAATATTTGTCCTGAAATATGTTAGAAAGAAAGCAGTTTCACATGGACTTTCATGAGTCAACTTCAATTTTAGTATGATAAATGAAACCTTRTTTTGGGGAGAGGTGATGGTATCACTGTTTTTTCTGATACAACTGTCTAGTGTGGACGTTTTGATTGCTTCTGTTTTTTTACAAGCAGTTTAAATAGGCAGGGTCTAATGGACTGGAGAGACAAGCAACAAGCAAGAAAAAGTGGTGACTTCCCAGCATTTTTCAGTTGTGGCTTTTGCTTTTCATCGATTTCTGATAGAAGACCGACCATAAGAAAAACCAAGGGCAAGGGGAACGTTGAAGGCAGGGACACAGAGGSCATTCAGGGTATTCACTTGAAGAGAAAAGACTTATCAGGGGGAGGAGGGCAGAAGCATTGGAGGGAACAGCCAACTGCTGCWGTGCAAAGCTGACTTGTGGCAATCAAACGTGTCAGTATTGAAGTTTAACGAAGAAAATACCAAGGCGTGTGCTGGTATGTGTGCTCATACCTTGGCTCTCAACTGCTAATTAAAAACTGCTACAGTTCATTGCTCTGGAAGCAAGAGGAGGGATATAAATGTCCAAAAGCATTTTCTAAACTACCTGCTGGGAGTGTTTTGGTCCTTAAACAAGCTGCCTGTCCTTCTCTGTAGTGTTAGGCGCTGGTTCTCTCCAGTGCGTGGCAGCCGTTGATGGTGAACGGCGCTCATGGAAACTGCACRTAGGGGCTTAATCTGGGCCTCAGAGTCTCGTACTAAAAAGAGACTATTGAACATTGCAGGACAACTTGATCTCTTGTTAGCCTTTCAAGTGGATATTTGTTAAAATTACAAGAATTTTAGAAAGTCAAATTTCAGGAACTCAGATTTCTTTGATAGAGAGCCCAACGGGAAGCCCACCATTGCTTATCTGACTGCTTTCCTTCTATCGGGAAAAATGTGTCGTTTTTCAGTCAGACCAAGAGAAAATATCGTAAAATGTGGTAACCTTAAAAATAAAGTATGAAAATTTGGGAGGAGGATGCAATCCAGTAGACTGTAAACTCTAATACTGAACAGTTTCCATTTTGAGAGTTMGTTAGTTACTTCCTCGTGTTTGCCTACCTTTAATAGATAAAGGAAGCTGTGGAAAAAAAAGTCCAACTAGATTGGCTGTAGGAGAAGTTATAAAGTGTATATATAAGTTCTGTAATGACAACTCAAAGATCATCACATTCCAGATTCAGATAYCTGGTTTTGGGGTTATTTATTTCAATTTCTGAAACGATACCAGCAGACCAGTTGAAGAGATACTGTTATCTGCCATCTTTCTTACCAGCTGCTAAAATCAGGAGAAGAAATTGCTGACTTGTTCCTGCTTTCTGTAYTCTCCTAGCCATGCAATTCATCTCTCTCTTACATAACTTTTTCCAACTTCCTAGCCCCTCCAAAAGTCATTTTGCTGCTTTCTTCAGTAGTTGAGTAAGTAAGCAGGACAAGGGGGAATTATAGAGTTTGAAGAGCACATTTGTGGAAGACTTTTGTTCACAGATTCCTTTTGTTCACATCTACTAACATCTTTATTCTTCAAACTGGAAAAATTATTTTGTCAGCCCTTGTGATTACCCTTCACAACAAAATCTCTTGCGAATTAAAAAATACTCCAGAAAGGCAAATTAATAACTTYAGTTGTTTCTCTTCCTGTAGGCTGCACAGTCAGTGCTGATTTCCCTTTTTGAACTCAATACACCAGAGTTTACAATGCTGTTAGGTGCTTTACCAAAAACATTTCAGGATGGAGCCACRAAACTTCTCCACAATCATCTGCGAAACACAGGCAACAGCAGTCAGGTATTTACACCTCAAATTATTCTTTCCATCGTTACTGTTTTGTTTGTTTGTTTGTTTTGCTTTGTTTTTCCCCAACATGACTATTTYGGTAGTTACTTGTGAGAGGGAGAAAATCGGGGGGAAAGGAGAGGTTCAATCCTAGATAAAACACTGTCTGAATAATAACAGATATCGCTCTTTGTAGAATTTCCTTCATCTATTTTTTCCTCCAAAGGCTGATTTTTTTTTCCCATGTATGCTGCTTCCAGGTAAAGTGACTTACTAAGTTTGTATGTGATATTTGAGTAGCTTATCTTGTACTTCTGTGATTAATAAGTTATACCTGATCGAAGTTACTGGTAACTACTTAGCCAGTCTTAGAGAGTAAATGGAACTTGTTTAATTTCTGGGCACTAGTGAATAAATACAATAAGAGGTTCGGTAGGAAGCTGAAGGTCCTACTAGAGTGTGTTTCCTTCTCCTCCAGGGACCCATGGGAAGTCCTTTGACAAGACCTACTCCACGCTCGCCAGCCAGTTGGTCGAGTCCCCTCACTTCCCCAACCAACACATCCCAGAACACTTTGTCACCAAGGTAGCGTAAGTCTGTGCTGTCATCTGCAGCATCTAGGGCTTCGTTAAGGGTTGCCCAGAGTTGCAACCCCAGCTATGAAGGAAGAGAGAGGAATTCAGAGAGAAGTGCCAGACACTGGGAAACTACCCGCTGCTGCCCAGAACGACGGCTTAGGCTCCCTGAAGGGTCTGGCGAAGGCAGCRCTAGCCAAGTCCTGTCGCTTTCTGTGTCACTGGCACTACACTTAAATGATAACAAGTTATACTGCACCTACTATGATACACCTTTATTATGTGGAGAACCAGCTCTCCTCGTGACCATGTTTAACAAAAAATAGTAATTCATTTAATATTTCCTGAGTCTGTCATTGCAAGTGAATGTTAATTAAAAACATGAAATCAAAACATGAGATTTATTATCAAAAATAAATCTTTTTTGATTCTACTGTTCTGTCCACTGCCCACAGTGCATTTGACTATGACACAGAAAACATGAATTCTGAAGATATTTACAGTTCTCTTCGTGGAGTCACTGAAGCCATTCAGAATTTCAGTTTTCGTAGTCAAGAAGATATGAATGAGCCTGTAAAACGAGATTCCAAAAAAGACGAYGGTGATTCGGTGAGTACTGAAGCTCAGTGCATCTTCATAACGGCAAGCGAAGGCCAAACCTGCATGTGTGGTGCTATTTGTTGGTTGTGTTTTTTGATGTATAAAGCACTGTTCTAACGAGGTTTCTGTCTTACAACTTCTGAAATGGGACATCTCTCCTAAGTAACTTCAGAGCTTTAGAAAAATAAATTTCTAGCCTTAGCATACTTTGGAAATGTAGATTTTAATAACAGGTAGTAGTAACATTTGGTTTATTTAAAATGCTGGCAGTTTAGAAATGGATTCTCTTGCAAATCAGCTGGGACTCTATTTTCCTTTCTTCCTTTCCTTACTATATATCTTTCTYAAGTCTTCTGTATCATTGCATCCAAAACCTACAGGATTTTTGATGCTACATGTGTTATGTTAAACTTCTGTGTCTGTGGAACTTGGACTTGTAGGTGTGGTGAGCTCAGACATGGTTTTGATTAATTTGCATCAAACTTCTAAGGTAAAATATTGAGTATTATTAAGTGCCAGGGAAGTGCTGCTGAGGTTTTTCACCTGAAGAGGGAACTTGAAAAAGTGATTTAGGAATATTAGGAAGCGCTTTGAAACTTGTAAGCTGTTGCTGTGTAAATGAAATGGAGATGGAATGAACTGAAATTGCAGTGTGTTCTTAAATGCTTCTATGATGTTTCTTTTCCTGCAGATTTGCAGTGCATCTGGAATAGTGGACCTGCGAGCGGGAGGTGGTGTAGGTGATACAGGCCGGACAGCTCTCGACAACAAAACCTCCCTACTGAACACAATGCCTCCCCACTCCTCRCCACGTTCCCGAGATTACAATCCATACAACTATTCAGATAGTATAAGTTCATTTAATAAATCCGCTTTGAAGGAAGCGATGTTTGATGATGATGCAGAGCAGTTCCCTGATGGTAAGCTGCAGATCCCATCCTTGGCTAGAGGGAGCATGGTGAGGGCTTTCTTTCATATTTTAGCTCAGTCTCTGAACTCATGATTAGTTGTATATATAAAAGCTTTGGAAAGAGGTAGCACARATGTCACAAATAACATACCACAAATCAATCCTGGTGAGTGACATGGCTGGATTAGGTCTGAGAAGAGCCTTAATCTGCTCTGCTAGTGCTCTGGAGTCACTAGCCTTCCTAGAGTGAGTGGCAGCACTAGAAAAGGTAAAGCAAAGTAGGATTGCAGGAGAGCCTTCCAGCATTAGTTTCCTAGCTGAGCTGTTGAAGTGCAAACACGAGTCCTATTTGTACTGGACTCCCAGCCWTCCTTTTGACTGTTACTGGCAGGAAGACTTGGAAATTCAGGGCTAGATGGAAACACTGTAGCGGCTTATTTAGTCCAGCCAGAAACACTTAGGTATGAAAATACGATATGTGGACATTTRTCTAATGGTTGAAAATCTTCAGTAGAAATGCCACAGCATACCTGTAATGGCCATTTTAGTATTTTGCCTCACTTAACAATAAAATGATTTTCATAGTTGCAGCCTAAATATATGTATTTTTCCCCCCGGTGGAGATGCCCTTTATCTGAAGAATAATTTTTCCCTGCTTGAGCAGGGAGGTTGGACTAGATGATCTCTAGAGGTCCCTTCCAACCTCAGCCATTCTGTGAATAAGGGAAAAGGCCTTTTTATGTTGCTTTTCAGGTTTCTTGAAAGCAGTTTTAAGATTATGGCTTAAGATTTCTGCCTCTGTATCTTGCCTTATTCTTGTCATTATAGACTTTTTTTTTCCCCAGCTACTTTCATTATTTCTCTGACTTAACCAAGACTCTTTGAGCTCTCACCCTCTTTTGCAGAACATTTGCARCTCCTCTTACATTGATTTCATTGACATATTCTATATATGCTCTCCATGTTCTGTCATTAACAAAAGCATTAAACACAACCAGGACAAACCCAGGACAGTCCCAAGCAGCGACAGCCCGAGATTAGCTTTATCTTCCGAGATTAACAGAAAGCTCTAAGATACGTGGCAATAAAAGGAAAGAACTTGTTCCTTTAGAATAGGCTGTCCATTCTGCTCCTCTGCACGTCTGCCACATAACACAGCTGYAGAATGCAGTATCACTCAGTCCTTTGGGCAAACATTAATGATCCATTTAGAGAGCATACCTTAATAGGCAGTAAAAGTGCTTGTAGAAAAAAAATGTTTCTACTTTCAGGTGTTTATTCATCCAAAACAGAATGCTAATAGAAACAATGGATATAAAAACAGTATTTTTTTTTGTCAAAGATACTTGCTGTGTTGTATGTGTTTTCCAGAGATAGTAGAAGTTTATGAGTTAAGCTTTTATTAGTTTTTTGCTGTATCATAACATTTCTAATTTACAGTATTGAATATAATAATAATGTTCAAAGGCTGTGGTTTCTCAGTATATGGTCTCATAAAATTATTCTGGAAAATATATTTCTTGTATATCAGTAACAGGAAATCATTTTGGGAAAGGATACAGATCTGGGAACATTTGAGTTTTTATTATTACTACTTACCCTTCAAAATATTTTTTTTTTGTCAAAAATTTCAAACTTCTTCATTTGCATTTCTGTTAATTTATCCAAAAGTCTCAGTGCCAAGGTGGAAGCTATATGTTTTTATTTAAGACTGGTGGGGTCTAGGTGATGGAATTAAAARAAAAGAAAAAAAATCTAGAGTTGTCCTGTAATGACTCTTACCAGGATACGTTCTGGGCAGAGTAATGCTCAGAGTGATGCTCAGTGTGGTTCTAGGCTCCTCAGTACAAGAGGGACATGGAGCTTCTGGAGAGGGTCCAGCATAGAGCAACAAAGAGGATTAAGGAACTGGAGCATCTGTCCTGTGAGGAAAGACTAAGTGACCTAGGCCTGTTTAGCCTGGAGAAGATTGAGAGGGGGATCTGATCAATATGTATAAGTACCTGAGGGGMGAATGTAGGGAGGAAGGGGCCAAGCTCTTCTCAGTGGTGGCCAGTGATAGGACAGGGGGCAATGGGTGTAAGTTGAAACACAGGCAGTTCCATCTCCAGGTGAGGAGGAACTTCTTTCCTGTGAGGAGGACAGAGCCCTGGCACAGGCTGCCCAGGGAGATTATGGAGTCTCCTTCTCTGGAGGTCTACAAACCCACCTGGATGCCGCCCTGTGCCCCGTGCGCCGGGTGTCCCTGCTGGAGCAGGGGCAGGTTGGACTAGATGATCTCTAGAGGTCTATTCCAACCTGAACCRTTCTGTGATTTGTTCTGGAGAAGGGCCTAACTGGCTTGGCTTTGCTTTTACTTCTGCTGTTTTATTCCAGAGAAAATTCTTCAGACACTTAGCACTTGTGTGTTAGAAGTCCAGATACTGCTGTGAAAACATGGCTTAAAAGGTTCTAAGCAAGTCTGTCAYAGGGGAGAAAACACAAATGTCTCTTCTTGGATTTTCGAGTTACATACTTTAGGTATAGGTCAGACTTAAAAGGATTCAGAGAACTTACCAGCTTTTGAGTATTGCGGGACRTTGAAATCATTTTATCTTCTTTTTTGTCTACCTTTTTTTTTGGTGATAGTAAGACTATTCAGGAATGTCGACTGCACTGAAAATATATTAGTCAAGTAGTAATTTTCTAAGACAAATCTGGGGAAAATTAAAGGCAGGTAAATTTTAAGACCAGCCATCCTAGAAAGTATCTTGAGTTATACAGAAGATATTCATTTATTTTCASTAATACACATATTTGTTTTTGTGTATTTCTTTTCAATAGAGCCTCCCATGGACCATTCTGATCTGGTTGCAGAATTACTGAAAGAATTATCAAACCATAATGAGAGAGTTGAAGAAAGAAAAGCTGCCCTCTATGAGCTCATGAAGTTAACTCAAGAGGAATCTTTTGGGGTTTGGGATGAGCATTTCAAAACAATACTACTTCTGCTGCTTGAAACACTTGGAGACAAAGAGGTAAATTCAGATTAATCCAATTTAAAATGTTAACAAAGCACGACCTTGATATTCAGCATCTCTCAAATTTGTATGGGTAGGAGGGGACAAATCTCACCCGATCTTAAAAAACAGAAATCTTCTTATGGCAGTTGAAATTCGAAATAATAAAATATGGTTAAGTCTGAATGCCCCAGTGGTGAAAAGGGTGTGAGCAATACTCCCCTTCTTGAATCTTTCTTCTTGATTCCCTTATGATAGATTACAAGAAATATTTTTCAGGGGGATCCCAAATTTACCTGTGTATAGCCCTAGCAGACTTGAAATATCAAACCATCGTCTATTGGGAAAACATTTAAAAAATGAGAGGTTTCTAAAATGCAGTAATGATCATTGGAAAGCCCCTTTGAGTTCAATGTAAATATATTTTACGGCTATTACATTTCAACTGCTGAGTTTCAAAGTGATACCAATACCACTTTTTTTCTTTGAAAAACTTTTCAGTATCTTTTGAAAAATAGTAATATGTGATGTTGATGCTGAAGGGTTTTATCAGCTTACTTGGACAAAACTTTACCTGGCTCTGCAGTTTTTGAGTGGCATAGACAACTCCATTAGTTCATGCAATTTTTGAGTAGCATAGACAACTCCATTAGTTCATAATACCTGAATTATTTGTAGAAAGGAAGAGCTGGGTCAGCTACAGAAGATGGGGTTTTTTTCTAGCTGTATTTGTTACACATGGTTCATACTAAATATACAGATGGTCTAATTAATATTTTTCTATTATCAAAGATTTCTTTGGTGGTCAAACAAATGATAAAATACGTTTATTTAAAGATGCATATTCTCACTTATTACTTGATCTTTAGCATGCAATCAGAGCCTTGGCATTGAAAGTTCTAAGGGAAATTCTAAGAAATCAGCCAGCAAGATTTAAAAATTATGCAGAGCTCACAATCATGAAGACATTAGAAGCCCATAAGGATCCTCATAAGGAGGTCAGTAATTACATTTTTTCAGAATATTTCAGAATATATTTATTTCAGAATGAAAAAGCTGTGTTAGTGTTTGAGCAATCAATCAGATCTTACTAAAGAAGTCATTTGGTTTATAATCAAGTATTTGAGCAATGTTAGGTAATAAAGGTATGTAAGAGGGGAAAAAATGTAGTTTTATAAGCCCTGAGATGCCTTGCATTGCTCCAACAGATGGATGTTGGATTGATTGCTATCCAAAGAGGATATAGTGCAGTAGCCAGTTATGGCATTATAGCACATCCAGGAACAACTGGGAGGAGGGATTTTTTCTCCTCTGTGTGACATCTTAAGCCAGTAGGTTGTATCTTGGAGATCTAAAGTACATCACTAGCATGCCCGCTTGTATCTTGGAGATCTAAAGTACATCACTAGCATGCCCGCTTGAGAGAAGGGGTGGACTATAGCAAAGAAACATCAGCCCTTTCCATTTTAGCCAGCCCTTCAGTGTTAGAGAGCATAGCTTTGAATGTTGTTAGGAGAGAGAACCCAGGGAGATGCAAAAGGRAAAAGAGTTGGCTGTGTGCCTAGAATAGGGAGGGAGTTCAGAAGCAGAAGACTTCAAGTAGTTGAATTATAGCTTTAATCTTGCCCAGAAGTACTTATTTCGAGTGTGATGCTCATGCATCGGTGCGTATTAGAAGCATCGAGTGCAGTAAGCACCCAGGTATTAAGAGGCTTACATAAATATCGCTACTGTTATGCAAGAATTATGAGTTTGATGTTGGCTGAGCCTATCCTGTCCCCCTGCACCCGGTTCAAGGATGTGTCCTCTGTGAAACTTATAATCGAGCTGCAGGTTTTGAAGTATGATTGCAGTTCTTCCCATGCCAGTAGCTTCTTTGACTCTTTTGATAGTCATTCCTCCCCATCCTCTGCTTTTTTTGTTGTTGTTTTGGGTTTTTTTTTTTTTTTTTTGTATATTCTGTTTATGACAGTGTTTTTGAAATGAACATGAAAACACGTCAGTGACCAAAAACCTAATGMGCAATAATGAATGGTCACCCAAAAACTGAAGATTAGAAAACTGGAGAAATTTCAACGGATAGTTGAAGGCTGGGATCACGTGGGAAATCTCTTGGTCAGGCAGGTCTGGACAGTGCTGCTCTTGGTATTGCTCAGTACGTATTATTAGTCAGAATACTGTAAGAGCCTTGTTTATAGGAAAGTGATATGTCCACTAGCTGTACCTTATATGCAGATTTTCAAAAAGTGTCTTGAATTCCTGTATTTTTAAGTATTGTAGCTCTGTTGAGTGGAACAGTAATTTTCCAAATACCATTACTGAGAGAACACTGACCATAGAAATTCTGTCTTGTAATTGATTTTTCCATATCTTTATTCTTTGAGCAGGTGGTGAGGTCTGCCGAAGAAGCTGCCTCCATGCTGGCTACTTCCATTAGCCCTGATCAGTGCATCAAAGTCCTTTGTCCAATTATCCAGACCGCAGATTACCCCATTAATCTGGCTGCAATCAAAATGCAGACGAAAGTCATAGAGAGAGTATCTAAAGAAACCCTTGCTCAGCTTTTGCCCGAGATTGTGCCAGGGCTAATACAGGTAAAACATGGAACACAACATATGTCAGAGAGGAAAGGCCAGAGGGATTTTAATTTAAAAAATCGGAAGTTTATTACCCTATGTCCACCTTATAAAGAGCTGACACACATGGATCTGCACACAACTGATGAGGACTTCTTAGGGTTTGACAGCTAAATTCCTCACATTTTCTGTCTTAAATGGCTGCCGTCTCGTTGCATATCCATGGGAAGGCCGAGGTGGAGTAGGGGACTTGGGGACAGGTTTTTGATGGGGGCGGGGGSGGTGTACAGGAGTGAACCAACTGCAAGGCAGCAATAGAAACAAATGTGGTAAGGCAGAATTTAGGGAAAGAATCACTGCCTGTTAAGCAAATACTTCCTTCAGAACATGGAAGCTCTGAAGTTAATGTCTTCTGCTTTGTATAAATATCACTATTATCTAGAGCTGTTTCTTTTATGTTCTCCCCTACTGTGTGTCAACATACAGCATGATAGCTGCTCTGCTTTCACAGTGTAACTTATGAACAGGAACAYACTGGTTTATTTTCAATCTGAGAAGTGCTTATCAACAGGGATTCAGAAGCAGGATTCAGTTTAATTGCATGCCCTGAATTTGCTTTTTTGACGTTGGAATGCTTCATTGGGTTATCTTAGCATTCATTTGCTGTAGATTTTAATGTATTTATCATAAGGATAAGCAAATAGCTTTGAGGCTTTTAATGATTAACTGATAAGCTATTAATTTTATTGCTTTCTAGGGTTATGATAATTCGGAGAGCAGTGTTCGTAAGGCGTGTGTTTTCTGCCTTGTAGCCATTCATGCAGTAATTGGTGATGAACTAAAACCACATCTCAGTCAACTCACTGGCAGTAAAGTAAGTAAAAGATACCGCATTAAAAAAAAATGCTTGTTTCATAATTGCATGTATGGCATTTGCATTTTGATTGCAGAGCTCGTAAAAGTGTCTATTTGAATAAAAATATCAAGGCTGCTGAAACTCACAGAGGATTAATGTAACTTTAGCATAAAAGAATCAAAACTGAATATCCATATGTTTTCAGATACTGATACAAGTCAGCTCATTAAAAGAAATACTAAGTTGTATTTTTTGCTGCTGTAGTTACATGCTATCAGAGGCCAAAAACTTCAAATATATATTTAATAGTTTTCATGTTTTAAGCATGCTTGAGTTGACTGTCAGACTTGAATATGAAATAGTAGTAACTGATGTACTAAGCCTGGCTTTTGCCTTCTTTTTCTCGATGTGTTTTTCATGCAACTGTAGGTTGAACAGAAATGAATTTAATACACAGATGTTACGTACAAGGGTTTTATATGGTCTCCTTGCCTATTCCTTTGCTTTTATCATTCCTTTCAAAGATCAATTCAGGAAGCTTATAGTGTTTTCAGCATCTTTTACCTACTGCTCTTATATCCTCACATGAATGGCTGTATTTTAATTGCTAATCCATTTGTCCTTGGGAAGAGAACAGGACAATTAATTTTGTACATCTTATTTTAAGACACTTGCATCTTAAAAAGGACCTAGCAGTGACTATGTGGAAAGTGATTCTAGAATTCTAGACAGCATTCCAAGTTTTAGTGGAAAAAAAAAGTAAATCAAGAGCTCAGATGATTAGAGACTTAAAGCTTCAGCACTATCTTAAAGCAAAATTTAAAAAGCTAATATATTCAGAAGGCTTGTAATTTTGGATAATAATCCATCTATCCAAGTCCATATGCTGTATATTTATTTTAAATGTCTTTTAGTTTCTCCTTCAGAGAAGTCGTTTGATCAGTTTCCACTTGGGACAAATTTTGTCATGCTTGAGGTTTTCATTGGCAATAATGAATAAATTTTTTTTTTCTTTTTTTTTCTTTAAAAAGAGAATGGCTTAATGATCACTTTCAGTGCATCATTCCCATAGGCTACAGTAAGGGTCTTGCTGTATGGTTTGTGAATACTAATTCAGTGAATTTCTGTCTTAAATTTCCAGATGAAATTATTGAACCTTTACATTAAACGTGCACAAACAGGCTCTGGACCAGGGGATGCCACAGCAGATGTTTCTGGACAAAGCTAATGAAGCTGACAAGAGTGAACCAGGTCTCCTAAAGAAAGGGCAAGGCCCTCTTCACTGAAAGGAAAATTCTTACACACAATTTTGAAACTCCTTTTTTTGGGTTTTTTTTTTTTTTTTTTTTTTTCTTTAACCATTGGCTGTCCTCAGCCTGCATGTGACTGTTGCAATAGAGTTATTCCAAATCCAAGACAAAAGCAGTATTAACATCACTCGATCAAAACAAAATAAAATTTAAAAATAATCTAATCCATTAGTTTTCCTATTCGCAATCCTCTGTGTCTTCCCATTAACTTTTGCCAGTGTTACTGTATTAATTTTTTTTTTTAATGCTAATTAAACAGGTATGCTTTAAGCTTCAGAAGTTAAAAGTACAAACTCTGTTGCTTTCATTCAGCTGCAGATAACATTGTTTTTATTGCTATTTTGTTGGAGTATCATGTCCTTTGCTAGAAGCAAGAAGTGATGTGAAACAAGGCAGGACTAGTCTGAACTGCAGTGAGACTCAGTCACTGTGTTGGTGGTTCGTATTATTTACGGCTTGTTTGGGATATTCTGGAGATTGAGAAATATGCCTATAAAAAAAGCTGGCTCAGTCCAGTTCTGTAAAAGTGATATTGTTCATTGGTTGTATGTTTGTTGCATAAATAAGAATTTAGTGTGAACAGTAGAGGACTAGGACAGCTGGTAGCTCCTCGTGTGGAGACGGCGCTCCCGGGGAGCCCTGCGGAGCGGGCGGCACCGGGGCCCTCTGCGCGCCGGCGGCAGCGTTCATGGTCACTTGATGGATGTGAACCATCCCTGTCACCTTTCCTTCTTCAAGCAGGATGCTTCCGAATGGAGTGCTCTGCCCAAGCATGCTCAGTATGTATTTATCTTTATCACTAGAATGTTGCCTCTCAACCTAATCGCTGGAACCAGTAGTCTTGTATTGTAACTCACACGGGATTTGATGACTACAGTGCAGAAAACAACTTAATTGTTACCTTCCTAAAAGCACCGAGGTTTTCTGCATTGGATTTCAATGGGAGGGAGGGGGAATAGTCACAAATGCAATGGATCTTGCCACCTTTTAATTTAAGAAGAGTATATTTTGGATGAGTTGGGAAAGCTGCACCAAACTACTTGCGTGGTTTTCTTGAATAGCATCCTCAAGACCCATCTGGATTAAGGTGTGGAAATGTTTCCAGGGTTTGTTTTTTTCCATTTTTGAAAGAGTTAGTTTATTGTGAATAATGGTTCTTTGTATTTATGAAGTTGATAATGGAAAGAGAGAACAAAAATCAAGTAAACATGTCCCTAGATGTTGTCTTTTCTTTCTTTTTCTCTTCTTTCTTTCTTTTTTCCTTTTTTTTTTCTTTTTTTTTTTTTTTCTCTTAACTGAGATCTGGGATGAAAAAGACCCTTCCTAGGAATGGTGGAATTTTTTTTTCTTGATTTTTTTTTTTTCCTTTGATTATGATGTTGTCTAGTTATAAAAAGTATATCCTGATAGGAGAGAAGATCGCGGTACCAAGGAGGATGATCTGTGCTAGGCTAAAATTCTCTCTACCTCTTCAGGGTGACTAGTTTTTGAATGAGCTGCTGCCTATAGCACCCAGTGGAAGAACTATTGACAGAAACTCTTCTTTATTCTTTTGTTTTTCTTTCAAATTACCACTTAATATGTATTCAAAACTATTCTTTACCATGCAGCCAAGTCTCCTAAGAAACTACTTACACACTTTACTTGCTAGATACCCTGAAAAACAATACTGAACAAAGATGCAGTCAGATGCTTGTAGTTAAGCGGAAGATTGTTTTCACTTTAGTTTGAAGTGAATCTGATAGAGAAAGTTGAGATATGATYGTTAAAGAAGTAATGTCATTGCAGAGATTTATTCTATTGGAGGAAAAGTTGTAGAAATATATGTAAAGACTTAAAAACAAGACTGTCATAACCTGTCGCTAGCCCTTTTTAGCAGCTACATCAGGAAAATAGTATTTCCTCTTTCTTTCCTTTGTTATGTGTAACATTCTTGTTGTTTTCTACTGTTTAATTACATTGTGTATTTATAGTTCTATGCTTACCATTGTGCATATACTGGCAATAAAATGTACATAACATTACTTTAAAAAATTAGCAATGTATACATTCTGGTTTTATTTGATCACATGCTCTAAAAATATTATAAATGTCTGATACAACATTGSTTTAAAAAAATCTTCAGAATCTTCATGCTTTGTGTGTCTGAATGTTTCTTTAGATACTTTCATAGAGCTGTCTTGGCAGTAGAAGATAAACTTAGCACAGGTCTGCTAAATGAAAATAATTTTGGAAACCTGAGTAATACCTTTATGATGATCAGATTTATTTCATTTAGGCAGGCTTCATATGTACTTCACTTATGCATACATTATTTATACATTGTGGAGGGTATTTCTGATATTTTAAAAACTTTTTTCAATTAAAGATGTTGCAATTTACATTTAAATTATATAAAAATAGTTWAAAACACACAAATTCTAATCTTACAAGGCTTGTATATTGATCCTGCTTTTTCTACAGATAATATTTGTTTTCATGAGATCAAGATAACTTTGCTGCTTACCTGTGTTTGATGATGTTAGTTCATACAGCAAAAATAAGTGTATTGTAGCCTATTTCTTCTGGTCAAATGCATTATTTTTTTCTTACRTGTAAGCAAAATGGGGGAAAAAAAGCCATAGAACTTGGTCAGTGATGTTGTCATCCCACATAAGTTTGAAAAGCTGTGTTTGAGGTACAGGGAGGGAAGATGTTTAGAAGAAAGTAGTCYAAAAATAGTGCTTCTAAATCATCTTTAAATCTTTAAATATTGGAAGTGTAGATATCCCATGTACTAAAAAGCATAAATGTAATACATTTAGGTGAATCTTACAATTACAGTATGACTGGCTTTGTTCCTAACAGAAGTGAGGCTGTTGTGCATGGATAAAATCTGCTTCATATTAAGTCAAGCCATCAGAATGTAAGAATTTACAGCAAAATGCTTTCCACTGCAACAGGTATCAGATTCACAGCAGCGTTTCTGCCTTCCTTTCCTATATTAGCAGTAAACATTAGCTTAAATATTTTGGAATTACAATTAGTCACGCCTTATGTTTGTGCTGCAGGTGCTTTCTCTAAAGAATTAGCATAAGGACAGAGAAGAAAATCAGAGAAGTAAGTCAACAGTCCTCCTGAAAGGGTTTTTTTTTTCTTATCTTTTTAATGTGCTGTAAAGATGGTCCCCATTGCAGTGATTTGACTGCTGAAAGGTTCTGAAAAGGTCTACAGTGGRGCTTAATGAAAGAGCAAGAGGACAAGGGAAAGCAAGGTAGGGCAGGAAAGATTTAGGGGACTTGGATGTCCTTTGCTTTAAGGACAGAGTAACAGGGCATGTTCAGCACAGCTCATAGCAAGGCAGGTGGGATAGTAAGCTTAAACTGTAAGGAGAGCTGATCACCTAAACTTTCCTGAATTTGGTCACTTGTTTCTTTCTGAAGACCAAGATGGGAACCAGCTGAGCTACGTGTGAGCTGAGTGTATTATTTGACCATATTATTTGAGGTCTGAGTCCCAGAGTAAAGAGCATTTGTGTCCTGCAACAGACTTTCATATTCAGTAGCCTGTATGGATGTTTAAGCATTTGAGTATATCCCGTTAATCAGCCCATAGATGCACGATGTTTATCCTTTAATTTTTAGTAAAGGATTCTGAATACAGTATTGTTCCTTTTGAAAATGAGCCTGAAAGAGAAAATAATCTTGAGGAATAAATCCGAGTTACGCTACAGTTAATGCCTGCAATGCTCAAGGCTCGTGAGAACAGTTCAGTTTGTTGTGGTAACACTGGCTGTGTGGGTTGGAACTTGGCAAACAAAGGCATGGGGCACAATAAACATAAATAAGATGGGGGTAAATGGGCACCCAGGGACAAGGAAGATTACCAGGAGAATGAAAGCTAATGCTCTCCCCGCATTAGAACAGTAAACTGATGAGTTTTGCAATTGCAGACTTAATTCCATCTAAAATGAAAGCGAAATGAAGCATATGTTGAGGGAGGATGAAGGCATGATTGAGAAACRTGAAAAGCGTACTGCAGTAGCGAGGGGAAAAAACATAGTTGTTAGATTGGTACAGAAAATGATACTGCTCATAACTGAGATCTAGACTTCCTATCATTGGCAGCAGATTAAAAAGGTGACCAAACTTAATCCCAAGTACAGAAGTTGAATGGCTTGTCCATTCCGGTGTGTTTCCTATATTAGATCTTGCTGTTGTCCACCAGTGCGGATGTCTGCACCGCWGTGAACTCGTGCTGAAATCAGTAGTGCTTCCGCTAACATTATGTCATTCTCGGGTCAAAGGTAGGGCCTGTTTGTCTTAGCAAGATTTATACCAGGAAAATCAAAGGTAAAGACCTCAGTTAGGCAATGGGCAGACATTGGTATCGCCTCTCTGTGGCARGGCATCTGTGCAAGGTCTTGAGAGGCTGCCTGAATGGACGAACTGGCTTCTGCCCACAGGCTGCTKAGTCTGAGCACAGAGAGTTTACATTAGAACATCAGGGAAGATGAGAAAACAGTCATTTCRGCTTAAGCAGCTGAAATGCTGGCCTACGTATCATAGATGGTTATGCTTTTCTGTACGTGGAGAAATCCTGTGTTGTTTGATCCATTTTGAGCCTTCACATGACAACTGGGGGCATGTTGGAGGACTTAACCAGCTCGGTTGTTTCAGTCAGATGAAGTTACCTGTTCTCTCTAAGGAGTTTTCATGCATCACTACTTACATAGTCTGAATTTGCCCAAGGATAAATTTTAATTGAATTGTGACTGATTGTTTAGAATTTGGCARATTTTATTTAAAAAGTCTTTTATTCAAAACCTGTATCCTTTGGGCTCCTATTCCTGATTTTTCTGTTTGGAGGGAATTGAGGCTGTAAGATTTGGAAAAGTCATTGAAATTGAAAAGCATTAGTAACAYATCCAGTGCTACTTCAAAAGTGGCTTTTGAACTTTCAGTGGTCTGCACTGAAATTGTGGGGTTTTTTTTCCTCTCTATATACAGTATTTCCTGAATGGAGAGAGAGGGAAAAAAAAAGGGGGGGGGGGACCCAGGAGGTCTTAAATAATTTACATGGGATTTTCTTCTATTTCTTCATTCTGTGCCACTGCTTTTCCCCTTTTCACTGTCTACACTCTTAGAGTATTTGGCTGTTGTTTAGTATATGGCATCTATGTGCAAGATAATTTTTTTCTAGATACAAAGTATATCATCTGTGTAGTTCTGTGAAGCCTCCTTTCACAGATTGCTTTAACATTCAGTTATTAACTCTATTATCAAGAATGTAAGTTGGATGCCCCCTTAAATGTAATGGCAGTAAATAAAAACGCTGTTTTCAAGTGATGCTCTAACACAGAGGCAGGTATGTTACTGATAATTTCCGTAGCATSTCAGCCAAAATGGAGAGCAGCCCAGGTATCACTCTGCACACCCAATAAGAGGGCAAAAGAATGAAGGGAGAAGCAAATGTATGAAGTGCTTCAGAGAATTCCAGTTATGGCAAAGGTATGATTTTTTTTTTCTTTTTTCTTTTTCCAAATGATTTGGGTTCTTGGTGACACACGATAGACTAAAACTGCTATTCAGAAGAAGCAGTACCTCAACCAAAGACTTACTTTAGGGGTCAGTACAAACTTTTGCCACAGGTAAGACTTTCTTGGGGGSCAGACTACTAGAACTGCTGTAGAAGCTGTTTGTGTTTTGGTAGAATGAGGTATGAATGGAGCTTGGGGCTCTGTAAACCAGTTGCTCATGGCAAACCGTGTTTCACTGGATTCCTTGTTTCAACKAATTCAGTTTGAATTTTGATAGCTGATATTTTCTGATCAGCCTGTCAGCAAATGCCCTTTATACTAGAAGGKCCTCCAGGGTATTCATCTACTCTGTATTAACCTTTTCTTGATCAGAAATATGCTTACAGCAGAATAGCAGTTTAAAAAAGTCCATCCAAGTCCATGTTTATTTGATGAAAGAACTGGAAATAAGCCTGTGGCTGCTAATTCATACCTAAGAAAAACATGATGAGGAAGTTCTAAAAGAAGCATTTGTGTTTTCCCCTATATTTTTCTCATCTCTATAATCTTTGCTTTATACCCAAAAAGGAGGTATCTCAGAAGAGAAATAGATCACTTGTCTTTACAGTTCAGGAACCTTGAACTCTGAGGCATTTTTTTGCCCCTTGCTTTAAACATTGCAAAGTTTAAGTAATCCCAGTGCATCCAATCTATGGAATATGCWGAAAATGCAGCAGCCGTGGGCAGATGTGCCAGTAGGAACATGAAATGATKGCGGTCCTGCTACCTTTGTAGCCCTGGAGAAAAAACAGCAGTATTTATCCTTCATACTGAAGTGAAGGCTTCACTGTAGGCCTTATCTTCACTATTGCAAGGCCTCACTCACTGAAGGGCCTCGCTAGGCGTTTCCCTCATGGGAGGAAAGGTTTCCTCACAGCGGCGGCCTTTCGGGAGAACAGAAACTTGCGGGCAGACTTTCCTCTTCACAGTCACTGCTACGCCTTCCCAATGGAGTTAAGACAGCGCCAACAATTTCCCCAGGCTGCTGAAGGATACTGGTGTTTCCACTGCCTTTCTGKATAAAAGATAGCCGTATTTCACAGGATTTACCCAGAAAAAAATGGGCATTGACCCGGGGTGGTGGATAGCAAGGCGTGCGCGGCACCCCTGCGTCATTCTCTGCTCCTCAGCAGTGCGGCGCGGAGGGGAATCACGGCTCAAGAGAGCGGAACCGAGTGCGGAGCAGGAGCTTCCGGCATGTTGGGAGGCCGCCCTTCCCGAGCAGCCTCTGTGAGGCTGCTTCAACCACGTGAGAAAGGGGATTTTTACCCCTGGAGGATGTGGGAAACAGCAAGGCGATTGCACAGTATGATACGAAGAGAGGGATACGGTGTACAAGCTTGCATTTAAAACCCTGTAGCGTCTAGCTCAAGTTCTTAAAAGAAAAAAAAAATCTGATTTGTGATGTTTTGAAGAATGAGATCTTCTTGGAGTAAGGACTTTGTTGCTTTCCGTATGGAGAATTAAGAGGACAAACACTGGAGGTTTTGATCAGCAAAGCCATGAGAAAATGTCAGTGCCAGAAAATGTTAGGCCTGGAAAGGTGCCCAGAGCTGCCACAGCACCTCTGGGATATGGAATCCTGTCCGTGAGGAACCAGGAGGTACGGAGCTGATTCCTGTACCTTGTATGTGAGAGCGTGCAGGAAGCCGGCGGTTCCGCGGGGGAGACTGAGAGTCCAGCAGTGATATAGAGGCTGCTAAGGTGCTTCTACAGAGGCAGCAGGCACGGCGTGGCCGGATCACCACCACCCAGTGTGTGCTCCGCTACAGACCTCTGACTCCTCTGCAAAAGAGCTACTCCATCCTCAGCCACAGCGACTTGGTAGCTTAGGTTTGGAACTTGGGTCTGATTTCATGAAATCTAAAGGAAATTTATCTGAACACTGTAATGTCAATCTCTTCAATGGCTACAAATATTCTCCATTGGCCAGTCTTCTGTGTAGGCCAAAAAACATTCCAAAAAAGAGAGGAAAGCCAAGAGAACAGCCACCAGATCTGCATCTCATAGCAGAGACTTGGAATTGGTCAGTACCTCAACGCCTTAATCTCATCCCCTTAGATTTAGTAGGTTATATGAGAAATAGGGCTATGGAGATTACAGCAGTAACACCCTGCAAAAGGTTTTCAGCTGTGGAGGTTGCCATCCCCCAGCAGGCAAAACCTGTGAGGAAAGAAGTGTTTCTTGGATTGGTCAAACAAAACCAAAGTGAAGTTTTTGTAAACTGACTTGAGAGCATTAAAAGCAATCCACATTTCTCATTATGTATAAAGTTACTTCACTTTGCCTCACAGTAAGCATACTCGGAGGCAAGTGCAAACACYAGGTGTGCTAAATGGCTAATCGATCTCACCAAAGCAGCCTTGCTAAATTACTAAAAACTGCTAAATTAACTCGGTGTGTTCGACACTGCTGCATGGCAAGCGGTGCAGCATTCTGCTCAGATGCCTTGTGATGCATTGCCATACATCTGCTGGTAACGTCTAATCTGCTTCTAGAATTTGGTCATCTACCACCCAAGTAGATCTGCCACCATCTACCACCAACCCCTGTCCCTGTGATTCTTCCTGATTCCAAAAGTTCCTCCATATCCACATCCCAGTCCTGCTTTCCCAGAGTCTTGAGTATCAGAGGAAGGACTGGTAAGAGTGGCTGTCCTTACAGTGCTCAGGCACAGATTAGGCTCACAGAGTGGTTGAAGTTGGAAGGAACCTCTAGAAATCATATAGTCTAACAACGTCTAAAACCACCCAGTGATCCAGAATAAAAACGGAAGGTGCAACTAAAGAAGATATCCCATTGCTGCTGTCTTTCATAGGATAAAGTTGGCAAGGTCCATTACTGTTTTCCGACTGATCTCTAGCAACAACTGACTTAGGCCACCTTTGGATGACCTGATACATGAAGAACTATCTTCTGTCATGTCTAAAACGTCAGGAGTTGAGTGATCAGAACTGCGGGCTACCCTGCAACCACAGTGACGGATCACACATAGGAGTTTCTTGCTCCTGGTTGTAACCTGTCAGTGCCGAAGTTCATTCTAGTAGCCGCCAAGAATCCAGTCCCAGACACAGATATGGAAGAGGCTGTGGTTGTGCATGCAGAAGTACCCACACAGACGGACTCAAAATAAGACTCATCACTTCCCACCCCTGTGTATGATGGATTCACAGCCAGCCGAAGCTGGAAATGCCATCTGGATGCAAATACCACACTGATACTTAGTGATTCCGGTAATGTGGGTCACTGTTGTCTGCTCTGACAGGTGTTTCCTTTCCAGAGCTACCCTGCATTTAGCAGCAGTTGTTGTCACAGCCAAGAAGAGTCCAAAGATGAAATGAGACAGATGGAAGTGACMCTGTTTACTCTTCTCTATCCCCTGTTTTGAGACTGAAGCATAAAGGCATCGTTCCTGCTTATGTATACACCCATCTTCTGCTTTTAAATTGAAATAGCACTTTACGGACAGCGAAAAATCATCACTTGACAGCAAAATATTTTGAATGAGTTTGCAGGAATACATATATAGTTTGTGACCAAGTTTCTAATGTCTTACATGATTTGTCATTTACTTTCATTCGTTAGTGCAGAATCATTTTTACCAGTCCCTTCACCCCCAAAAAAAGGCAAAAAGCCTTCTATGCCCAGTTTTAATCATATTTAATGTTATTTACTGTAGTTCTTAAGACAATCACTTAATGAAGAATCTAATCATTCTATAATAAAAAAAAAAAAAAGCAGAGAAAACTGAAATGCTGCATTAATAGATCTCATCATTTTGGATGCTCTTAGTGGAAAAATCCAACTATTAAGATTTTCAGGTGCTGAACTGCAATGCATATCCACCCAATAGCCTCCCCACCTTAAATTTCAGGCTTGACTTTGCATGCAAGACACGAGCCTTAGAGCAAGAGATGTTTTAGATAAATAGTGTTGTGTTGCTTGTGTATACAGCGCTCCTTTACAGAGGTTTGTTTAGTGCCTTTTGGGCGGATTATAAACTAAGAAACAAACAAACAAAAAACCTCCTTAACCACAAACAGCATGAGGCTTAAAAACTCACCTTATTTGTCCCCAAACTTGCAAGACTGTAAGCACATACCTTTACATCTAGAGGTTAGTCAAGGGCAGCAGATGTGGGCGTGGGGAATACACAGTGCTTTACGAGGCAAAGTAAGGGAATTAAACTATAACCTGAGAAGTTGAACTTGATTTAAAAAAAAAAAAAAAAAAAAAGTTGAAGTTTTACCTATATATTGTATTGCTGTTTTGCAATGAAGGTTAATCAAAAGACTGTATATGCTGAGTATAACTGACTTTTTTTTTTCTATACGCATAGTTTCCGTTTGAATAATAACATCTCTTCTCCCTGCTTTATTTATTGCTTTAGGTATTCTGAACCCCAGGCCTTGTGCAGTAAGCCCAGCCTAGCGCTGCTGAYTTAGCCGATACTTGCCAATCTTCAGTTAGTCATGAATCTGTAACTTGAAAACTGCTTTTGGTGAAGAATGGCTCACAAAGATATTAAAAAGCACAGCGGTACCTAGGCAAAACATGCAGTGGCAAATGCCTGCCTGTCCCCAAGCCATTTGGGCTGGAAATGAGTTTGCTCCAAGCTGTATTTGCGGAGGACAGAGGAAAGTGCAAGGAAGGGATTTATTTCTGCACAGCTGCAGGTGCCAATGGTTCCTTCAAGGCCRGAGAAACCTGCAGTTTTCATCTTTTGGACTGTGGCACTTGTCCAGTTGCACAATTGTGCTATAAAACTTTTACTGCCTTAAAATGGAAGAATAAGCAACTCTGCCTGTAGGATAGAAGCAGCTGCCATCTCCGAGGTTAGCGGTGCACGTTCCGCATGGAAGTCCCCATGCCRTCCTGCTTGGCTTCCCTGCACCAGCAGGAGCAGCGCTTGCAGCAGGGGGATCGGGACTCGTCAGGGCGGCTTTGGTGGTCACGGGGCTTTGGGATGGTTTGCAGAGCGCGAGGAGCACCCGCAGCTCAGGCCTCTGCTGCCTCAGAGAAGCAGGGCCTTAAAAACTAAGCCAAGTGCACGTAAGGCAAAAGTTGTTTATTAAGTACTTCATCCTTCTCTGCTAATAAATATTGCATCTCCTGCTGGCAGTAGCTTCTTTAGATACAAGCAGTGACAAGTGTATTTTTAGGCCGTGTAAGCACAATACTTAACAAGTCAGTAAAGCAGGAGATGGAATAGGTGGGTTYGTAGCGATGCTCTTGTGCTTTATGGCAGTCTCTGCAGTCTCAGGATCCTGCTCCTGCAGCCTGTGGTAGTTCGAGCTCTGTTAACAAGCCCCTGATCTGGGAGAGGACTGAAACCAGCCTACGGAGGCGGGCGGCTTTCGCATCCTCCCTACCCACAGGCACTGGCTGAACCCAGGCCAGTAGCCCCGTCTGCACCTGCTTGCCTGCATTTTCCTTGGGTGTTTTATTTACAACCACAACAAGCTGCCAGATTTGCCAGGAGGGCAACCAGATTTKCCAGGAGGGCCAACCTGGAACTTGYTGTTTTGTGTTTGTTCCATTATTTAAAAATAGCTGCAGTGATTCAAGCTCCTCTTCTGAAGAGGATTAATAACAAGTCTACTCAGTTCTTAGTGAAGACCTATGTGTATGTGTAAATATATATTATCTGTATTTGTGTGTGTGTGCATATGTATACACCTAATTAGTGTGTTTTTGTGTAGGACATGCACACATAGCTAGGCATATGGAAGGCTGTGAAAATGGTTTGGGATTTGGAGTCCTTTTCTTGCGAATAAGCAATGCCAMAGGGAATGGAGTCTTTCAAGCCCAATGGCCTGTTTACACGTAACACCCTTAACCCGGTCCAGGGGTGGAGACTTCATTTTACAGCTTGCCAGCAAACGCAGCAAAATGGATAGCACGCTATATATGCTTTCCTATAGTTGCTGAAATCAAATAGATTTGATTATTCAACAAATAAAGAAAACAGTAGTGATCACTGGGAGCAAGGGATGCAAATTCATCCAGCCCTTGGCGTTTCCCAGAAGGTGCTTATTAACAGTGAGCTGCTGCATAGCGGTCTTTAGGTGCAACAACACCCTTKGCAAGGTTTCTCCAGCTCTCATCCTTGTTGGACCAAGGGGGAGTTCAGGCCCACAAACGTGTTTCTGGTCTGACCATCTTCCCTAAGGGAGGTTCCTTGGAAGGAGCAACCCCTGTGAACGGCTAAGCCAGCACTGCTGGTTCCTGAGCGCGTTGTCTGTGGGTGTCTCTCCACGTTTCTATGGTTCCTCTTTTATTAGAGGAACCGTACATATTGAAGCCCTCTGTTTTTCTTTCCTGCTGATATTGAGTAAGAGCAGTTGGTTAAAGGAGGGCCTCCTCCTGCTGCAGGGGAAAAAAAAAAATCCAAAGAGGAACCACATTGTTTACTTGTTTGAAGATTTGTGCCTGATGGATATTACCATCACTCCAATACAAAACAGTTGCAACAGATCTAGATTTTTGTTAAGACGTTAGATCGCCGTTTTAAAAGTATTCCTTGCTCTTCCTTCCATAAATTGTAAGAGCTTTTTCATATGTGTTAAAAACCACCACTAACAACAAACCACCAAACAGAAATCCCAGTTTGTCAGGGTTTGTTTCTGTTGCGAGYAGAATGGCCGCCCTCTGCAGGTAACTATTTTCAAGTGAGATTTTTGGCTGCGTGCCCTCGCCCCTCCTCAGCATCTAGGTATCCCAGTAGCAGGATCCGTTCGATGCTTTTCCACTCGCTTGCTGTCAAGCAGAAATGAGGATCCTGAAGGGGGAACAGAGGGTGAAACTGAGCTGAGCTCCAAGTCCTCCACCTCCCCTGTTAATAGGGAATAGGGTGAGGCTGTAACTGGATAAAGCAGCAACCTTTGCTGGAGGTTCAGTTTCTAGTAAATGGTAACCGCCAATGGGTGCTGAAACTGGGAGATAACTGGTAACTTGAGACAAATGTTTAAAATCAAATGCAAGAAAATTACTTTGAGGAAGGCCTTCTGGCCTAAAGAACAGTTACCCTGTGGTTGGACAGTGTTTGTGGTTTTTTTCCCTATCTTTTTTAATGGCAGGAATGACTTTCTTCATGTCTGTCTTAATGACTCAGAAATGAYTGTATATCCCCCACTACCTTTTTTCCTTCTTCTCCTCTTCAGTCCTATATTATAGGTTATATATTGCAGGTGATATTGTCCAAGCACTTCCATGGATCGCCTAAGAAAGGACCAAATGCCTCTCCAAAGTGGAAGAGCTTAAGAAACCTAAGCACAGAGGTGTGAGAGGGGGAACAACTGCAGCTTTAAACTGAATTTGCGTTTTTTCTTTCCTCTTCCCTCTCACTGCAGTGACCATCTYGGAGTGGAGCACAGCGCCCCATCTCACCCCAAAATGCTGTTCTGGCACAGCCAGCCTGAGCATTATTACCATCAGCAGTACCCCACCACGAGCAGCAGCTACCTGCGGTAAGACATGAAGGACTGGGGATGGTTTTAAATAATAATCACCTATATATGTGTACATATATGTATGCACATCTGCGAGAATGCATGTTCTCTGCTAATTCCCACCTTCCAGCTTTCCAGGGCTGGTGATCCCTGATCCTTTAGGAGGCTGATCAATACAGGCACCACGTGGAGGTTTGTTGTGCTCYAGTCTCACAGCTGGTAGGAACGTTGTCACCATCCGTGTGAGCGATGGAAACAGTTCACTGCTTAATGTCATACTGAGATGTGGAAACTTCCTATGTTTTATCTTTCATATTCCTGCTGCAGCCTGCAAGTACAACTGTTACCAAGTAATAGAGTCATATACCTTGGTATTTCATTAGTACTATGAAAATTGCATTTTATTTACTGAAGCTCAGTTAATCTGTAGTAYTGAAAATAGGAGCTTCTTGTTAACTGGTGTGTGGATGGATATTACAACATTTTGCATTGAAATTCTGGTGCAATGTGTAGTTTATTGCATCAGCATCTCCCTATGAGCTATGAACATACTACTTCATGGCTAAAATATTATTCCTGTCTAGTGTTTGGGGTTTTTTTTTTTTTTTTTAATAAATACAAATGACTGTTTTGCCAAGACCTAAGGTAAGTTCCTAACTTCCAGCTAATCTTGACATTAAAATCTCAATTTATAATGTGACTCAGTCTCTGCACTAACCTTTAATACTTTTTGGTTAAAAACAACGTGTATAAACGTGATAGTGTTAAATAATCTGCCTTGATTYTTTGTTTCTTGGCAAAGTCTCATAGCAAGTACTGGATCACTTCTGCTCGTGTAGAACTTGTAGGTGGGTAGGTGCTGCTGYTAGAAATGTGTTAACAGCCTTGGAGTTTAACATGAACTAATGCTGTACTCGAGTCCTGATAAATGGGAAACTATAGTTTTGTTCGTACAGATTTTAAGACTTTGATCTTCCCCTTAAATCCCGTCTGSCTGTCACAAGCAGAAAGTTCACTGCTCTCGAGTGACCAGCCTTCTTCTGTATCACTCTCTGGTCTAACTTAAGCTCCCTTGTGCCCTTTCAGAGTAAGGTTCGAGTTCTCAGTTTAACTTTTTAATACCAGAGGCTTTCGAGCTGACCTGTACYATGTCTGTTGCACTGTAACCATTCCACAACAGTCACTGAGATCAATAACGCCATCATTCCATATCCTTCCATATCCATATCCTCCTCCAGAACTGCTGACAAATATTTCAGTCACAATAATAAATGTATTAATGTGGGGCCTGGTTGCCTTCTTGCCAGGCTTAAAAGAGGCAATTTGCCAGGAGTATTTTTCAGTGATTCTCACCACAGCGGTAACTCACAGCTCGTGTCTGTGTCACTGACTGGAGCGTGTGCTCAGGGCCCTCCTCCTGAGTCTCCCTTTCCTTGGGCTCTTCGTAAAGAGCAGCTTTGGGCAGCTCTTTGTTGGRCTCTGGCTGCAACCAGGCCTGGAAAGTCAGGAAATCGGCTACAGCAGCAAACCAGAACCTTCAAATCCACACAAAAAAGGGCCAGTATCGTTTAAAGCCTATTGCTACATGCACAAAGTGTATTTTGCTGTCTCGGCTCTCCCTGGTGTGTTTGCTAGGCAGCACACGTTTGCTGTCGCACGTCGTTTGCTGCAGCAGCCGCCGCCGCGGGCACAGGGCGCCGCCGCCCCTCAACGGCCGCATGTAACGGCCGCCGCGCGCTCCCGCCCTGCCTTGCGGCAACCCTGACGTCACTTCCTGCGCCTCCGCCCTGCAGCAGCCCCGCCCCCATGCCCATTCGCCGCCTCCTGCGGCCGCCGCTACTTCCCTCCCGTCACGCGCGGCGCGTCCCCACTATTCGCTGCGCGGCTCTGACGTCACCGCTTCCGGCTCGCGCTATTGGCGCAAGCGCCGGCAGCTCCCAGCATGCATTGCGCTCGGYGGCGCTCCCGCTCGGCGGGGCCAAGACGGAGGAAGGAAGAGGCCTGGAGCGATGCATGATGGGAGCTATGGCAGGGAGGAGGCATGGGAGGAGCTTGGTGACGTCGCCTCGCGTGAAGAGCTGCCTTCTCATTGGCTCCGCTCCCTCCTCGCGCCCTCCCCATTGGGCGCGCTGAGGAAGAAGGGCCAATGAGCGCGCGCGCGGGCGCTGCGGCCCGGCCCCCGCGGGCGCTGGGGGCTGGGAGCGGCCGCCATGTTGGCGTGAGCGCCGCGCTGCGGGGCGAGCGGCGGAGCGGGG
>NW_020454694.1:1625723-1699144 GCF_003342845.1 Nothoprocta perdicaria | reverse complement strand
TGCTGAGAGCCCCCCCGCGGCCTCCTGCTGTTGCTGGTGCCGCGGGGAAAGGGCCCCCGGCGGCGCCGCGGGCGCTGCCCCTCGCTCTCCTCCAGCGCCCGCCTTCGCTGCTCTTCCCCCTCGCCGCGAGCGCCAGCGCCGAGCGGCTCCTCCCCGCGCGGCGCCTCCCGCGGGAGCGCGGGCCGCCGCGGAACATGGCGTGGGTGCTCAAGATGGACGAGGTGATCGAGTCCGGCCTCGTGCACGACTTCGACGCCAGCCTCTCGGGCATCGGGCAGGAGCTGGGAGCCGGCGCCTACAGCATGAGGTACCCGCGCGGGGGCTGCCCCGGCCCCGGGCCCTGCGCCGGCCGTGGCGAGCGGGGCGGCCGCCACCAGGGTCCTCGCCTTCTGCCTCCTGAGCCATTGGTTCTGCTCCCTTCTTCCTGGCACCTCGCAGGCCCCCTGTGCCATTTCTGCCCYGGGAACGGCTCTTGTTCCCCGTGTCCGCTACGAATCTGGACACTGGTTCGGAAAACTGCCCCTCCTGAGTCAGCAAGGGTGATTCTGGCTCAGCAAAAGCCATTAATAGCTACTGCGTGTCTATTTAGTGCCTTGAAGCGTTATTTCTTGGCAAGCCAGCATCACGCTTCTTGACAGGTTACTGTTGCACTTTGCTCAGTCTCTGTTATTCTGGATTTCCGTGTATGCATCTTTAATGGTCTTTTTTTCCCGCTTTTTCCTGCTCTTAATCAGCTGGCARGTTGATTTAAGTTTCTTTACCTCTTGGTTGTTTTACAGTATTTGATCGGTGCTTGGGTGTGCTGGTTTTCCTACTTAAGATAAAACCATGCCTGTTTGAAATAAGTACCTTTTATCTCAGCTTTGGGCAGTGCTCAGATTACCAAGTGACTTGGTGTGGAAAAGGGAAGCTACTTTTAAGACAGTCTGAATAGTTCCAGCTTGAGGTTTTGACAAGTTTACCTAGAATTTTGACTCAAGTCTTGATAAATCTAACACTGGCATYGGATTCTTTTGATGGCCGGTCCTGTGTGGAAGGTGAGTGTCTCCTGTCAGTGTTACCTGAGCTTGGGAGGTCGCTGCAGGTTTCAAGCACTGTAATTTTAAGGCGGTGCTATCTAGGCAAAGAGGTGCAATTACTGTGTCTCCATTCAGAGMTGCACATAGAGGCTTCAGCTGCACAGAAATGGAGTCCCTTTTGCATAATGGTGCTTAGGGCATGGAATAGTAGGGCGACTGTCAACCTGCTCCTCTTTGTTGCAATTTTCGTAAAAGGAAACTGACAGTGTGGAAGAGGACAAAATTTCCCTGTGGATTCCCACATCTTTAAATAGTGTTAAAAATAATCGGGAAAAAAAARTGAGGGAGAGTTTTTGTTTTCCAGGACCTTTTCAGGCAATAAAAAACTGACTATAAACAGGAAACAGTGATTCAGTTGGTCACAGGTTATGAGTTGCCGTCATTTGTATCAGAGGCCCTCACCCCCCTGCCCTAAGAAAGCATTGTGCTCTTCTTAGTGATTGAGTTTTGGTGTTACTGTTATCCTCTTCTGTTAATGAATATGTTGTATAGACTTCAAGGAGCTCGTAGGGCTTCTTTAAAATACATTATAATATCCATGGTCAGCAACAGTATTTTCCTAATCTAACAGGAGCTGTGTAGACACTGGTCTTTGCTGTGCAGTATTAAAAATGGAGGCTATTTCAGCAGAAAGGCAAGTCTGAGGAATTACTYGACATCTCTGTAGTAGAATTACAGAATTTATTTCATAACGTGGAAGCTTTGATTTAAAAATTAAATAATAAGACGTTACTATAAGAATATCAAAATATTCCTCAGCTACCTGCTATCTATAAAGATTGAAGTTTTACATGTAACTTGGAAACTTAGTATCAATCTTTTAAATGCTTTTTTTTTTTTCTTTCTCCCTGTTGTAGTCCTGAAATTGAGGCTTATTTTGGGGGAACATACTGATTATTACATGAATAGCTAACTTGGTGTCTCTGTGTGTMTGTGTGTGTATATGTATGTATATATATGTGTGTGAGTCTATATATATAGATAGATAGAGGGTCGATGTAGATAGATTAAAATATGAATTTTATTCAACTAAATTGAAAAAGAAATAGTAACCCTTAACTCTGAAATAGGGAAAACTGTTTAGAAGGGTGTACCAAAATAAATTTTAAAAATATGAATAGTTCTCCATTTTCAGAAAATCAAGTCAGTTGGACCTTACTGCATCCTTCAAAAGCACAGGCTGCCTTTGGAGAATTTAATAGGCTGCTGCTCATCCCAGAAAGAAGGGAAATGCACTGCAGGCTTGTTCCCTTGGACCATGGAGAGCTGGCTGCAGCCTTTGGAGGTGAAGGAGCTTTGGGCATCAATGATGGTCCAAAATTTAGGGTGAAGCAAACAAAGCAAACATTAAGGTTGCGTCTCAGGATTCAGGGACTATTATCTTAAAACTCACTTTTTCCTTCCCCCCCGCCCCAAGCGAAGAAGACAGGGTGTTGGCTTCTTCTCTCCATTTTTAGGTCTTTGACATCTTTTGTATGGCCTCTGTTTAGCATGACTGTGCCATATCACTTCATGTCTTAAGCTTTTAGGCATGTTCCTCTAATATCCTCATACTTTTTGATACTGTGCCAATGYTTATTATTTGTTGAGCTATTTATTTTGAAGAGAGGTGATTACCTAAGGAATCCCACATAAATAGAATTTCTTTTGTAATACCTGACTCTAAACTAATAAATTATGATATCCTGTTTACAACTGGAACTTGATTCTATGTACAAGTTTACATATATGCAAATACCTGTCAATATACAGTGATTTAAAGAAAAATGAGCCCTCCTCTCCTCCTAAAGCCTAAACCTCTTAGCTTGGTTAGCATACACAGAACAGTCTTGGTTACAAGCTGTACGTGCCCATGCTGGGTGACAGGCCTCTGGCTGTAGGTTCCTGCCACTGCTTTTTTCCCAGCTGGGTGGCTGGTTGCGTGTGGGAGGGCAAGGAGAGCAGCGTAGGGCTTCAGGAAGCGCCAGCTCAGCTGCCGTATCCGACTGCAGCGTTTCCTTCCCGCTTCTCTGTGGAGCGGGAGCGTCCGCCCTGGAGCAGCGCAGCCTCTTCCCCGCAGCTTGGGCTCTGCCTGTTATTACAGCTTACACCATACGGTAGCGGGGCAGGTTAGAGCAGCTGCCTGTGCTGCAGCAGTGGGTRGAGAGCCCAGGGGTTTTTGCTTCCAAACTGATGCTCTTTTCRGAGCTTTGCTTTGCTTCCATCAAGTGCTTAGGAAGGGGGTTTGTTTGTTAGTTTTTGAGACCTTCAGCCATTTAATTTCMCATTATGATAGTTTGTCAGATTCCCAGGAACAGCAGTTACCTTTCCATTTTCTTTCTCTTTTGTGTTACTTCTGGGTGCTTCAGGGAAAGGTTTTTGCTAGCAGCTACTCCTGGTGGTCTCGGCTCACCTTTGTGTTGCTTTTCTAACCCACAAGAGAARGGTTAGAAGGTATCATCTCTCCAATTTTGTTGAGTTTCCCTGTTGCTTGGAACATCTTTCTCAAAGGGTTTACACTTGAAAATCATGGTTTAATGGTTTAAAGTTTCAAAAGACCTGTGTGTTCTTGGATGTTTTAGTCCTCTATGCAAAAGCATAGTGTTCAGAAGACAGATCAGGCAAAGGATTAGTGCGAAGTTGTTTTGAAGTTTGATGGCAAAACTTTCCCTGTTTTGCAACTATATCTTTTGTTGTTTGTTTTGTGGTGGTGTTCTAATGCATTAGGAAAAGTGATGGGAAAGGAGGAGGTTGTATTTGAGAGTGTTGTGTTTTTTTTTTTTTTTTTTTTTCCTCCTCCTTTCTGACAACCACATCTCACAGATGTGGCAAATGCTCACTTTTTTTTGTGGTCTTTTTGTACTTTGCTTATTTAGGATACACAAAATAGACTGGCTCATCGTACAAGAAGTGTCCTGATAGAGGACACAGTTCAGGTGTTACGTGCCCCCTTGTTTCCTCTAGAAAACTTGTACTTTTGAATGCTGAAGTCAGTTCATGGACTGCTTTGTTTATTAGACCTAGCATAGATAGCCCAGGCTGGACTTGGAGACCTAATTGCAACCTGCTTTTGTGGATAATGGAGATTGTTTCTGTTTTTCTGGGAATAATTTCTTCCTTCAGAAGAACGAAGAAGGCTTTCAGTTGAATGTTTAGATAACAATTTTTGAGGGACTGAGATAAGAGTTTTCTTATTGAAGCTAACAGCTTCAAAAATTTGATCTTAGAGCTCTTTCTGTGAGCAGGTTAAACCTTGAAAGATCCTAATAATGTTTTTCCCTTCTAATTTTATCAGATCCTTCTTCTCCTTCAAAACATTGCCATTCTTTTATACCTCCCAGAGAATAGCTTGCTTGTAATCATTCAGCATTCATTTAGGTGGGAAAAATGAGGCAAATTACCTTTGACTTCCCAAGATCAAAAGTTAACAGGGTAGAGGAAAGATCAGAACCTGTTTCTTACCTGTTTTGGAAACCTTGGTTCACCTCCATCTAGACAGCTTTGCCAGGTGGAGCTCCGGTCTAGGTCAGAGCTCCTTAACTAACTTAGATAATGTGAGCAAGGCTGGCAGTAAAACTGCCCTGGTTCGGCTTATGTAAAAACTCCACTGGCTGAGTAAGGAAATGCCTGGATGCTGCAGGGTGCCTGAACATGGAGACTGCCTGGGATTTGCTGTGGAGGGATCTCTTGCAGGGGGGGGGCAACCATGGGCAGAAATTGTCTCTGTGGTAAGAAGAGAGATGGAGCTGAAACGGCTGACTTGTTCTSCTGCTTATTTTGGTGGGTCCTGTGATGTAATCAGCGTTACATTGGAAGGGGGAAAAATTGTCATTTAGGGTTTCCATACGCTTTATGAGTGTGGTCTGCATAATCCCATGTAGTTGGCCATTTTCCACATAGTCATCTCTAGTGTGAGAACTGTTAAAGATGGTTAATTTGTTCTTCCCTTTGTATTTGTTGGCCTCCAGGGCCTTATCCATTAATTTAACGAGTCAGTCACTCTGCATGTTCTTAAGCTAGAATGGATGCATTTTTATTTGTAAATCATGGATGGAAAATGGAGGCATAAAAGATTTTTTTCATATTTACGCAGCAGATTTGGTATATTGTGTTACCTTTAAAAGGCTTAGGGAAAGTAAGTACTGCCAAACTTCATCGAGAATTATCTGGTGACATGTTTTGCATTCCTTCCTAATTGCGCTTCTACTCCTATGTGTGTATTTTAAACATTGTACTTGTTTCCATGTTCCTTCAGTTTTAAAGTTCCTCTTAGTAAAAACAGTAGCTGGTGTTTCCTGTGCCCGAGCGTGTTATAGCTTGGGTGTGTAGTGCTGAAGAGACTTCAGGAAGCCCCAGGAAGGGCTCCTTGCAGTGCTGTTTCTCATGTCACGGCGTGCCTGGCTGCCATCTGCTCTCTATCAGGTCCTGCAGCATCTGTTTGGGCCTTCTGAGTCCTCCTAGAGGAGTAATAAATACCCTGATCTCCTGAGAAATCTTCTGATCCTTCCTATGCATCTGCTGTTCTTTTTGCCTCTGTGTAGAAGCTCTCATTCTGGAAGTTGACTTGCATCTGGAAATTGCCCGTTATCTTCCTTTGTGCATGGTTAAGGTGTGAAGTCCCCTCTAGGCTCCAGTTTAGGTCCCTGTTACCAGGGTTTGATTCAGCAGACTCGGACTGCCCCGTTGGGACTGCTTCCTGCCTTTGCCTGCTTTCCTTCTCCCTAATAACATCTCCAGGGGCTTCCTCCTGGCGGAACGAGGCCATTTTGGGTGGTGGGTTTGTTCYCTTCTAGCCTTGACTTTTGAGGAGCACCCAAAGGCACAGATTGACTTCTTAAATATTTCACAGCTCAGAAGCCTTTCTTCTTTCCTGTCAGTCCAGCTCCTTTCAGGTAACTGGAGGGGCAGTAGATAATGTAGCTGCCCTTTATCTTATCAGCACTGTGAGTGACTTGCACTGTGCAGGAAAGTTGGGATAAACCAGGCCCATTAGTAGCTCTGCTCCATATATCTAAAACTAAGACCAATTATGTGCTATATTTAAACTTTTGTGGCACAGAAATGTTGTTTGGAAAAGTTGCTTTTTGATTCTCCATATATGAGCTGGAAGTCAATTACAGCAATTACAGAATTWTGTTTGAAGCAGAAGCTCTCTCAGAAAGGAGCAATTTTACTTCAAAAATCTTGGAGTGCAAAGAGTAAATAGTACAGTAGATGCTAGACATAATTTTAATATATTTTGTAAAATAATCTTGTGGTGGTGGCTGCAAGAGAAGTGAACGTGAGAGAGATGCGCGTTTAGATTAGAAAAACTGAATCAACAGGTGTGAGGCAGATGTGTCTAGTCAGAGAAAAAGTCTTGAGAAACTCATTTTTCAAAGAAGGCAGAAAATAAATGTTTGCTACTGGTGGTGAGGCTGCTTTTCTTACCATCTGGGGAAAGCCTGGATTGCCCTTTGCTATTTTGAAACTTTACACCTCCCATTTTTTTCCAGTCATTTCCTTCTGTAACTGAACAAATCTTTCCATGTATTCTTTCTATAAGTAGGTTTCATGCTTAATAATTTTTATCTTGTTCAGTACACTAAAGCCTAATAACAGCGTTGAGAAATGATCAGTGTCAAGAGAATTCATAGATTGGATGTATTGTGGAGAGAAAGATTTTTTACAACCTAGTTTACTTGGGGACTAAATCATTGGGAGGAATAAAGTGCACAYGTTGCTCTGTACTGCCTTTTGTTGGGCAGTGAGGTAGGCAAAATGTTACTGCCCGCTTAGCTCCATCAGCAATGTGCATGTACCTGAGCCCGCAGTCTTGGTGGGTACCACTGAGATTGGTTTTATTGATGAAGTCAGAGCAATAAAATTCTGTATGTAGTTTACAATGTTCTTTTTTAAGTAACACCAACTTTGATGTTAATCTTAAAGCAAAACAGGGCCAACAGCCTCACAGAGTTTCTTTGTTTTTCTTTTCAGTGATGTTTTGGCACTGCCTATTTTCAAACAGGAAGATTCCAGCCTTCCACCAGAAGATGAGCCCAAACATCCGCCCTTTCAGTATGTGATGTGCGCTGCTACGTCTCCTGCAGTGAAATTGCATGATGAAACCCTTACATACTTGAACCAAGGTTGGTATTTATGTATAGCAGACACAACTATTGTACATGCAGCTCGCTCAGTGTCAGGATGGTTAAGTGGTAGTAATAACAGATAAGTGGTGATCTCTTCAAGACATCAGAAATCTTCTGGGAATTTGAAGAAAGAAAATGCTAGTTGGAGAGAGAGCGATTGGGTCTCGAGTTGTTTATCAGTATTTCTCACGCTTTGGATATTCAGATATTTGTTTTCTTGTTTTGGAGAAATAAAATAAATAAAAATACATTTCTTAAAAAGTAGCCTGATGTATTCAAGGCSTAGAAGAACATTATGCTGCACCTTCAAAAGTAGAATTATTTCATGTTTTGATACTTGTAGGTACATCCAGAATAAATACATATTAAAAAATTAAATTGGATATCTTAATGGTAGTTTTGCTTTGTTCACCTGTCAAATTTGCAGGTATAGTCTGTTATTGCCTCCCATTCTCCTCTGTATAGGCTGTTTTTTTTTTTTTTTTTTTTTTTTTTTTTCCTGGCCAAAGAAGCAGACAGAATGTTTTGTAAGAATACAAAAGTGTCTCAAAGCTAAGGAGGAGAATGCAGCAGCTTCAGATAGTAATGACTCCTTACAGTATAAGACTTACTTTGTGTTCTTATTTAAACTTGATTGGCAGTAGCAAGTTATTTGGACAATATATGCATGAAGTGTTTTTTGGGGAGCATTTCTGAACTATGGAAAAATACAAAACTTGGCATGTCGATGTTTAGCCAAAAGGTTGTGTCTCAGCTTAGACCAGTGTAATGCAACCCTCCGAAGCTGCAGCTACCGAAAATCTCACGTTTGAGGTGTAAACACGCGTGCAGCTGCCKCTGCGGTCACTGTGTGCTGCACTTTGGGCTCTCTGTTGCTGGAAGTCACCCAGATCTCTATCTCATTGCAGTCTCACTGGTTTTGCTTATAGCCTGTGGTTGGCTGGCATGAGAATATCATTTCCTTCCAGCCCGCCCCCCACACTCACATAAGGCTCTAGGTGCTGAGGAAAATAATCTGAGTTGCTGCGCTGTGCAGCTCCCCTTGGCTCTGGAAATGGCATTGCTATCTTAAGGGAAGGCAGCTAAGAGTCCGAGCTCAAATCAAAAACACTGCTGCATCTTGTGCTTTTTCTTCCATGTTGATTGTTGATTTCCTTTCTATAACAGACAGGGTTGTGGGGTTTTTTTTTTTAAGGTGTCGGGGACATGGACCCAAAATCCCTCAGCAAAGAGATGCCCCACCTCTGTTGAAATTAAGAGTTTTGGGAGCAGCACAGTCTAATTAAAAAAAAATAACACACCATATCTTAACAAGTTAAAATAGTTATTGACTTTTTTCTTTTTTTCCTTGATTTATGAGCTATTTAACATAACTGGTTTATAGAGTGGATGCATATTTATTTTGTATGTATATTGTGTTTATCATCTTTTTCTGCTCAAGTTGGAAGTGCTTTTGGTAGTATGAGCTTGTACTGATGACTTTGTAGGGCTTGGAAGTGTTTACGAGCACCATGTGCTGAGTGCCAACATCTGTGTCGGTTTGCAACTAATTTAATATTGGTACAATGACAAGGAGTCTTTTTTAGCTTTCCACGTGAGTAAGGTCACCAAGTGCTTCGTCTTCTTGCATCCAGCCTTGTTAACTACACCTTAAACATTATTGGTTTCTTTTATTGATGAGACTAATGTAGATTCTTTAGATGTCTTGCAGAATTCAGCTATCAGATTGGGTCAGGTTCCCTGTGTTTTTATCACTTTTTAGACCCTGTGTTCTGCAGGCAGGAGAGAAAGTACAATTGCAGCAGAATGCAAGCCCAGCAACATGCTCTTTCTAACTTTAAATTCTGCAGAAATATACTTTGTTTTCTTCAGTGTCAGGCTCCGGCCTCCCTAACCGAGCACAAAGCTTCCCATTTTTGCTCAGTGTGCTGGGGAAGCAGCACAAATCTGCCAACTCGAGGAGAATTGAGCTTGTTATCAGGACTCTGAGCTTGCTGTTTGAGAGGCGCTGTGTGAAATGACTTCATTTCATCTGGCCTTGGAGCAGAGCTCTTTTTCATAATAATTTGTATTATGAGATTTGCTTTTCAAAATTATTTTGCCTTTTTTTACCCCTATGCTCGGTAACATTTCCTGACACTAAAAAAGCTCATGCCATTTTTCCAAATGSATGTGAAAACACTGGGCCAATTTCCCTTTTATTTTAAAGCTTGAGACAGAAATTATATTTACTACCTAGGTTAAGGCATTTTCCCACTAGTCTCTCCATTAAACATTAGTACACTCCTTCTCTGCATTCGCGTATTTTTGTCATGTTATATCTTTGGTATTAAAGCTGCTTTAAAAATAGGGATAAAAATAGTTTTAGTTCTCATTGTTTATGTTGCAGTTTATAACTGATGAGCTGATACCAGATACAGGTGTATCTGCTGATACAGGTGTAATGGCTTAAACAGTGGGAGATCCAAGAAAGAGCAGAGAAAGTAGCACATAGGCAGCACTCAGGTTACCATCCGATTAAAAGCAGTGCAGTAGCAYTTGCATGCTGTGCAAGAAGGTAATTTTGTGAGAAGGCTCAAAATCAGAGGGTAGAGCTACAGTGCTCTCCAGACTGTTTTTGTACTTTTAGTCCAGTAGTTGCGATTTTTATCTTCATCAAATCTTCATTCTTAATGCCTTGTGGTACCTATAAAAGGTTAATAGGTGTGGTACCTATAAAAGGTTGAACAGCTTGTCAGAAAGGTACTTTTTGTTCGTTTGTCTGATTTGCTTTTTTTTCCCCCCTCTCAAAATAACAGTAAAATGGGATAGAAATATTTGCAAAAGTTTTATTGTAAGGGCTAGTTTAAAACAGAATCTTCTTGATATGAATAAATCGGATAGACTGCAGAAAAGTTGCWTTACCAATGAGTATGTGCTGTGCAACATGTAGAAAAAAATCACTATTGAAACAAAACAGTCAACCAAATTCATTGGGGAAAAAACCAACTTTACTATTGTCTTTAAAAAAAATAGTAACTAGTTTTCTTAAAGTCTTATTTCTGAAATCAGAACCTAAAAATCATACAGCGCTAGCAGACTCTTAAGCAGAATTGTCTATGGAAGAGTAGACAGTTGTTTATATGAATTTATAAGAACTCATTTCTTGCAGTCAGCATTGCTTCATGGAACCAGTCTCTGGTTTGTCATGTGTTGCCTTTCATCAGCTTCAAAAATAAAGGAACTCAACTTTTATAGAGAGTTTTTTTCCTCAGAAATAATTACCTAGAAAAACAGGTAGTTGCCCTGGTATATAATGGAATACTTAAATTTTCTAACTATCTATAGTATTAAAGGGGCCAAAATGTTTTGCTTTGTTGCTGCACAGATTCCTGTGATGTAATAAAATTTTAAGCAGAAGTTTCATGCCCTGCTGTTCATGGGTGTTACATTTAAACYATGGTTTTGGGTGTGTAGAACACCAGATGGTTTTGTACTTTTACTGCTCTGTTGATACAGCCCTTTTTCTCTTCAAAGGTCAGTCCTACGAAATACGGATGCTAGACAACCGGAAAGCAGGAGACATCCCAGAGATCAATGGAAAACTGGTGAAGGTGACCTGAAGTTCCTTAGATCATGTTACTATCAAACCTCTTTCGCTTGCAGATGAACAGAGTAGTTTTGATCTTTCCTTGTACTCTGATTCATGGAGGGGGTGGGAAGAAGTGACTAGCAGCTCTGACCAGTAAAGAACACAGGCACAGTGGAATCTAGTACTTAGTTTTGTTGTTTTATTTCAGGTTTCCTACCAGTTGAAACAAGGTACACGTGTGCATGTCCCCATTTATGAATGGGTACATTTCATGTAACTTTAGATAACTGAAGGCGAGATAATCACTTCATGCACCATTTATGAGGTCTACGGTCTGTTCTATTTTGGGATGAGATGAATCTCCTGAACATGCCCATTTTTATMTGCTCAGTAACTTGACCTCAAGTTTAGACATCTAAAGTTAGATGGGATAAATCCAATCCAGACACTGTACATGTTATTAGGTGTTTTTCCCTTGTCATTAGGTACTTGTTCAGAATGACTGTTGACTAATAATATGTAAAATAAGGATGCATCTGACTACAAATATCCAAGAGAGAGCTCTCTTGTATGTGTGTATAAAATAATTACTTCATGCACAGCTTAATATATCTCGTTTGCTAAAGACTTTTCTCCTACCAGTTCCGAGCCATTTTTTCCCCTTATCCAAGGGATTAGGAGATATGGAAGGAAGCTAGAGATTAATTTAGGAAGAAGTGGAGGTGCTGYGAGCACATTTTTAATAGATGCCGTGGAAGACACGTGGAAGCAACCTGTGTTTTTAGCAGCTGTGAATATTGGCACGTAGAAGACACGTCCATGGGAAAGCAGACCTCTCTAAGTCTGCTGCTGGGGAACAGTTTGTTCCATGGCTCAACTCCTGTTCCCAATTGCAGATTCATCTTATTTTTTAACGCTACCAGAGGGTTCAGTCAGTGTAAGTGTGAGGCAAACTGATAAGCATCCACTGCAGTGGATAAATAATGAGAAGACTTGCTAGTGGAGAGAAAAAATTACATTTTTGTCTTAAATATTTGAATGTTTTATCAGATTTTCAGAAGAAATCTTACTCGTATTTTCTGTAGTTGAAGAAGGAGAACATTTTTAGTTAAAGTTACTGTTMCATTCACACTGAAGAGTGCACTCGGAACATTTCTCTTTGAGAGACTGAGTCTTTCTTTTGGCTTTGGCTTATGTCAACTTTTGGCTATGTCAATTTTGCAACCTGGCTGACTGTTGTAGTCCAGTGTCTTTTCTAAAATCTGTTGGGTGCACATTGAGAGATGATTTCAAGAACTACTAAATGCATGTACAAAAGCAGTGTTTGGGAGCTCTGCAGTCAAACCTGGCCTGCTGACTTGCAGCTGTGGTAAACATGTTGTGTCTTTGCCCCTCCACAGCTCTGAGGAGTCCCTTTGTTCTTCCTGGTTCATGTATGAGCCAGGTGGTAGACTGATAGACAGATGAGGACAAGCGTTGTAGAAGTTGGAGGAAAAAAAAAGAAAAGGTAAATTTTAGTGCAGCAAGGTATGGTAGTGAAGCATCAAGAAGCCTTCCATTTCAGGCAGGTAAAACTAATCCCAGTATTTTAAGAAACAAGTTTCTTTTCATRTTGGAAGTGCCTGCAGATACTTCAAGCTGCAAACATGATAAGCAGTTTGCAGTGGAAAAGGTGCCAAGGGTGGGTGGATAGTAAAGAGCATGGGCTTCAAGAACTTYAGAAGTTCTTAGAAATAACTTTAAAGTTTAAACAACTGGAAAGAACTCTAGAAATAAAGCCAAGGAAATGTAACCCATCTTGAAGAGGTATTTCATTTAAAAGTTGTGGGATGCTTTTGAATATTTTTACCACTGTTATTGCAAGGAATGCTGCAGACAAATGAGAAGAAATAAGATCTTGATTTCTTTTTTCTACATTTTTTTTTTTCCATCCAGTAGTAATTCATATATATGTCTTTGTCCTCTCATCAATTTCTTTGCTTTATATGTGCATTTATRCCAGGATAAAAAGATTTATTTCTCACAACTCTTAGACCAGTGTTGTAGCTGAGCTGGTCACCAACATGGGGATGGCTGGATAATTGCTGCTAGCTGGAAAGTTAATGGCACCCTTGCATTTTAGATGATTATTTCAGCTAAGATAGTTCGGATGTGTTGTGCAAGCTATTTTTATTACTTCTTTCTATTAAATGAAATAGTGTATTTATTGTGAATAAATTTACTAGGAATGAATTTTCTATGTTTTTTTTCTTAAAACAGTTTACAGTAATTCACAAAATTTCTGCTGGGGAAAAAATGTCAAAATATRTTTCCTGGCTTTCTGAATAAAGGGAGTCTTTTGTGCTTATTTTCTAAAATGAGTCTTCTTTGCCTACGCAGTCTGGGTGCTGTGCAGTCAGTCTTACTGTGTTCATTGCAATTCATTTATTAGGACCTTCAGAATATTCAGTAAGACATGATTTCCTTTTGCCTTTTCATCATGTTTTCAAGCATCTCCTGCTGTTCAGGTCTATTTCTGTGTTTTAGAATGTTTTGGGGTAGTGCAGCTTGCCAGGCTCTATGCTGTAAATATGTTTTTATCAGCCGTATGACTATTTTGGAATGTTTTAGTGCTTTATCACCAGCCTTTTTCTTCTCATGTAATAACATCCTGACTCATTTCTTGCTTGTTTTCTTCTTTCTTAGAGTATTATAAGAGTTGTGTTCCATGACCGAAGGCTGCAGTATACGGAGCACCAGCAACTGGAAGGTTGGAAGTGGAACCGCCCTGGGGACAGGCTTCTTGACCTAGGTATAAATGGTTGTGTCTGGTGGGTATTAGATAGAATTTGGGTTCCAGGTTTAAATAGCTGATGGTCCCCTTGATAGTAGAGGATGCAGATGACAAAACCACCAAACAGTCTCTGTGTGTCTCTCGGTGGGCAGTTAGTGGGTATTTCAGATATAAATGTTACAGTTTTCAGATCACTGTAAAACCTCCAGTTAAGCACTGCAGAAATAAAGTAGCAATGTGCTAATACTCATTTAATACTTATTTGGATTTTGCTTACTGGATGTTATTAGTAATTAGGAGAAAGCAAACAGAGTAACATTCTACAGTCTTGTACCCTGTGGAAATCGCATCAAAATGGTCTCTTTATTTTGCATAACTATCATTTTTGAGTATGTAACCAGAGGGGAGAAAAGAGGAGGGGAAACCAAACAAAAAAAAACCCACTTTGTACGTTGAATACAATTCACATTAGTCCTGGGAAGTGTTGTATGGGTTTTATCTTGCTTGTTGATAATAAAATGTTGSTGGCTTATTAAGCCACCAAAGCCTAGCTTTTCTCTGCTTGACTGTGGTTGCTGGTGGTAACCTTAAATTTCTTGGGTTTTCTTGGAATATTCTTATTTTAAAATGTGTACTATTTATTTTTATGTAGATATTCCAATGTCTGTTGGAGTCATTGATATCAAGACCAATCCAAGCCAGCTCAATGCAGTTGAATTTTTATGGGATCCAACAAAATGTACATCTGCTTTTATTCAGGTTTGAAACTTTATTTGACTTGGTGCCTGTGTGTTTGGTGTCTCTCAGGTCATGAACACTCTGTAAGAAACAGAACTGTAACAACTGGTGTTTCTGCAAGGATTCCCAGTTAACTTTTCACCTTGATTTAAGTATATACAGGCAGCTTTCGAAAACAATCAAAATAAAAAGAAAACACTACAAATAGTGTTCTCATTTGAATCAGTTTTTTTAAGATTCCGTTTTACTTTTGCTTGAAGTAGGGTTTTTGTTTTGTTATATTCAGGACATTTTCACATATTTTCTTTGGAAATTATGTAGATATTACTCTTAGTTTTGCATTGGTTTTTTTTTTTGCCTTTTTTTACTCACCTCTTCTGTTTTTATTAAGAATAGCAGTATTTCATACTCAGGTTGCCAAAATAGGTTAATATCCAAATTGTTACTAAATTGATTTAGATTTGGTGCAAAAGAAGACGTTTTTTCTACCTAGAATTACACAATTACTGAACTTTAGCCTCACTTGAAGAAGCATGAGATGAACCACTGAGTATTTTTTAATACATTTTAGAGGAAGTGACAAGAGACTGTCTGAAAGTGGGGCTGAGTGCTGCTGTGCAAGCTAATTCACCTGATGCAAGGGCTGGAGAACATAGCACAGCAGCACTGATTGCACTTCCTGCTTCAGGTCCCAGCCTGTGGTTCTCTGCTCTTGCTCTGAGCCACAGAAAATAAAAAGATGAGCCTGACTACTGTTGTCACAGGGAGTATGAAGTTTGCTGGTGTCCCTGGTGCGTAGCCTCCTTGATATTCTAGAAGACGGCAAAAGCTGGGAATCCTCTCCAGTTTGAAATTCATTCAAATTCTGTTAACACCTTTTTCTTTTTTTTTTTTTCCTCTTAAAGGTATTTTAACCTTATAAACCCAAAGTTTTAGGCTGATGTAGTACTTTCAAAGAATTAAAAAAAAGCACTACATTACTTTAAGAAAGCATATAGTTAATACTGATGTCCACTGATTTTTATAGAGAATTAGGCATTAAACATATGTATAAATAATCTGCTTTACCACAAGTTAAAAAGCCATCCAGCCAGTGACCTTATATTAGTTTTGTAGTTTTCATTACATTTAACTTGGAAACTTTTCCTCTTGTCATCCACATGTATTTACTGTAAGGGCCAGYCTGAGAGCTTTCTCAACAGGTTCTCATTTAGTAAGAATCTATAACGACTTCAGGTTTTTGGAGACATTATATTTGTCTTGGTGGACACGTATGGTTACGTGTGAACGGAAATAAAATGAAGCATTTGTTTGTTAGGCAGCCTTGTCCTGGTACAGGCTTAGATCGTTTGCTACTTCCCTGCAGAGAATGTGTTTAGTCGTGGTAGCACATGCCTAAGARTATGTCTGGAGTACTTCTAAGAGTGTTTTTTGCTTGTTTTGTGTAGGTACATTGCATCAGCACTGAATTTACCCCTCGTAAACATGGGGGAGAGAAAGGAGTTCCTTTTCGGATTCAGGTTGACACTTTCAAGCAGACTGAAAACGGAGACTATACAGATCATCTGCATTCAGCCAGTTGTCAAATCAAAGTTTTTAAGGTAACAGTAGGAAATAACTCCCTAATTAAAACCCTCAAAATCTCTCATAAAAATGGGAGGCATCTTTTTGTTATTGCTTGACTTCTCAGATTATATTTCAGTTACAAAGTTTTTTTCCGTCTGCATTTTTGCTCATGTACTTGTTTATTTTTAGCCAAAAGGGGCAGACAGGAAACAGAAAACAGACAGAGAAAAGATGGAAAAAAGAACTGCACATGAAAAAGAGAAGTATCAGCCTTCATATGACACCACAGTTCTCACAGAGGTAACCAAATAGGGTTGCATCTATCTACTGAGGAGAAAATACTGAGATGCAGCATATTTTAACTACAGATATGGAAGGGTTGGGGGAGAACCAGAGGTCTGTATCAGGGGAGGGTGTTTATTTGAGAAACACGTCCAATAAAAGCAACGTTAAATGTTTAAGATTCTGTTTAGTAAACTTCATTTAGATACTCCGTAGATACTAGGATTAAAACATGCTAAGTTTGAACAGCATTTGAATTACTGTGCTTACGATGCAGATCTAAAAACCTTACCAATAAAGAAAGGGGAAAAAAAAAAGAGGAGGGGGGAACCTAGAATTATCTGCCGAATTTGAGCTCCAAACTGTATTTTTGGAGGCATTGAATTTAAGGCCAGAGCCTCAGTAGATTTTTACATTTTCTTTTTATTTAAACATCAGTGAGTTCTGTACCGTTTTCTAAAGATTTCAAGTTTTTTAAAAGGCTTTTAGATCTTTCCTCACTGTATAATGAAAAGAAATTGATGCAAATCTTTGGTGTTTGTCCAGATGAGGCTTGAGCCTATAATTGAAGATGCAGTTGAACATGAGCAGAAAAAGTCCAGCAAGCGGACTTTGCCAGCAGACTACGGTGATTCTCTGGCAAAGCGAGGCAGTGTAAGGGCCTTCTGCTTACCTTTTCATTGTGCAAGATCCCTTGGGCAGTGTTAGATATAGGAGAAACTTCCATGACACATCCGTATAAAGCAAAACCATTTGGCTTGCTGTGCCTTTGATTTTACTCGTGTCTCCCAACACCAATTGCTCCATGCTTGTGCTTGGCAAAGGAATGCTTCCTAAATCTAACACGTCGGATGAATTGTTGCCGAGGGAATGTGTAACTTGTCGAGGTGGAGAGCTTCCACCTCATGTGGAAGCTCTTTACATGAAATACCTCTTTGCTGTCTTTTATGTATGTGACTAGTGGCAAGAGGAACAGCAACCTTTACTAGAAGTCTTAGTAGAAGTTTTGTCCCACATTTCTTTCTACTAACGTTCAGTGTAACKTCCTGTGTTCATCAGTACTTTTAAAAGCCCATGTACTGTTGCAGGTGGTTGTTTATTAGCTCCTGCTATAGGTTCAGCCACACTGGGAACACACTTCAACACACTGGGAACAGCCAGCACATCCCATAGCCTGGGGGTGCCAGCCCTGTGTCCCCTCGAATGAAACCCCCTGGTACCCTGTACCCTTCTCCTCTCGAGGGCTCCATTACCACAATGCTGGTTAAGGTGGCTGTCAATGTCTTATCATTTTTAAAATGAGAAATAATCCTTCATCTTCCACTTGGCCTGTGAACTGTCTGTTTGTTGAGGGTAATTATTTGGCCTTGTTGGTTGAATGGTCCTGTTGTATTTGCAGTTGTTTCCAGCAGCACTTTGGCAGTACCTACCTTATTTGGGAGCTGTTAAATGACCTGTAGGGYTTAGGAAGTAAAATTCTTAAATATCGGCCTTTTCTTTGTTTATGAAGCACCTAACGGAGGGAGAGGGTGAGAGGGAAGCAAGCAAGAGGGGGTTAAGTAGGATGTAAGAAATTGCAGCTTCTGAGGAATTCCTTGTCCTCCCTGAAAGTGAGCACCGGGCTGTCTGAATGTACCGTTTAGTTGTCCGTGTGGGTGTGTTTGGWGGTGGKGGGGTTTTGTTTGTTCATTTTTTTTAGGGAATACCTTTATGTCTTTTATTTCTGTACCAAGTACATCTATAGCTCTATGGTGAATTATAAACRGGAAGAAATGGGATTTCACCACTAATATCACATCACCTTTCTAATATTTGAAGAGGTACTAAGAAAGGGTCTTTAGAAGGATTTCTACCTTTTCTTCCCATCTCTTTCTGTTACTGCATACACTGAAGAGAAGGATTATAGCTTGTAAGACAGATGTAATAGATCCCTTGCCAGAATAAGACAAACTTATAGCTAAACAGTACCTGAAATTTGTCTGGCCTGGTCATAAAATCCTCCAAAAATGGAAACTCTACAATGCCTGTAGAAAGCTCCTGAMATGCTTGACGATGAATAGGAGCATTAGTTCAGCTGTAGTGACGAAAAGCCGAGTGGCAGCAGGTAGAAGCAGATGTGCAAAGGCCAAAATGAGGGTTGTTTTTGCACTCCTTACAGTAGACTCTTGGCTTCCTCAAGGCTTTGCTTCTCTCAGGCTTTTAGCAGCCCGATTCTCTGGGGTTTTGCTTTGTGCAGATAGAGGTTTTCCATGTGTGACGGCGCTAGGTGGTTCCCTGGGCTCTTTGTAGGGGTCCCTGTCCCCTATAAAGTCCCCACATGCTTGACCCGAGTGGCTGCCTGTGCCTTCTTTGCCTTGAAACCAGAATCTGAAGAGAGGGTTTTATTGGYTTGTCAAAATCCTTTTGAGTTTTAGTCCTGTGTCGTGAAGTGCTCGCAGCCTTGCTATCAGCTCAGCTAGTTTGGCGTCACCAGCTTTGACCTGTGGTATATTCCAACACAGTGGCGATTTTTGTCGTTAGCAGAACAGTGCAAAGCCCACGGACGATCCCATGAAAGGCTGTCGCTGCAGTGTTCGTGGCGCAGCCTTGGTCATCATCAYATCCTGATCGGTGTTCCCAGGCAAGCCCCGGTGTGCGGGGTGGGACACAGACGTGTTTCTGCAGCGGGACGGCCAGTCCTGGGGCTGTGCAGTGCTCCTGTCCTCAGGCCTGCCTGTCCTGTGGGAACCCCGGGAATGTGTCTACCTGGAGCAGTTCTGCCTTTGGAGAGTCTTCCCGGCAGTGAAGGAGGGGATGGGRGCCGTGTCCTGGGCTCATTCCCTAAGCGCAGCTCCAGGGGAGGCGCTGCCGGCAGCCGGGCCCTGGCAGCAAAACTGACCTCGGGTTTCCTTCCCTCACCGGTGAGGATCCACGCTGCTTTACGTCRTGTCTGTATATATTATTATAAGGAATATATTGGCTCAAAGGTGGGTTGAGCCAGTCTCCAGTCTGCTTCCTTTGCACAAGTTGGTATCACCTTCTTCCCACACCCAAGCTGGGCAGTTTCATTCCTTGCCTGCCGCACCTAATGTTACATGTGGGCCTTTGTTTTGCTCTATAAGCTCTCGCTGTCCAGCTTGCTGGATGTTGCCAATGTTCCTTTTTTTTTTTTTTTTCCTTTTTTCTTTTCCTTATAATTTCTTCCAGCTCCACTATGATCCCATCAGGAGAAATTGGTGTCTTACAGGGTTTCCTTCGGGAAAGGTTGAATCTGTAATCTTTTCTTTCCAATATGATTCCTATGGGATTCTAACATAATTGAAGGAGCTTTTTTTTTTCTCAAAGATTATTCTGTTCTTCTCCCATCCTTTCCTAGGAATGAGGATTTATTTAAATTGCCTTAAATTGCCATCTTTTCTTTCTCATTCATTTTGGTATGGATGCCACCTAGAAAAGCTTTTCCACTATTCCTTCACCTCATATTTCAAAATTTAATTCCCAAAAACCTTCTGCAGTTTTTTTCTCAGTATTTTCCTTACAGATGTGTAGTTAAACTCAATGTCTTGTGGTGTGGAGGCTTGACACTTTAATAGGGATATTAGACTGCGAGATTAATACTGTGCTTCAGTTGATGTTCACATACAGGTGACCTTCTTGCAGGGACAATCTTAGGAAAGAATCAACATTTTWAAAATTTCTTTCAGATATAGAGAAACCAGAGCTTTTCTGAGGGAATTCATCTTTGCAAAAGTAGATGAATTTGTATCGTGAGAGTGGGCTCTGCAGGTTGGTTGGTTKGTTTGCTTGTACCTGGGACTTGGTTGGCTGCAACGTTGGTCTTCCCTTTTATGTTCTCTGTGACAAACCAGAATATAGAGAGTGCAGTTTGATTAAATTTGATCAAACGGGCACATTTTTTTCAGCTTCAACTGAGTGAAAGATTGTTCAGAATAATTATCAGATAACTTCTCCTTTGGCCRAGAAGGAATGAAGCTCCTCAGGACACAAACTCTTCTGCTTTCTAGTTTCATGACCAAGTTCAGTGTCGTACAGTGAGGCTGCTGACCTGTTCTCTGACTGTAAGGATGATCTATTTGTTTTTAATYGTGCTTTGATCTTTAAGGGCAGTGTCAAGCTCGTGGCAAAGCTGGACCCTGCTCTCATGTACAGCCTGAGCCTGGGCAGCCTGGAGCTCAGCAAGGCCAAGGTCCAGCCAGCCGTGCCTGGGTGCCCGTGGGCAGTGGGCTCCGGCACAAGCTCTTTCTGCCGACCAAGTGGAAAGAGATTTGGATACCTCAGGAAATCTGTCCTTAAGACTTTGGTAAAACTGAATCCCAAAGTGGTGGTCTCCTTCCCGTAGCCATTTATAGGTACAAAAGCTGTGCGTGACCTTGCTTGGGGCTTAGGAATTTCCAGCAAAATGAAAAGTTTTCCTTAGCAAGTGGTGCTGCTTTTACTAGCGTTTTCTGTTTGTTTGTGTTCTGCAGTTTCTCTGGATCTCTCAGTTCACATCTCAATTTGGAAACAGAAAGAAATTTCAAGTGCTGTTAGTTGCAGTTGTTGTTGGTGAGGGGAGTGGAAGCGTAGCAGGGATCGTTTATCTGCAGAGGAAYATTTGGTGCCAGCGCGTGCCCCGTTCCTCCCTGTGGGCTGACGTGGGGTTCCCGCTGTCTCGTGGTGCAAGGGGGGCTCCCTGCCCCACGGTGCCGCCCTGCCCCGTAAGCCTGGCCTGGCTGCACTGGCCCGCTCCGTGTGCTCGTGCTCCCTGGGAATGCAGCCCGGCGGCGCCCGGAGCACTGCCRGGAACCGGGAGCTGGTGCTGGGAGCGGCGCCCGGAGCGCTGCTGGGAACCGGGAGCCGTCGGKGGGGCTGCCCGTCCTGCTGTGGGGGTCACGTGGGCCTTAGGATCACAGAATCCTTAAAGCTGGAAGGGACCTCTAGAGGTCATCCAGCCTGGTCATCAGTAGGGAATGAAGGCCTGTTTGTGTCACCTCTTGCAAAGCGGAATTTTTGCACAACAAAATAGGAGGAATGGCTGGTGACACTGGCAGGTCCCGGAGGAGCCAGCCCGGTGGGAATGGCTCCGCCTGCAGCTGGAGCGACTCCCGCCGCGTCCCTGGGAGCAGCCTCCAGCAAAAGGGCTGGTGTGAGCAGGGCTGGGCGGCCTCTGGCTCGGCCCCTGTCCTTGAAYGTGCCCAGAGCTGCGTTTGGCGGCTGCTGCCCTTGGTTGTTGCTTCTTGGTTTGTTTTCCTTTAAAATGCTTGCAATGGCCCTGGAAATACTAGATGCTCTAGTAGTGATATCAGTATCAGGTGCCATTCTGATGGRCTTTTGTGGTGGTGGTGGTTCTAGAACTGCAGAAAAGACCTTGACCAAATGGCACTGCTGACTCGGTGTGCGCTTGTGTCAGTGAGCACCTTGGAGAGAGCAGCGCAGCAGCCGTCGCTGCGGCCCTGCCATGCACGATAAAATAAGAAAATGTACGCAGAAGAGGCTGTTTATACTTTAATGCAGTTGCTGCCAGGGCAGCYGCGTTGGTTTGTGAGCGATTTGAAATCTAGTTGCAGCGTTTTGTGCCTCTGTTGCTGGGTCCCTGTTGTCAGTGACATCGCAGCACCCGGGGCCTGAACGTGTGTGAAGGAGGAGGCGTTGGGGTTGTTCTGTTTTAGCCGAGTGATCTCCACGGGTTTTCCCTAAGTTTCGTCACTTCCATCTTCGTTGTGTTAACTGTAGACAATGAGGACAGGAGTTTGAAGGAATGAGATAAAAACGGAATTGATTTTACTTAGAATACCTGCATGGCACATGTGGGATGGAGGGAATCTTCATTTGGAATCACAAACCCAAATTTGATGTAGGAAAAAAGAAATGTGTTTAAGCAACAGAACTAYTACAGCAAAGTAAAAAAATATATTTTTAAGGGGAACTCACAATTTTATTTTTTTATCTTCAGTGCTCACCATGGCCTGATACTCCCACAACTTTTGTAAACAACAGCCCTACTCCTGCTCCAACTTTTACCTCTGCTCAACATAGTACCTACAGTGTCCCAGACAGGTGAGTTTCTTCTCTGTTGCACAATTTAAGACAATATTTTAAACTCCAGCTTACTCAAAGATATCTTTTAAAGTAAATCTGCAAGTTTGCAAGTGTTCTCCCCTTCTTTTGGAGAACGAGAGCTGCCTTCATGTCTTGACTCGCACATTTATTTTAGAGTTTGACCCTTGCATCAAGTGATTCAATGATATAAATAACCTCCTTGGCCTCCAAATGACACTTTTCCTTTCTCACTGTTCACTACTGGAAGCTTTTCCACTTGTCCTTGGGTGTASAGTGGATGCTTTACCTTTTGTGTATTTAATTTGTGTATCTAATTCAGTCCTTACAAGTGTATGAAAGCTACACTGCTTCTTCCAGCCAGCAATCCGCCCACCCCTCACTTATGCTGTTAATGCAATTCGTAAGAAAAACAAACAAGAAGAGTATTCACAGGCTCTCTAACAGAACTTGTATTGGTGAAACATTTTTACGGAGCCATTAAATAAGCTACTGTAATCAAATTTGGATGATCAAGGAATGATTTGTAGTAGTACTGCGTGGCCCAGGCACTYTTCTGTCGTGTCCCCTGTGTTTTATTGCCTCTCTCAGTCAAGACATAAGACTGGTCTTATGTCCTCCTGTGAGTGCTGGTGAGGTTGCTTCTCCACCTGGCAAAGAATGAAACCCAGACGAGTTGCCTGGTGAGGAATACACAAGACTTGCGTGTTAGTGCTTCGCTCTGCTGAGGGTCTSCCTGTGCTGTGTTTGTCGTTGCACAGAGGTACTCTCTGGGAAAGGTCATATCATCATCTTCTTCTTTCCCTCTTTCTGCAGCAATTCCTCCTCCCCAAATCACCAAGGAGATGGGATCCCTCAAGGATCTGGAGATGTGAGTGTCAGTCTCCGTGGCTTTGCTTGCGGCTGTGTTTGCATGAAGGCTTGCGTTTGTTTCAGGGCATCGGATTTTTGCCTTCCTCAGTACCAGTGTGTATTGAGGAAGGGTGCTTAACTGCGTGAGACTTTTCTTTTTCCTTAATGCCCACATGATCATGTCCCATCTTGTGTCTTACAGCAACTTCACCCTTCAGCCACAATCCAGGAAACTCAGCAGTGGTTGCTCAAACACAGGTTCTCCACCTATACAAGGCTTTTTTCAAATTTCTCAGGTATATATAGTTGATTCTGATGCTTACAGTTTTTCTTTGTATTAACAAGCAAGTATGGTGTGGGAAAGTAAAAATAACTTTATAAGAGCCAATATTTAGGGTAACTTTCTAATTTGCTTATTAATAGATCAGTTTGCAGTGGAAGGTGGCTTGTTGTAGTTGCTGGTTTGCAGATTGTCTTTGGTTCCCAAAAGGGAAACGGGGTTCCTTTTTCCTGACCCTGGCTCACCAGCAGCACGTTTGACCTTTGCTTAGTACTTGGTAAGAATTAATGAATTTGGGGCGTTGGAGATGGAGCCTGCCCTTTGGTCGGCAGCTTCCGCATGGCAGCCGTGCGTGGCGATCCTGAAGGACGTGCAAGAGAGGTTGCTCACGGGGTAGCGGCGGGGTGTTTAATGCCTTCCCCACGTGAGATCCTCTTCTGGGGAGGTGGGTTTGGCTGTAACCCAGGAGGCCTCCATCCCTTCCGAGCTCAGAAGTCAGCCTGCAGCGCCACACAAGTGGCCAAGCCTTTCTTTGGAATGGACTCTACTTAGGGAAGGAGCAAGGCTCAGAGGAGCAGGCGAGTCCTGCGCAGCCGCTATAGGCTCCACTTTAAGCCGGAGTGGCAGCAGAGGCGCTCCCTGGAACCACTGCCGGTCGTTTGCGGAGTGTCCCGGAAGGGCAGGATGGGAATGGGAAGGGGTCGGCACCGTCCTGGCAGCAGCGGCTGGGGCCACATGGGCTGCTCGGAGGTGGTGTCTTGAAACCCGGCGGCTCTTGGAGCTTCATTCCTTCCGCAGCTGCTCGAGTCTGTGTGGAGCTGCCCAGGTGTTCCCTGCCTGTTCCACCAAAGGTGCCCTTGGAGAGCTCTCCTGGTAGACTGTGGCACRGGAGTCCTCACGAGGCCACTTGGAAACGTTTTGACCAGTTCTGCATCAGCTCTATGTGCTCATAGATACCTAATCTCACTTAACCTGCTTCTCCTGAAGCAGGAGGTGTGGCTTTGAATAGGTTCCTTCAGCCTTTTTTTAATATAGTACTTAAGGATTGTGACAAATTTTTCTAGTTGGCTTTTGTGTGTGGAATATTCCTTAGCAAGGGAGACCTTTGTTTCTTTTGTCTTTTCACCTGTCTGTCACAGTACCTTCTCTTTCTCAAGCTCCTGTCCTGGCAAGCAGGGCTGGTTTCACAGATCAGCTTTGAGTCATTTAAGCCACCCTCTGGATATAGAGCAGTCAACTGAGTCTACTAAAATTGCCTGTGTTGCAGGGCGTGGGGTTTTTTTTTTTTTTTTTTCCCCTCTCCCAAAGCATGACTGTCAACTGCAACTCATGGAAAATCTTTAGAATTCCATGGAAGCCTTTGCAAAATCAGCCGTTTTTCTTAGTGTCAGCTCCTGCCTTTTCCGAATGGCCCTGGCTCGTCCGTGCTTGCGGGATGTGTTACTCTCGGTTTCAAYGACTGCCCCTTTTCTTCAACATCGTGTAGGTGCTCTGCAGTAACCTCTGAGCCCTGCCGTGTTTCTCCAGGTGCTGATTTACTGAAGCTGACGCGAGAGGATCTGGTGCAGATCTGCGGCCCCGCCGACGGCATCCGCCTGTACAACGCGCTCAAGTCCCGGTGAGACCTGCGCCCGCCGCGGAGCCCTGGCGCCGTCCCGGGGCTGCCCGGGGGCCGGAGCGGCCGCAGCKCCCGGGGCGTGCGCGGACGCAGCGCCCGGAGGCAGCTCCTCTCGTGGCAGTGAGACCCACCATGAGCGGGGGTGGCTTGGCTGAGCCCACGGCTGTTGGTTGCCAACACACACAGCGTGACACCCGAGCCAACACACAACGCACACAACCGAGACACCTGCCCGTGACCCACGTGGGCGTTTATTGCCGCTCACCTTGGTGGGAACCGTCTTTGCTCTTCAGCCACCCACCGTGTCGTGGGGGCCTCGGAACTCACTGGTGTTTGGTGTAAATGCGGGTGCTGGCACCTGGGAGACCAGTCCCGGCTCCTTAGGCTGGGCTACTGTGTGAAAAGATTTGGGGGTCTGGGAAAGACAACATTTTCGGGGTCCTGTTGCCATAATAAATTAATGTTTGTGACGTTTCAGTGCCTTCTCGGGGAAGGGAGCTTGGCTCTGATGTGTGGCCTTTCTAAATTGCAGGTCTGTTAGACCCCGTTTAACAATCTACGTGTGCCAGGAGCCCTCCAGGAGCCTGCAGCTGGACAGGCAGGACGCAGGCAGCGGCGACAGCAGCAACGGGGCAATATACGGTACAGCCCTTGCTGGCTCCCTGTCTTGGCACGAGGGAAACGAGAGGGAGAAGGAAAAACASTTCCTGGTTTGCCCAGAACTGGAATTGAGCCTGTTGTATACAGAGAATCTGTAGGGAGTTTTATTGATATATGTAGACACACATTTATTTACATAAATGCCTGAACAAGAGATGATGATGATGATGATAATAGCTTTAATGTTGCAAAGGATGAACAGAAGCTTAAAACCTCTCAAGACTAGATCGTGATTTTCAGTCCACTGATGCAGTTARCTGTATTTATGTGGAGAATTGATTAAGGAGCTCTCAAATGAGCTGTGCTGTGCTGTACAGCCAGGATGTTAACTGTATAAGCAGAGATGAACATAAAAGCTAACTGCAAATTGAAGACCTGCGTTCTTACCTATTTGCAGTAGGTTTTGCTGTCTTTATCCATGCAACAGTTGTTGCAACACAGATAGAAACTTCATGTTTAATTCACATCAATCTTTTAATTTAGAGAGTGAAGCAACTTTACATTACTGTGCTCTTGCTCTCGGCTTCGAGGGCRGAAACACCCCTGCCCCAAAGCCCCAGTAAGGAATCCATAGCATCTTTGTAGGCTGATGCTCTATCCGTATACTCCTGTATCCGAGGGGCACCTCGTGTATCAGGTCTGCGGACAGGGTCCTCTCTTGTCAAACTGTGTAGGTTTCTCCTCTGGATTTCTTCAAGTTGTTGAGGACAGAACAACATCCAAGCGTGGAACGGCCGCATAAGGGCCGCTGGCACCATTAGTTAAAGCTGTGGGACTGTAAAAGCAGCATCGAGTTATGAGCAGGTGCTTCGTGGTTCTGTTCTGTTGCTTCCTCTGCCRTATTTCCCTTCGCCGCAGCTCTGACAGAATGATTCATTCTTGAAAAAGACTCATTATCCACAAAAATAAAAAAGGCTGCAGCAGCAGAGCATTACTGGTAAAAATACATACATACGTATTGAAAACCTGTTTCTTTTGAGACAGTGCAAACTAATTCTAGAGTCATCCTTAGGGGACTCTTCAAAGACGAGTCTAGTTCTGTTTCTGAGATGACTAAGGCTTTTGGTGCAGGATCCTGGAAAAAATGGCAGCTGGAAGTTGCCTTCAGTATGGGAGCAAGCAGAAGCCTTCCCYGTTCAGAGGGCTGTGCTATTGAGAACAGAGGCAGAGGAAAGGTTTTTCACCTTTTAATATTGGATTTTAGTATTGAAGGCAAGGGATATAAACAAAGATGTGTATTTTTCATATAGTTGCCTATTCTAAATTAGTACAAAGCTTAATCTAATTTTTTTTTTCTTTTTCTGTAGTGTATCATGCAATCTACTTGGAAGAAATGGCAGCCTCGGAGGTGACGCGCAAGCTTGCTCTGGCCTTCAATATTCCTCTGCATCAGATTAATCAGGTTTACAGACAGGGTCCCACTGGAATCCACATTCTTGTTAGCGACCAGGTAAGGGGAGTTTTACTTCAGTGACAGAAATATTTGCATTAATGAAATGGAGGCTTTTGTCATGTGGACTGCTCTAGTTACTGGTCTTTCTGTTTGCTCATGCAACCTGGTGCCTTCTGATGTTTAGGCTGCTGTTGCCTKTGCTTTAAAAGTAGTAGAAGCAGCCTTTAAAACAGCACTTAACTCTCTTCCCTGTACTGGGTAATTTCAGACTTTAAGAAGTAACAGACCCCTGGCCTTCCTCAGTACTTCTGAGATCCTTCCAGCCTTGACCATTCAGAGATGCTGCAGCAATTAGGTAGTATGTATGGAAGTAATTAGTAGGTATAGAAGGTGCCGAAGGCAGGAGGAGTCTAAACAATGTTTAACTGCTGTTGAACACGGGTCCCTCRAGCACCTGCTGCGCAGTTGGAGAGCTCCCAGAGGAGGTGCCCACTGCCACGACGAGACCCACAAACACTCGCTGCGCAAGGCCAGAACGCAGAGTTCCCCACAACGGGCTGCGCTTGGGGCCTCGTTCTCGTTTTCCATGGGCGACGCTCGGGGGGGTTCAGCTGCTCTGTTCTTCTCCGCAGATGGTTCAGAACTTCCCAGACGAGAGCTGCTTCTTATTCACCACAATCAAAGGTGGGTTCCCGCCGCCGCGGGCTGCGGCCTCCCTTGTGCCACCCGCTCGGGGGGCCCCGCGGGACGGGTTTGATCACACGCACCCGCCCACCCGGCGTGCAGCTGCACTGCCTCCGTGGGGCCCGGTGCGCGCGTTCCCTCAGCCTGGCAGCCGCGCTGCCCTTCCAGGCTGGCGCGCAAGGTGGACACTGCTTCCGTAGAAGTCCCAGGTATTTCTGAGCCCGAAGCTGGCGGCAGCTGCCGTGAGCACTGGATGAGTTTGACTCTGCCTTTTTTGATTAAAGAACCTGTCCCAACTGAAGGTTCAGTTAATCRTAACATGAACATATAAAGCCCATTTTAATGTCTTGATGTGGAACCAACAGAATGGTATGCTTAGCTTAAGTGTAGTATCCACAGGATATTTTAGTTATTTACTATTTCATGGTCTCCACAGTAAAGAACAAGTAGGTTCATTCTGACCTGCTGGTGAATCAGCTAGTACTGTCCTGCTTGTGAAAGACTGACCTGTTGTTTTCTTTTTTTCAGCCGAAAATGAAGGTTTCCATATAATTCTGAAATGATGTCACACGTGCTAGACTGGTCTTTCCACACAGAATGAAGTCCTGCCTGAAGATGACCCAAGATCCTCCCAACGCTGAGGCTCTGCCTTGCCCGTATGAGATGTTTCATATTGAAAACAGGAGGTGCCCCTTCCCGGGGGCTGCTCCGTCCCGCGGGAGCGGCGCGCGGGGCYGGCGGCCGTGGCCAGTAGGTGCAGCTGGGGGCGGCCGGGCCGCGCTCCGCTCCTCTCTGCATCCCGTTGGAGATGAATGTAAAACTTCATTTGGGGGCATTTTACCTTTCAGTGCTGGTTTGGCTCTTACTCGCTTGTACCTTAGGCCGATTTTATTTTATTTCTTTGACGTTAGCAGAGCACATGGTGTGTGTGGAGATGAGTAGTTCAGCTGATCGTGGTCAGGTCTCCGAGAGTCAAGCTGTTCAGAACAGCTGCCCGTGTAAATTGTGTATAAGAGTGTATGTAAGAAATGTAAATGCCAGAATAGGGCTTTTAAGAAGCCCTAGACAGATGCAATATATGCATGCAGCAAACTGCATTATCAATAGTACCTTGTTGGAAGGATTAATATAAATCCTGTGGGGTACCAAGTAATTGTGTTTTGCTTTAACAAATTTAATGGAAACGAATTGCCTATGCATCCTTTATTTTTAGTGTCCTAGATGCCCCGCAGGGCACTCCTGCAGCTTAACCCCTTGCTTGTCACGCTGTGGGTTTAACCAGGCTCGCGGTGCGCGGGGGGCTCAGCGACTCGGTGCGTCCTGCTGCGGAGCGGGGAAGGCGGCAGCCGGGGCCTTCAGCGGCCCCGCGTCCGTGGCCCCCGAAACACTAACGGGCTCCCGGAGCCGCCGCCTGCACCAGGACAAGAGTCGGAGCCAGCGCGGGAAGGCGCTGTGGGGCAGGGCGCTGCCTGCCCCTTGGGGCCCTTCCGCCTTGGTCTGGCTTCAGAGCTCGCAGCCGGGGCTGTGGGGGCTGCGGGGCTTTGGAGGCAACTGCTGCAGCAGGTGAAAAACAAAAAAAAAAAGGAGGAAAAAAAAAAAAGGAAGCTTTTGCTTTTTCCTTCCCTCTTACCTGACTGGCTAAGTGCTTGGCAAAAAGCTGGAAGCTGTGGCGTTTTGCAGAGTTCAGTTCCTGAAAGCTACTTTCTCTCCTCTCCTTTCTCACTTTTTCTGCACTGAAAGTAAAATTTAATGTACTTAAACATTTTGCCTATGAATTGCTCATCCTTGGGTATTTTTGGTCCTAGTATTTTATTGAACTGACACTTGTGTCTTTTCAGCTCAGCACCCCGTTCCAATCCAGATGTTTTATAAAAGTGGAAAAATCCTTGATCGGAAAGTATCCAAATATCTAATTTTAAAGAATATTGAAAGTTGTACAGTAGTTTGTCCAGCTCACTTGAAATTGGAATTAAATTATGGCACCAGCAGCAAATTGCTTTTTTTTAATAAGATGTACACATTTCAATTCAAGTATAATAAATGTTTTTCAATAATTTTGTAAATGTGCTTTTTTCTTTTATTTTCCACATTTCTGCTACATATCAGAGACACATCTGCTGTTAAGCTTTAGAAACTGCACGAGCTGTTGGAACAATTCCCTTGCAACAAAGRTGGGTCATTGAAAGGAACCACTTTGTCCTGCACCCAGCCCAAAGACCTGCTGTTTCTACTAGGAAACTCCCAGAAAAGCTTCAGTCTGGAAATAACGGAAACAAATCCACATTTGACAGCAGCTGAYTGTTTATTTAAGTGTCCTATATCAGAGTAGGTTCCATTTGTTTTTGTACATGTCTAATGCCATAAACTTACAAGGTTCGTTATGTCCTTAGAAAAAAATGAGCCCCCCAAGGCAGGAGCTGTTGGGGTGCTGGCGCCAGGGCCTCTCCTGGCACGGCCGAGAGGAAAACCTGCCTCACGCTCCCTTGGAGCAGCGGCTCCGTGCCAAGGGTCTGAGGCCGATGGCAGCCAGCAGCCGCCGTGGCTGGGGGGCAGACAAGCCCCGCGGGGCTGTGCTGCAGGCGGGAAGCACGCCGGGGCCCGTGCGTTACCGCCTGTGCCCTGCCGCGCAGCCCTCTCCTCCTGCTCCCGCTCGCTCTGTACCGGCAGGTTCGAGGSGGGGGAAGCTTGGCTGTTACCCAGTCGTTCCGCCGGCTGCTTCGCCATAAAGCCGGGTTCTGTTAGGTTTGACTAAAGACACAGGCCTGAACCCCTTTAGCACACGCACACACAAACGCACAGTCAGGCTCACACACAAAGCTTCCTGAACTGCTGAGTAGTTCAGCTTAGATAAGTAGGTGGCTTAATACAGAAAAGTTTCTCTAACCCTCTAGCACTGAAAAACTAAGGATGAAAGCGTGGCCTTATGAGTCAATACTTGGGTATTTATGATCAGAAAGAAGTTGGCAGCTTCTTAAATAACCCCAATGTGAAGAGTCGGGCTTTTATTTTTCCCCCCACRTTTTTAGATCAGGGTTGGTTTGGTTCTACTCCTGCCTGTAGGTTTGTTGGACCCCATGCTGGCTACGGTGCCTACCAGGCAGCCGGGATTGAATTCCCTGCTGGAGCACAGGGGCTGCAGGAAAGCGCCGAGGCCGGTGGCCCTTGCCCCTTTCCGACAGCCTCCCCCACAGCGGTGGCTGGGGGTGCTGTGGGGCATGGGGCGCTGTGGGGCACTCGAGCTCGGGTAGCCGGGCAGCTCTAGGGGGAACATCCCYGCAGGGGAGCGGACTGCAGAACCCTGGAGCAGGTGTTCCTATTTATGGGGTGGCCTTGAGGTACCCGTTGACCTTCTGACGTGGCCTCTTGTGGCCCGTTACGTAATTGAGCAGGAAGCTGGACCACGGCGGAGCTGTTGGCTATGAGAGCTCGTGATTGCCTCGCGTTTTTGGTCAACATCTAAAGCTGGCTTGTCCTTCCAGAACAGCAGGTCCTTGCSGCGGGAGCCGGGGGAGCTCCGGGCTCTGGGGCTGCGCCTAGAGCCGCCGCCAGCGCCGGGCTCAGCGCGGCCGCCCGCGTGCGTCAGTTCTCGTGCCAACGCGAGGAGGGAGGCATCCACACAAACCAATATCACCAACTTACGTAATCCACATCTGCATATTATGGTAAGACTTTTACCTGGAAAAACGCTTTCTTGTCACAAAACCGGATGACCAAACGTCACCGTTAGGACTGTCGGGAATCTCACTCCTCCCAACCGCCGTCCGTCCAGTTCTTGTCTCCAACAAAAAGGAGCTCGGATTTTCTCTGGGATGCACTTACTGTCAAAGAATGATGCAGCATCTGCAGAGGCGCTGTCCCCCGCCGCCCACCGAAGGAGGGGGAGTCACGGGAGCAAAGTAAGCATGAACTTTCACATGAGGTAGATGAGCCTGTGGAGGAAAATCCTCTTGTAATGGGAAAGGGGGAAAAAATAGCCCAACTATTGAAAATATACCCCAACTAGTAAAAAAAACAAAACAAAACAAAACCACCCCAACTCATAATTAATGAGGACCAGCACACCGCGACTGCTGCCACTGAGGTGGCTCTGGTGGGGGCTGGTAAGGCAGCAAAGCGTCTACCTGCTTGATGCAGCTTCGACTGTCTGGCCCTGACAGCGTTTTTCTTATTACTGATTGCCCAGCGTTGCACCGATGTGCCGAGGAGGGAGCTCTGTGTCACAACAGGCATGTGCCCTGCTCCGGAGCAGAGCTGGATGCCTGGCGCTGCGCAAGGGCTTGGCTGTGCCTTGTCTCCCACATTCCCTGGTTCCCTCATCCTAGAAAGCAGCATGGATGGGACAGGGCAGGGGCCCTTGGCAGTGGCTGGCGGGATGGGCTTCCCGGCGGCAGAGGTGCCTGTGGGACGTGGCCCCGCAGCCACGCGCAGCAGAGGCCGGCGGCGCCTAAAGCGGAGCTCGGGCACAACCCGCTCCAAGGGAAAGGGCTCAGTTTGTGGCCACGTTGGAGGGCCTGCCTGCCCGGCACCCTCTTAACCCAAATTCCCATATGCAGAAGCTTTGCTATCAGCTCCGTGTATTAATCATGTGTCCTTGGGGAGAGTTGGAGTATCACTGCACAACCCTAGAAGCCTGAAAACCCGCGTTTGAAAATACACGCGTGAAAAGCAAAGCACTGCTGGCCCAACTGCCTGGAATCCCCGGGCGAGGCAGCTCTTGCTGCCCATGCAGGAGAGCTGTGCTCGGTCCCTAGAGGCAGGAACTTGATGCCACTCGAGCTCTTTCCTGCCTGGGCCGCGGCAATGCAGGATTCCCGGGCGCAGGATTCCCCGGAGCAGCCGCCCCCACGTACCCGGATTCGCTTGATCCCGGCTCGCGTGACTTGCTGGCAGTCGTACAGCTCGATGCGCTCCAGGTTGTGGCAGTTCTCCAGGTGCTCCAGCGTCACGTCCGTGATGAGGAGACAGTTATCGAGCTCGAGCACCTGCAGCCGCTCGTGGCCACACGTGCTGTTGCTCAGGTGGAGAATCCCATCGTCGGTGATCAGTTCACAGTGAGACAAGCTCTAAAACAGACAGGCGAGAAGAGAGAGTTCTTTCCCAAGGCACCAGTCCTTTCCAGGCTCAGAGTGGTTAATCCAGCTCAAAGAGCAGAGCGCTGAAACCCAGGGCAGACTGYGGCAACCAAGAACTAGCGACAGCCCCAGAAGGGTTTATAATTAATTTGCAAAATTGCAATAACTGCAGCTGAAGTTAAAGTTGTGTCACACACCTCAGCACTGCAGGGGCCAAATGGCTCATACATGGGGCAGGAAACAGAAGGCAACTTGAAAGGATGAACTTTGAGAACACAAAAGCAGATGGGAATCTCTGGACAGGACTTACAGTTTCGCAGCTACCCCAAACCAGTCAGTTTTTATACACATCACCAGGAACGCGTTTGTGCAAGTGCACACAGATAAAGAACCAGAATCAGAACGGTCTGAGTGGCCAACTCCAAATCCATGACCCCTTAGTGCATTTAGAACTTTATCCCTGATAAATAACAAGAGCAACAAAAAGCCTGCAGACCTGCAGGAGCAGATCCCTTCTGCAGCAGCGTCAGTCTGAAGCCTAAGTCTGGTTTTGCTGTAGCCTTGCCAAAGGTATTTCCCAGACAGCAAGTGATGAAGAAATGCTTGGCAGCAAACCAGAAGCGTTTTCCAAGTCAGCCCAAGGCAAACCTGCCCCCAGGAGCATCCATCTCCTGTCAGTCACGTGCAGGAGACCCGCGACGCTCCCCTCCGCCCGTCACATCCACCTTGTTTGGCCCCGTGGGGAAGGCTGCCACCACAGTCGGCCCTCCTGCCCCTCAGCCAGAGCCCCGAGCACCTCCTGCCTGCAGACCCACACACACATCCCGCACATGGGCCTGCCCCACACCTTCCTTTCTGCCCCTGCTCGGGCGCGCGAGGGGCGCAGGGGCGGCGGGAGGAGGCCTGGGGGGCAGAGCTCCCTGCGGAGCTCCCCACGGAGCTCCCTGCGCCAGCGGGGACACCCGCAGCTGGCAGCAGCTCCACGCCACACCGCCGCCGCGGGCCCATCACCCCTTGGAACAGGCCGGGTCCTGCCCAGAGCTGCTCCCTTGGCACGGGCACCCCGAGCCCTTCAGCTGGCTGCGCCCTGCAGCCTCCCGGCACCTTTACAAGAGACGGGGCTGCGAGCAAGGGCGGAAGGTGCCGTGAAGCCACCGGCTGCAGCAGGACCTGGGCTCGTTAAGAGCAGCCCGAGTCAGGGCTAAGCGGCTTACAAAGCTCAGCTTTCCCCAGGCACTGCGTGTGGYGCTGACGGGACGGGGCTGGATCTGCAGCTGGGTTCATAGAATACATCTCCCAAAACACATACACCACCCTATACATTTTCTGTCTCTATGACCTGGTAGAAGGAGTTAATAGTATCGAATTTATAAACACAAATGGTCATTAATACACTTAATTAAATGAGGCCTATAAATCAAAGGCGGCACAATGTATGTGCCATATTACTATGTGAGTAAGAAACAGCATGATCAACACAACTGAAGAATTCAACCGCTTTCTCAGCTCCAGGAATATCACAGAATCAYAGAATCACAGAATCACAGAATGCCSAAGGYTGGAAGGGACCTCAGAGGTCATCSAGTCCAACCCCSCTGCTCACGCAGGGTCACCTAGAGCACGTGGCACAGGGCTGCRTCCAAGCGGGTTTTAAAGATCTCCAAAGAAGGAGRCTCCACAACCTCTCTGGGCAGCCTGTTCCAGTGCTTTGTCACCCTCACAGTGARGAAATGCTTCCTTAAGYTCCTGTGGAACTTCCGATGCTTCAGTTTGAAGCCATTTCCTCTAGTCCTATCVCTGBCCACCACTGAAAAGAGGCYGCCCCCCTCCTCCTCACTGCCTCCCTTGAGGTATTTATACACGCTGATCAGGTCCCCCCTCAGCCTCCTCTTCTCCAGGCTGAACAGRCCCAGCTCCCTCAGCCTTTGCTCACAGGGCAGATGTTCCAGGCCYCTGATCATCCTGGTAGCCCTGYGCTGGACTCTCTCCAGCAGCTCCACATCCCTCTTGTACTGGGGAGCCCAGAACTGGACACAGTCTCCAGATGTGGCCTCACCAGGGCTGAGTAGAGGGGGATGATCACCTCCAATATCCAAGAGCATTTTACAGTTTCTCTATTAATCTGAATGCAGGAATGTTTAAAAGTTCGCATGCAGTTACTTCTTCTATCCAATAAAGCAGGTCGGTGCTTGGAGCTGATGAAGGTGCAATGGTTCTAACGGTGGTTTTGTTCATGTTCACTACTGGTCATCAAACACCCAGAAACAAATTCAAAGACCGTTTCTGCAACTTCAAAATATTTGCTTAAAGTGCAGATATACACAAGTATTTGCTAAAGCCCAGCCATAAAAGAGTTTAGAGAACCAGCAATAACACACCATCTCACATTTCAGGTATCAAGATCAGTTAACATGGGGGTACTTGCCTCTGCTATTCTGTTGTTTTGGTGGGTTGTTTGTCTGTTTTCTCTGCCTGTAATTCTCACCCAACACTGTTCAGGCACAGTCTGACTGACTATGCATCCTTGTTGCACACAATCAAATTCTCCCTGTGCCCTTTGAAATTGTGTGTTATTTTACATTTCACTGTCAGTGGGCTGACATATAGAGGAAGGTGCTCACTTCTAACTAAGAAACAGTGGCAGGTTAGGAAAAACACTAGAACATTGTTAGTTTCTATGACATTTTCAGTAAGATATTGGCAAAACTGGTACAGAAAATCTCTGGCAAGTTCTGAAACAGACTGCTAATATTTACAGTTATAATAAACACATCCCTTGTAAAAGAAGAGAAGTACCTCTCCTGATAGCCCTTGTTTGCCTTAACATGCAGAATGATGGTCCAAAAACCAATGTGAGACAAAGAATGAGCAAAAATAAAAACCCTCTGAATGGTGAATACAGCTCCTTTTTAAAATCTCTGGGCTGGGGGTGTATAAGCTAAGGCAGTAATAAGACAGTTCCATTAATGAAGCCATAAACCTTTCTTTAATCCTGTTTAAGAACAGATTAAAAAGATACCTTTTCTCTCAGGGACATTTAAGGTAGTACATGAGAGATCTACACTTAGGGAACAACTGGACCCTAAATACAGGAACTAGCTAAAACAGCCACTACCTATAAAAACAGTTCTTTAAAATAGTGCACACTTGGGTAGCCCGCTAAAAGCCTACAAATCTCCAATTCATTTTGAAAGGCAATGTCACAAAACCTGACRCAACTTACTATGTAAATTCAGTCCTTGGGAAAAATCTCCTGCCTGCAAAAATGGTTACCRGCTGGAATGTGCATATAGCTTTACCAAGAGACTTTATTCAATATTTGACACATTTTAATCTGTGACTTGTAAGTGTCACAGTCCTTAGRGAACAGTAGAGTATCTATAAGGGACATGGGTACTGTAAGTTACTTATTTGTAAGTGCAAGTTCTGAGTTTTACTTGAACTACCTAATTCCAGCTGAAGGATGTAAAGCATATATAACATAAGCTTTCTGGTTATTRCTGATTTGATGGTAACTTTCTGTGAGACTTAATAGATGTACATATCTTCAGGACTGGGGTGCTCCTTTTGGAATATGCCTGAAACTTGTGTGTATTTTGCACAGTATCCAGGCATTYTCCTAGACAGAGTGTGATAACCTTGTAAATGCAAATGCAGAGAGAAACTCACCAGTGCTTGCAGCTTAGGACAGTGAATAGAGAGCTGTATCAATGTGCTGTCAGTTATCTAGAAGAAAATCAAACACACACAAACAAGCAACTGTAAGCAAGTAAAACAGGGAACATATCTACCCTCCCTTTCCCTACTGGATGAAGGCATTCCTCCATCACACACTTTTCTGGAAAACACCCAGTTATCTGTTACTTTTCATGCTTTTCCTTTTATAGATTTTTCTATAATACTGTTATTCAATAATTCATTAATTCAAAAATTCAATAATTACTTTTATTTACTATCAATAACCCAACAAATATTAATAAAAAATGAAGTAGATTTAAATCAAAGTGCCAATGTTCTTATTGGTAGTCCACTCTTACATTGGATGTTCAAAACACTTTTTAATACATTAAATCTCACCAGAACACATTCTTCCAAGTCCATCTTTTCCAGCTCATGGCAATTCTAAAAAACATAAACAGAAGATTAAATAAACAAATATTGCCATTAAATCATCCACAGGGCTAGCTACATAGGAAAAYAGCCTCCGAGAGTAAATTTAAATCCCTTTAAGTATCTGGCCACGGAAGGACAAAAAGAATTGCACAGACAATGCAGTCCTCCCGCTCCCAACTTCTCCCTTTACATCCTTTTTTTTTCCTTCTTACTAGGTGAAGTTTCTCCTTGTCCTGTACAGCTTGGACAGGCAGCTTCCCTTCCTTCTCTGAGAGGCAACTTCAATTCAAGTCAAGGAGGGTTATATCCCGTGCAGTAACTAATCTGTGTAACCTACGTCCAACTTCTGTGCACAAAAGCTTGCTCCAAAGTGATCTGAAAGACACTGAAGCTCCTGAAACATCTCTCTCTCCTTCCATGCTTTACTAGGAATTTTTAGAACTATTTGCTCTGCTACTGAATGCCACAAATTGAAAAATATTGGCCCCTTTGATGCTAGGAGAAAGCTGTGCCCCCCACTCCACACCAACAAGCAGTAATACGAGGAATTTCTCCAGCAACCCAAGAGATCCTGATAAGCTTTTAGAGTGGCTTTCAGTAGCTGGTSCCAAGTGATTTCCCCTAAATGATGCAACTGTGTGACCAGGGCTTCCGACCCACAGCAAACTAGAGGGCACCAGTGCTCAGACCRACCCCATGGCCCGTTTAGTCCCTAGCAGAAATGGTTCATCTTGCAGCTCCCAGAAGTAGCCACAAGGAGACTTTCAAAAGCCCAGAACTGCAGGGCTGACTGAGCATAAACCTTTCTCTAGGAGCAGTGTGACTAGGGAAGCTTCTACTCATGTTCAAGATAAGCAGTGCAAATGAGTCCTTTTTTACAGATTATTATTATTATTTTTGTTCTCAATTTTCCTATGCCAGCAAGCATATAACTCTAAGCATGTGACACAACCAAATTCCTTTACATACTTAGAGCATGACTCAAGGCACAAGCTTATGCTATATAGTTGTAAGTACATTTGTGGTTACAAGTTATGCTCAGAACAATCTAAATATATCCCATTTTTAAATACTCCAATGGGGAGAGTGGGAGGAATAAAAACAGAGAGAGAGCGAATGTGTTAAGAAAATGTAAGGATAGAGGTAAAAACAGATGAAGTTGCAGCTCTAAGTATAAACTAAAAACAAAACCACTTTTCAGTTCCATTCTCCACTAGCTTCTTTCTACCTTATTTTTCTGTTCTCAGACTCCTTCCCAGCGGGTCTACATCAGCTCACAGCTGTTTAGCAGCAATGAAAACAAGGTGAGCTTTAACATTCAGAAATAACCCTTACCCGGGCTAAAAGGGTGAAACCAGCATCGGTGAGATGTGAACACCTCGCAGCTTCCAAAATCCTGGAAAAGTTTCAAATGTTAAAGGAAACATTAACATAATGAAAAGCAAATGAGTTTCTGATACAAACCTATCTTCTGCAACCTAAAGCTCTTAATAGCAAATATGTTTGTCTGTTTTTCACAGGGATTTGCAATTAAAAAGCACTAGACAGACTTTTGATCCAGCTTATTAGAAGACTCAGTAGCTCAGAGAACAAATGAAATCCAATCCTCAAATTATTCTCAGCAGTTAATAAAAATATTATACATAATTACACGCATTTTCAACTCCTGTTTCAGCAAGATATCRTAATGCTCATGTTTTCTAATGTGCTATCTGAAGAAAGACACAGCAGAGAGTTAAAAAAATGTTTATAAATGCTCCGGGGGAAAACACTGCTTCTAAAAACATGTTAAGAAGCTACAAGAGAAAAGAAGAAAAGAAAAAGGAAAAAGAGGAACTATGTAGTAGAAATCCTCTCTGAAAACATGTGCACAAAGTAAGCATTGTGAAGCAAGACATGAGAATAAAATGAGCTTGAAATACTGAAGCCAAAGGACAACTTAAAAGAAAATAATAGCCATGTTGTGGAAGGATAAACCTAACACCTGATTCCTCCACCTGGAGACAAGCTGGGAAGTAGAAGTATGAATGAGGTGGAACCACAGCCCTGTGCAATCAAGTAGCAGAGAACAGCTGAAGACATGAGCCCTAATTTTCACACAGCCCTAGACAAGGACATTCTGCAACCCATGGTGTTCACGAGTGCTTCTTCTGTCAGTATTTTAACATTAAAAAACACTAAAAAATAAAAAAGAGAGAGAGAGAAACTATTGTACACAGAATAGAATAGGCTATAAAAAGGTTCCTGAAAAGACTGATGTATCTTGATATAGGAAAAAAAAAAAAAAAAGCTGATGGATAGGGTCCCCTAGACCAATTTGGTAGAGCTGGTCATGCCCTGAAATTTCTTCCAAAGGAAATAACACTTCTAGAGAGGCTGCAGGTGCAGAACAGAGCCCCACCATAGGAAGCAGTGCAGCAAAACACCTGAGACCCCTGAGCAAAGTGGGACTGCATAGCCCAGAAAACACTCCAAAGCCCCCTCAGAAGCTCTAGCAGAGGTGTGACAGCTCAGTTCTGGCCAGCTTTCCTTCACACTCGAGCGTACGAGTCCAACCAGTGTGGAAAGCCTATATATTTTTCATCAGGTATTTCCAATATATGATCCTAAAGGCCTGGCTGTCGTTGTCTGCACAACCTGTCTGTGCATGATGCACATCGCTGTGGTGATCACTGCAGAGGGCCCTACTCTTTACTTCTTTACCTCAGTCCCGTGTTGCAGGAGAAAAATGATGGAAGCCTTCCCCCTCGTGGCACAGCCAGGGGCTAACAGCTTATGTAACAAAAAGGCCCTTTTGAGATTAATAGCTATTTCCTGTTAAGAAAATGTTAAATATTCTTCTGTAGAAAAATGATTCTTGCTACACTTCTACTCCCCTCACTAACAACAACTAACTGCAACTAATAGGATGTTAAACTTCCTACTGTTTCCAAATTGAGATGTGAMCTGAGAGAACCAGAGAAGTTGCAGAACATAAACAGAAAACACTAGTAAAAGCAGCACCACTTGCTAAGGAAAACTTTTCATTTTGCTGGAAATTCCTAAGCTCCAAGCAAGGTCRTACACAAGCTTTTGTACCTATAAATGGCTACGGGAAGGAGACCACCACTTTAGGATTCAGTTTTACCAAAGTCTTAAGGAAGGATTTCCTGAAGTATCTAAATCTCTTTCCACTCAGTCAGTGGAAAGAGCTCAGTGCAACAGCTCATTGCCCACGGGCACCCAAACACGGTTGGCTGAAAGTTTTATGATCTACATTCTCCACCACTTGTCTGCAATGGAAGTACAACAAGAGCTGTTGTGACTCCTGCAAGTTCCTCATATAACGGGCAATTTAGCATCACCCAAACTTCTTTTATTTGCTATTATTGCACTGGAAAAAGCCCGTACTGGGAATATGCAAGATGGTGGCAGAGCTAATTCCTCACCTGCACGGTGTAAGCTGCTGCTCTATATAGGCATACTGGGTTTTTACAGTTGTTCTAATGGACACCAAGAAATGGTGGGAAAACCAGCTCCAGAATCAAACCTATTCTAACCAGTTTCTGAGCCTTCATTACCCAAAATGCTCCCCACAAATCCACTGTCTGAGAATGCCAGGATGTACAGCAGAGCATAATATTTAAAATACAATTGTAATAAAACCTAAATTATGGTAAATATGTAAGATGTAAATATGGTACTTCAGTGTGATTTAGCTATTTTTCACAAGAAAAAAGGCAGCATAAAAACCATAGTAGAGTACACACTGTGGAAAGTCACCAAGTATAAAACATCACAAGTCACTACACAACTACAGCCATTCTTACCTTCTAAAAATAATTAATAGGCTTTACATTTTCTTTTCTCCTGGCTCGCCATTAGTACCTAAAATATTTAGTTAGAAGCACAATACTGAACTACTAAGTTGCTACTAGGATGCTCCTACAGCATGTTTTGTCATGTATTATCCTTCTTTCTCCTAAATATAGTGCACTATATTCACATATCAGTTACATTGAAGACCTGCCCTTAGGTTTAGGTCCATTTCATACTGCGGACTCCACGTTTTGCTTTCATTACAAAAGTAAAATAAACAACAYAGAGGTAAATCAAACCTGTCACTATCACTGCTGTGCTTCAGAAGGGAAAGGCTTAGATGAGGCCAGCAAGCACACGACATACTCACTTCAGCCTCGGGCAGTTTAGGCCAAGCGCTGTGAGCGAAGCATCTGTCAGGTTGCTGCAACCAGAAACACACAGTGACTGCAGTCGGTGGCAGCCTCTGCAGATTTTCACAATGCCTTCATCTGAAATTTGCTGCAACACACAGAAAGGTTGAAGTTGCTCTGCTGTCAAGTAATCTGCTGTGAGCAAAAGTCAAGTCTCGTTTCTGAAGGGATGGAGTCACATTGCATACAACCTGTCCACCTTTAAACACAGAGTACCATTGTGAAACCATTCTGTCTGCTCACACCGCAGGGAAGGTCCTTCATTACAAGGACTATGCAAAATAAACAGTTCAAGACCTGCAAGCCAGCGAGGCCTTAGGGAGCTCTGCAGTGAGTGAGCTGGCCACCACAGGAGACCCAGGGCTAAATGCCCTTCACACACGGACCCCTCTCAAAGCAAGGGCCACCTTAGGCAATTGCATCTCACCCTTCCTTTACAAAACTTTAATTTAGAGGCCACGTTTGCCCTACAGTTGTCCCTAGCTGAAAGGTTTAATGCAAAGGACTATTTATATTCTTTTCCAAAATCATTCTGTGCTTGACTTTCTAATACAAATTGCTCTAATTTTGGAAGACATTTTTTTTTCTCTAAAACAGACACTGTAAGAAATAACCTTGTTGCAGCTGCACACAAAATAGTAATGGGACCTCGCCTACTGGGAGAGGAATATTGTTAATATTTTGTTTAGATATCCATTGTATTAAGTCCTCTCTTCCGCAAAAAGCCTTCTCTTCTCCAACTCCTACTCCAATTCTTTTTCTGCTGAACAACAAATCCTTCATGCTGACCCAAGTCTATTTTATTTCCTGGATTAACATTATACTTGCAATGATAACAAAGATCTCTAATGTCTTTTGAAAATACATGGTCTTTTTATGAGCAAATCATCTAGGTATGTTACTATTACTATAGCATATTCCTGAGACCATTCATTATCACATGTTGCTTTTCAAAAATGAAAACATGATGAGAAATAATGGCAGTTCAGCGCAAAGGTTTTCCCTCCTCCAAACACTGCAGGTTTTAATGTGTTTTCATGAGAATTGTTCTGTCAAATAGAAATTATTCTAGGCAGAAAATTATAAATCYTGTCTTCTGTTTGCAGATCTAGGAGGACTTGCATCATTTACAGATAACAAAACAGTTTTGTTTTGTTTTAATAATAACTACAACAAGAAGTTCAAGATCAAACAAATAGTTTCTGGCTATGTCTCTCAAAATATGCTGTTTTTTGGAACTTTCTGATTTGTTTGAGAGAGACACATGCCATTATGATTGCAAAAAAAAGAACTATTTTGTGGCAATTACGTTAAATACTCTTAATTCTTACACTTGCTAYAGTCATCCACCCTCACATAAAATTCTATAAATTTACATGTACCAATTCGATTCACTAAGATTCRAAGAAAGTTCATGATTCTCAGAAAATGCATCTTTTGAAATGTCAAATACTTACTGTGCAAGATTGCAAATTCAGGATTACAAGTTCATGGCAGTGATTTTGAATGTGTTTCAGTGCTTCATCTTCTAACTACATTAGCAATTAAATTGGACATAGGAAAAGAAACAGGAAATTAAAAGCAAAGCAAAGCAGCCCACAAAACACACACACACACACACATTTTATAATACTGAACAAAACACTAACAAAAACAAAATTTTCAAATTCATGAAGATTTCAAAAAGCCAAAGCAAAATTTTTATTCCTAAAGGATGACCCAAGCAGTTATGTACCTGTGTGCAACCTCTAAGAAATAGAGCTTTTAGTCCACTACACCCTTTCACCAGTGCTTCAATACCATCCTTCGTAATCTGATCACACCAGGAAAGATTCAAATGTTCCAGATTTCTGCAACCCTCACTGGGAGAATTAAAAAAATACATAAAGTTAAATCCAGCCTTCAAATAGTCATAACAGTGGGAAACCCAAATTAAACACACTGTTAGAAATTAACGAGAGCCAGTGGACTGTGCCAGGCCTCTACAGAAAAGTCATGAGACAAGACCACACACAAACACCACGCTCTGCACCCACGAGGTGCTTGATACAGAATACAGCCCRTGCTGATACGTAATGTTAAAAGTTCAGCACATTCTTTCCTTTTTTACTTCATTAAATGTTGAACAGTTCTTTAAGATTTTTCTTTAACACAAAACATTGAATCTTCTTACCTTAAACCTTTCAAAGAGCTGTTTGTGATGGCTACACAAGATGTCAGATCCAGATGTTTCAGCTTGGAACAGAATCTGCTAAGACTGTAACACGTGCTGCAAAACAGCAGACACACTAAAAATACCTTCAGCTACTTCTTTTTCCAACCTTCACTGTTAAACAAAAAAACTTTTGACTTACCTGTCAGTAATTTTTGTGCACCCATTTAGATTTAAGTGCTCAATGTTCCTGCAGTTCTGTGCAAAGGTCCTAAAACACAGAAAACAGGAGAACAGGAGAATTAATACAACAGAAAACAGGAGAATTAATACAACATCACCAGTCGTAATTCAGTCACCAGAGTGCGCTCTGCCCCCTGCCTCCTTCCCTCTCATTCACAAAGCTTAATCTTCAGGTTGCAGAGAAATCACAAAATACATTTCAAATGCATCTGTGGCATCTTTTTCCCTTTRCTATAGCAAGTTTTGGTCTTAGGTAGCTCCTGAAACCACTACTGTTCCTTCCCCCAATACCATTTCAGGCAGGTGTTTATTTCTATCATATAAAGATGAACCAATTTGTTTCAAATGTCTTAATTAAAAATATTAAGGGAATAAATTTAAGGTTTAAATATCACATCAATTAAATATTAAGCATAACGGAGCTGTTGGGGAAACTGTTTCATACATTTCACTACCGAATCCTTTGGAAAGGAGCTCTCTCCAACACCRAAGGGAAAGGAACGTACCCTACATAACACAGTACTGGGCCTTAAGCCTAGTGCAAAGCTCTGTGGGTTACATTAGTTATTTATGATTTTAGAAATTAAAATGCATCTGTGTGCACTAGTGAGCATGAACTTGAGAGATGATTGGAGCTATTATACTGTTAAAAGCCTGTATGTATCATTATACTAATTACCTAGAAAAATATACATCAACTTTCTTTTCATCTCTKCAGAGTAATATTTACAGCTGCATTGCATTGCAGAGCACTGTTTTTCTGCCCATGTTTCCTCCAACTGCATGGGTTTTATTGGCAGGGGTGGAGGAAACGCACACAAACAGCTTTGTCTGGAGGCTTGCCGTGGCTAACAGCTCCGACTGCACGCTCAGCTGCTAACAACTTCCTGGCTCTCCAGTGGAGGTTGAAAACAATGGAAAAAAAAGAAAGAAAGCAAGAAAAAGAAAAGGAAAAAGGYAGTTGTACTGGTGAGAGTTGCCATTGAATCCTCTAAACAGTCSTTCCAAAATTCATGGCCTGCAGCTGGATTTATATCGAGACAAACGACTCTTCAAACTGTTTGGAAAGACAGGAACACCGCGTAGCAAGTCGCAGAGCAGTAAACTTCGCCTCGAGATTCTAGTCTGGGCTATATCCTGACAGAGATGCCACAGACACCCAGTATTTACATAGCCTATATCTGCTTTGTTAAAYGGGTATTTTTCTAAACAAGAGGTTGATCTACAAGAAGGATAAAAGGAGAAAGTAGTATCACCCACAAAACTAACATATCTAGAAACGAATCAACACAAAAAGTCTGAAAGGAAAGGTTACTTCCAGGCCAAATATCTGAAAATGAAACCCACTTATGCTTTGAAAAAGGGTCTTAAAGCTCATGTATTTATCATTTTCTGAGTAATTTCCACCCTCTTATACTTCACAGGTGAAGCACCTTCCTTGCTGAAGTTTCTCAAACACAGTTAGCCACTCTGGAGCACTCCTGAGTCCCGATGGCATCGTGCCCGTCTCAGTAGCCAACGTGGGCTACATCCTGCACTGCTCTGTACTTAGGCCAAGTACCTGCTTATGAAATACAACCAGTTCAAAATCTTTTTTTCCCTCTTTTTAACCAAAACTCTGGAAACACAGTTGTGTTTTAATTCTCAACATTTCCTGTTTCAAGYATTTCAGTGCCCCTGCCGGTGATACCCTGATAGCATTTTTTTAATTAAAACACCTAAAGCCTCCAAAGACAGAGGGATTCTGACTTTTATACACAGAAGCAAGGGATTACTCATAAGAAATGCTCATGAATCTATTCTGGAGACTAATTAAATGAATTAGATGTGGTTGGAAATCTTAGAAAGAGCTAAAGGTTGCAAGATCCTAACTCAATGTCTGCTGCTGAAGAGAAATCTTTGTGCCTGTATTTCCCACAAAGATTTCTGGCCGTGCTAGGTCAGGCTGAAAGCCATCAAGCTTCTTGCACTGGTTTCACTGCCTCCTCCTGTGACAGAGCAAGAAAGCTCGATGATGGCAAAGAGACACATTCAGGGGCTTCTTCCCTGGGCCCTGCAGCACTTTGAGACCAGCTTGGGGASCATTCAGCTGCACGTGGGATATCTGAGTTTAAACACTCGGGRAGGAAGCCACAGAAGAATCTGGCTGATCAGGCTACACATGGCAAAAAGCTGACATGGATTCAATAAGTTGCTCAGTTCAATTTATGTCCTGCAGTGAGGAAGTGCCCCTTCCTCTGTCCTGAGGTGCTGCTGTCACTGGCTTGCTCTCGTGCTGCATCAGGAGGCCCCTGCACCTCTCCTGATTTTGCAGGCATTCTCTTCATCCGTCTTTACTCCACTTTCCAATGGGCGAGGCATTTCTGGGCCACACTAGTAAAGTCTGACTATTATCTTGATGAAACTGTAGCTGTTTGRGGCTAGTTTTATGGGCCTGAAAAAATCAAATGCTTGAAGATGGAACGGATATTAAAATAGTAGTAACGTAAAATTTTGAAAAATCTCTTGAATATTGTCCTGAGATTGTCATTTTTAAATTTATTTCTGGAAAAATAAGCAATTATATTTTGATCTCAAATTGAAGTCTTACTTAGTCATTTCTAAGGTTCTTAGTACATACTTAAGGATCCCATTTTGATTATTAAACAGTACTTAGAAATCCAAACAAATGTATCAGCAATTCCTTCTGAGTTAGRAAATAAGGACCCTACTTACTTCAAAGAGGAGTCTCCAACGACGAGACATCCTCTCAGACTAAGTTGTCTCAGGAACCCTCCACATCTTTTCGATATATTTTCCACAACGCGRCCCTTAAATCAAATAAAAGGAAGCTTTTGTTGAGTTTTATTCTGACACAACATAATAACCAAATCAAAAATTCCGAAACTGAAAATAAATTACAACCACCCCCCTCTAAAATCACACATTTTCAATTTTCTTTTTCTGCTTTAGGAAAAAAGTTACCTGATGGGAATCTATTCCCAGTCACACAGACAGGATCATGTCCAACTAATCTTCAGCTTTCTCTTCTTTGTGCTGTCCCTGACACATAGCTCCATGTTTTGTTTCAGCAAAACCCACCCACTAAGCCTGCTAAAACAACCTCCAAGTTCTGCCAAATTTGCAGGGAGACAGAAGAACCATCTGAGTTGTTTTTCCTGCCCCAAAGGAGGAATGTGTAGCACATCCACACCACAGGGACCACAGTTATTACCAGAACCTGCTGGTTTTAATTGTCCCTRAAGACACGCTTGGGCTAGTATACAAACCTGAACCTCTGGGGCCATTTGACAGTCCTGACTACAGAGATCTGAAAGAGAAGGCGCTGAACACGTGGTGGGAACAGCCTCTTCAGCAGCCTCTGGAGATCCTGGAGCTTGCTTATTTGCCAGGTTTCCAAGTCCTGTACATTTGGGAACCCTTGGGAACACCAAGCAGCTGCGCACACTGTGCCCCTCACCTGTTTGTCACCCACAGAGTTCAGACTTTCAACCCCATGTGTCCTACAAGATGCTATTTATTTACACCCTGAAAGCATTTTGCTACCTGTTAGCAATAAGCRGAATGGCATAATACTAATTCCTAATTCTAATATTCAATCTGAAAGGAGTATTATGATAAAACGTTACTTTGAATTATGACAAAAATGCGTATCTTCAACATTTTTGTAGGGAGAAACATTCAAGGCAGCAAAAAGCAGGCAATCACTACAACTGACTAGATAGCACACTGTGTCGGATCTGGGGAAAAAATCAACACTGATGATTACTAACGGATAGGATTAAAAACCAATTGCTCATTGTATTGATATACCAAAAAAATAGCACATGAACATCCAATTGAGTAAAAAGTTGCCAAGTAAAATTAGCAGCTTTTGCCCCTCCTGAAGGGAAGAAGTGTCTGTTACAAAAAAATTGCCTAAGTAAAAATAGAATTCAAGGGACTGAATGTGAATGTGTTCATTCTTTAAAACTATTTTATGTAATAACTGTTGGTTTAACATGCTCTTATGAATAAATGTGAGTGGGTTATATTAMTGGTTACTTAACCATAGCGTCCTGAAGCCATGCTCAGAACCACAGCAGTGCCTTATAACAAAGGCGGAATGCAAAATAATTTTAGTGATTTTCTCAAATACCATGTTACAAAAACAGCACCTCAAAGGGAAATACCACTAACAAACATATCCAAAACATACCCAAAACATAAGAACCCAGTATTAGACTTCTAAATAGCTGAGAGGTTTCAGACATAGAAAAGGCTGACCAACAGAGGGKGCAGAGATCTGCGTTGTAGCTTATTCTTTTGGAGCAAATAAGAAAATCTTTTTTTATAGGCAAGTGAGAAGACAACATTAAAACTCCAGGTCCTCTTAGATACATTTAGATACCTGAAGGTGCTGAAATCTTTCCTCTATATTCTTTAGATTTCTATAGATAACACCGGTATAACAAAGAAGTAGGCAAATAAGTTACAAGAGTGTTGGGAAAAATTAATGTATATACTGTCAAGTTTCAGAAACAGCTCGAACTATGATTAACAAAACATACCAGATGATCCTCATGAAAATAAATTCAGAAACTAAACACAAAATGCAGAAGCAAGCCCATTATAGCACTCTGTATTTTCAGTCTCCAAGTCCAAGAGCCCAAGGAGCTTTGGGCACTAGATGTCACTCTCAGGAGAGGCCAGGGACAAGGAGCCAACGATCSTCTCCACTGAGGGGCTCGCTCGCACCCCAGGCGCCTTCTACACCTACCTTTTATGGAAATGAACAGTTCTGAACACCTAGAGCCTTGTATACATAGGATAAGCTCAATTCACCTAATGTACAGCTGACAACTCGAATTCAAATACAGTGGTCAGCTTTTTCTATTTGCTCCTTCACAGTATTACTATGACATTGAAATTTAGCCTTGGAAATGCATGAGCTATGAGGACAGTCTATGGGATACTCAAAATGGTCTAAACATCACCATAAGAATGGGGAAAAAAAAAGGGCACTAACCTCTATATCCGTTTGGAAGTTAAAAAGGTCTATTCTTTGCCAATTGCTTCCATCCAGAGCTAAAACATTCCATGCCTAGAGAAAACAAACACATTTAATACACTTCCACTGGCTGCTGCCTTAACTCAGCAATTCCAATAAATACACTTTCTTGTAGAACTTTTGAAAAACAAATCCAATTATAGATATGTCTGGTTCATAAAAGAGTTAAAAACACGGATCCATTGTRGAAATGGATCCCACATCTCCCAGACAGATTATATCTCAATGGCTAACTTCTGCCTACAAAGCATGGATCAGCAAGAACTTCAATGCAAAAGACATAGATGTTTCATAGATCACGCAGATGTGATAAACAGCACAGTTTAACTTTCAACTAAAGAAAAGTTTTAGTAAATTTGTCTAATAAATTTACTTTTKCTTCATCTGTAAGAAAACAGTTCTTAACAGGAGAATCCTTCCAGCAAATGACACAAGAAGAGCTAGGAGATGTCAGATAAGTGTGTGCACGTGTTTAATCTCCACAGTTCAACCTCACAGGCTCCTGTTTGGAGGGAACAGGAACCTTCCAGAAAGGTGCTGACTTTCCACTGTTAGATGCACACTGAGCTCTTGTCTTTCATTGCTGGAGCAATAAATGAGAGTTTTTCAAATCAAAACCAAACCACTGGGACAGAGATGCAACAAATGACACCAATGTTTAGGGCAAAAATTGACAAAGAATATCATGTCCAACTGACACATAGTTTTAAAAGAAAAATCTCACTTATTCAGTCACTTTGATTTTCTTCTGCTGTATTCTTGGTTTTAGCTGAAGGTACTAACAAGACCTAAACTTAGCTCACAAAACTTACTGAAATTACAGGCCAAAGTGATGTAGGAGTGAAATAGTTATGCTTCTACTTATACACTTAAAGAAAAATAAATACATAAATYTTTCCTCAATAAAAGAATAGAGAAAACCATGTAATTAAAAATATATACAAATATATCATGTATGAGAATGATACGCTTCATTTTACACAGTTCATATAGGAACAAATTTTTTCAGTCTAACTAGAGGAAAACATCAATAGCAAAACATAAAAGCATATTTTGACATGAACATAAAACATAAAAATAGTTCTCTATTATCCTCTGTGTGCCTTTTTCTCTACCAGTAGTTCATCCACTTAACACCTTTTGTACTTGGCAAGCAAATGATGGATGTGCTCCTTAGACACATGGTGCATATTAACTGAGCTACACGGAATTTTAAGCAGAAAAGGCGTCTGAAAAATGGTGTTATACAGCCACATGCTTTAGAGAAAGCAAATACCATTGTGCCAAAATGGACTTAATCCTTTCTCCAGATACAGCGTGTGCTCTACTAGGTATCTTTTCCATTGCTCTTAAACAAAAATCGAGTCCATAGCAACTAATTCCACATATCCGAGTGCAAGTTTGAATCCCCTGTTTATCTGTTTTACTGAATGAAGGGTCTGGGAGTGCTCTTTGAGGTGGTCCAAAAGTCCATAAATTGTAAGTAATTCAGAGAATTTGCAGAGAAAAACCAAAAGGAAGGAAAAGATMCAACCTACAGAAACCTACCTTGGAAACTTGTGCACATCGACACAAAGTAACTATGTCCAAGAAAGAAAATATTCTAGGAAGAAAAGAAAAGAAAAACAATTAAATATTTTTACTTTAATATTAGTTCAGACTAATACACAGATTTATAGTCCTACAGCTCTATGGAAGAAGGAAAATTATTAACTTCAGCATAAAATTCAGATCCTATTGCAAAACCATTTTTTATTCCTGATATTGAAAGACACAAAATACATGAAAGATGCTATTGAATTCACTTGTTAACTGCTACCTGCTCCCCAACTACCTTGACTTTTTCAGTCAAGTCAAGTCAAGTCAAGTCAAGTCAAGTCAAGTCAAGTCAAGTCAAATAATGAACGGGAATGAAAACAGTACTTTCTTATCCTAAAATCTTATCTCTGAGGAGTAAATCTAACTGGTAAGAAATCCTCTATTTTATTATGTAAAATTCTGACCACCATTTTCCAAGTGGAAGCCTGAAGCCTGAGCTCTAAATGGATGCTTAAATCTCCAAGGCCATCTTGGTTAGCTGTGGTAAGAGCCAACCACTATAGTTAATGGAAGCAACTCTTAGAAACATCAGGCCTTCTGGATGGTTATTTYGGGTCCTATTTAGTGTTTTCCAGCATTTCATTGAGACATACGAGCACTTTCTCATCGATACATACACACACTTTCTCTTTTTCAGTGTACATTGTACATTTATTCTCATTTGAACATCCATTCTGAGGTCTAGACCTTTTAAGAAACCCAGCAGTGTTTCACACCCAGAGCGCACTCCACGTATTCGGCAACACTGCGGAGCTGCTCAGAGGACCCTGGAAATGTTCCCTCTGTCACAAGTGACATTTATAGCCCTGACCGCTCATGAACCCCCTCTGAAGTCCCCTTTCCTGTGCCCTCCCTAAGGCAAAAGGCAGAAGATGAGAGTGTAGAGATTGTGCTAGAGAGCTGTAAAAGCTCCTGGGCTTGTAAAACCTCCTTGCAGGAATGCTAAGGGAGGGGAATGAAGTTAACTTTGACTTATAAAAGACAAAGCAGAAGAAAAACAGACCTCTAAATCTTTGATTTAGAAAAGATGAAGTAGAAAAAAATAAACCTCTAAATTTCTTTCCAGTGAGGACATGAAGGAGAGTGACAATTCACTTCATGACACAATATTGTTGTCTGAGCAGAGACCACGTGGCGGGCACTGGAAATGACGCATCAGCTTTTATTTTAAGGAAAAAGGAACAGAAGGGACCACGACATGTTGGAAAAAGGTTGTTTTGTATATCCCACTAGTCTGAGTTGTTTGCCAGTCTGTCTTCATGTTTGATTGTTTGGCTGTTAAGAGCTTCATGCTGATATATAATTTCTACCACAAAAGTAAATTAAAAGCAAGTGCATTTTATTTTCCCTCCAGCAGTTCATTATTCTATACAAGGTGCCTTCCTAAAAAGCCAAAAACTTAGTCTTTTTATGGGAAAAGAAGAAATGTTTTAATAAGTGCAAAAAATGATGATGCCTATACATTTTTATTCTTCTTCTAAAGAAACGTTCTTGCAAGGCAGCTCAAGCTGTCCCAGTGGAAATGGATAAAACAACAACATTTAAGGATGCCTTACAACCCAGCAAAGACATGACAGATTCACTGCCATTCAGGTAAATACTGCTATAGGGAATAGACACCAGTAAATTCCTCTGCAATAATTCTTAAAAATYCTTTTACCAACTTGCTTGAAAATGTTTTCTTTTTCCCCCATTTTTCTATGTATTTATAGATACAGCACCACAGGCAAGTCACCAGCACATGGTCACCTCTCAGTCACTGGCAAACTCTTGCCAGCAAAGGAAAACAAGCCAGCGAGGCCAATTGAGTATTTGGTTTAAAAGCTTAAAATAAAATAAGTTTGAAAACACAAAAGCAATTGGCCAAGACAGAGATGGCAACATTGAGGTTGTCTGATGTTTAGGCTGAAGGCCTATGCCGGCAGGAATTGGTAATTTTTTAAAAAGTGGAAAAAATTACTAAGTATGCCAGCTAAGGGTTGTATAACACATCTGTCCTCAATGACCACAGCTACGTASATGGAAGTTAGTGCAGCCAGAAGCAGGATTAATTTTCACTTAGTCTGTGGCATGGATTAGTATGGGGAAGCTGGAAATGAAGTTAATAGATCCACAGTAAAGTTTAGGACCATGTATTCTGATTTCCTATATCCCAGGCTATTAAAATGTCCTCAGTCAGTCTGTACTGAGCCCAGGAAAGAGGAGCTGCCTACCAATAGCTGGAGTTCTCCAAGACTTTTTGCCCCTATGTACATACGACTGTGGACACATGTATTCCTCATGAGCTTGGCCCTGGAGATCTCTCAACATTATCAGTACCTGCAACCAGCATGAACTTCATGCCAAAAGCACACAGGCAAGCTCATGGCTCCTCACTTCCTTGAAGGAGAGCTTGCATTTGGCTAAAGCCAAACTACCAGAAAGGGATCTACTCCCAGTCTGAGACACTGCAAGAGATGATGGAAAATTCACAACTCTCTCTGGAAGTTTGTTCCACTGGTTAATCACCCTGTAAGAACGCTCTGACCCATTTCCAAGGTGAATGGCTGCCCTTCAGCCTCCCAGCACTATGCTTTCCCTCACCAAACTAAAGGGACCTTTAGCAGCTCCTTGTGGAGGTTTCAAGCTACTTATCATGTCATCTTTCATTCCTCTTTTTAATAGTCTGTTTACTTCAGTTCTTTAACCAACTCCACACGTTCTCCATTCTTCCAAGTTTTTTTCTTCAAATGGGAATATCAGAAGCACGTGCAGTTAGAACTATATTAATACCAGCAAACTTGGGCACAGACATGAAGTATGATTTCACTACTCCAATTTTTCACAGCCATGACCTATATCAGCCTTTTACACCACACCAAAACCAGAAACCTATAGGTAGCCTATCCACCTTCACAGCCACAACCTCTTCTAAGATGATACCTTATATCAAGGCACGGCTCTTCCAGGAACATTCCTCAGACCCACAGTTATCTTGCCTCTTGCATAAGAAAAATCCTGGTTTTGGACTTCCTTGCAAGTGTCTTGCCTTCACAGTAATCTATCTTTATGCTCGGTTTTGTGTCATCTCCCGTGACTTTTGGAAACAGTGATTTCCAAAACACTGATGAAAGAAAGAATGATTTTGGGTCCACCTTTCAATTGCTGCCACAGCAACATAAAAAATACCCAAATGCAAATAATTTCTTACTGAGGTTTAATTAAAAAGTCTGTTAACCAATTCTGAAAATGCTTAACATATACCGATATACTACTGTACAGTGCTTTTAAACCTAAAAGTCAAATATTAAAAAGCCAAATGCCTGTGTAAATGCATATAGTTTTGATCGATAAATAGAGCCAATAACTTAATCTCACAGAATGGTATTTCCCAGCCACTTGCTCTTCTCAAAGCCACAACAGTTCTCAGTTCCTCTCCTCTTCCTTAATTTTCTATCAAACAAATCTAAGGTGAGTTTTTCCAGTCCAGGCTGAATAGAAGCTGAGTTTTCTCAGCATTTACCTAGCCTGGTTGAAAACCATTACAGCCAGCAAGCAACGCTCTTCTGGGCTTCTGGGATTTTCTTGATACGCACGACTCACTGAAACTCGGAGGAGGCCACAACCTCCTAAGTCTCCCTGCAATTCATATGGGCTTGCCAACTACAACTGATGATTTACAGCCTCTATCTTCTTCACATATTATTGCTGTACGTATTTCATTATTCCCATGTGCTATAAACAGACTCTCCTGCCTCTTTCCAGACACAGAAATGGCTGGTTTCATTCTTACTGTTCTTGCTCCCTCCCTGTGGAATCACGGAAAGATGTGGCTATTTCACAACCTCCCAATATCACACAGTGCACCAAGCACAGAGTGGAAATCACACTATGCAAAAGTCAAGCAGCTCCCTCTCATCTTTCAAAGGTTCTCCCCAATTTGATCATGATTGTAAAAGCTTAAAGAGTAAGCTTTCACACCCCTGGCYGGGTAATTATTATTCTTTTTATTTTACACACACATGCAAATGCACACACAGAGTGACCTGCTGACAAATTTTGATCTAACAAACTCAAGTTTGCTAGATCTTTCCAACTCGATAATTTGTACRCGTCTTGAGCAATACTATAATGCAGAGTTTTCTAACTACTGACCTGAGAATGGAATTCTTTTTCAGCACATTTCTTTTTCATGTCTTAAGTTTGCAGTGCTTTTGCACTCAAGGAAACAGCTATATCAAAATGAAGGTCGAAACACTGAAGATGAGAAATGCCTGACTAAAGAATGCAGTACCTTCTCAGAGGATCCCTTCAACCTTACCATACCTTTCAGCTGTAACAAAGAGAACATACAACAAATTTCTCATGCCGTGCCCATTTTAGACTGTGAACTTCTTAAAGGAGGGATTTAGTTATTCATTGGCACAATTCCTAGCATAGTAACCCCACCCTAGTGGAAATCCATTGCATCCTATTGGAATGCAAACACAGCATAAAAGAGTAATGCCTTCACATGTGAAAAAGTATCCCCGAAAGACAAAGTACAGCTCTTACAGATGTTATTTTCCCTTTTTAACAGGCTTTTATCAGAATTGTTCTGCAGTAATGCCCAGGCATAATCTGCTAACAGCTAAAAACGGAGCACTGCTAAATTCAGATGATTTTGAGTAAAAGAAACTATTAGTTTTAGGTTCATGTCTGTAAGGCTTTGTCTTTAGCAGCATAGTATCACAAAAGACACAAGTTTGTCGTGGTTTGGACACGAACTGMTTATCAGCCAGCTGATTTAATTCCTGACCTTTCAGCTCAATTATCAAAACAAATTTATTTTTCTCTAAGGATGTGCTACTTGGTGAACTAAAGCACTTAAACTATCCAAAGTTATCCAAACAACGTGTAAACTCCTCAGGCCACAATTCTTTTTTCAGCATATCTAAGCTGCAAGTCTTTCAACAACAAGTATGGTACCCTCCTATTCACAAGTCAAACCTCCTTTCTTTTTGCCAAGATAATTATTTACTACTTATACTGACATAGTTGTTAATAATACAAGAGGGGACTGTCTAGATGATGTGCCTAACTAACCTGTCTTCATTCGAAACAGAAAGCATTTTTGTTTTGTTTTTTTTACAGAGATAATCAGCTCTGCTGGATTCATTTTACAGTTATGACATCTGATTTTTTCATGGCCTATGCACTACATTACTCACAAGATGAGCAGATAATATCACTCTTCTAAAAAAGAAAAAAAAAGAAAACTTACTCATAAAGTATGACCATCCCAGCTGCAACAGTAACTAATRTCTTTAGCATGTGAAGCTAAATCCCCAAAGATAAATTCAAGAAGAATTAGTTCAATTCAAATTTTCAGCAGATGTACAGAATACAGCAACTATATTATGTGATAATTCCCTACACAGGGTCAATTATGAAGGTAAAGAATACAACTGCTACTACTATGCAAATCACAGAGCAACTTTAGTCTGAAAATGAAGAACAGAAGGTAGCACAGAAATGCACTTCTATTGTAGCTTTATTTTGTATTTACTCAATAATATTAAAGGGCAATGAAACTTAAAATTTCATCTTTAACTCAACATCTAAAACATTTCTAAAAAGCTTGAACACAGATCGTATAATAAGTGTTTAGAAGAGATTCAAACAGTGAAATAGTTTTCACCTCATGTTTCCCACAGATCAGTTGCATGCTAGAAGCAATTTTAACATTCTGTTTCACTAAAAACAGCTCTTTTGGCCTGATTTTCCTGATTCATCCAATAGAAATAAAGAATATTACGGAAAAAAAGCCATTGTTATTAGGGAAGATAATAGTATAAAGTCAAAGAATCCTTTCTGTGCTGGAGATTTTTTCCCCCTTTTTTTTTCTATTAATTGTCTTTCCCCTTTTCTGCAATAATATTCATTAAAAGTTAAATATTACTTTCAAACCAAATGCCAAGGCAAGTCCCGCGCTAGAAGTGAAGCTGCAGAGACCAGCAGTTAAAAGTAGAAGAAACCTGCTAGGGAATGGAGAGGAGAAAGAGAGAAACGGGAGAGAGGGAGAGCATCAACATCCACACATTTTCACACCTTCTAAWCACTCTTTAACTAAAATATTTGCAGAGCAGGAAGATTCAGATTTATATTCTTGAAAGTCCCATGGGTGGTCCAGTATAATATTTCTTATGTCCTGCATGAGCTGTCATTCTGCGGCTTCTACAATCCTGCAAGTTGCAGCTCGCATCTCCTTGAGTTCCGAAATTAMGATTTTTGCTAAAGTTTTAACTATAGAGTCTCTTATCAAGAAGAGATTTTTTTTTTCCCTGGGGGGACCTAACCCCATTGCTCCAAACAGGTTGGAAAGGAGCTTTGCAGAAAAAAAGACATGTTGGTGCTGGTGGACACCAAGTTGACCATGAGCAAGCCAAGTGGTCTGGCAGCAAAGGCAAGTGGTGTCCCTGGGCTGCATTAGGCAGGGCACTGGCAGCAGGTCAAGGGACACGAGCCTTCCCCTCAGCTCAGCCCTGGTGAGGGCACACGTGAGGTGCTGGGTCCAGTGCCAGGCCTCCCACTACAAGAAATACTGAAGAACAATGAAGATGATTAAGATATTGAAGCACCTGCCCTAGGAGGAGAGGCTACGAGAGCCGGGATTTGCACAGCCTCATGAGTGGAAGTTGAGGGGATCTTCTCCAGTGYATAAATATCTAATGGGAGGCAGCAAAAAAGATGGAACTAGACTTCTTAGTGGTACCCAATGACAGGGAGCTTGCACAGAGAGGTTGTGGAGCCTCCATCCTTTGAGACAGTCAAAACCTTGACAGACAAGGCACTGAAGAGCCTGCTCTAGTTGACTCTGCTTTTAGCAGGGGACTAAATGATCTCTGAGGTCCTTGCCAGGCTCAACTATTCTACAATTTTATGAATACAGAAGTATTAATTTGGTGACTCAAAGCAGTCGGCTTAAGAGTTATTTCTGCAAGGTTTAGTTGGCAGTCCAGAGCCCCAGTCGAACTTGCTGGCCATTTCAACTATCCATCTACCTTTTCCCATGAAAGAGAGCRGTATATAATTTGGGCACAAGCAACCAAGATCATCAAATAAACCCACCCTGCACATTAGTGGCTTGCTACAGATGTAGAAAATTACATGATGCTCTGGTGCTACCCACCCCAGGTATATGCCAAAAAATATGACCCCTGTGGCTAGAAAAGGATAAACCTTGGTTAGTCACTGCACTAGGGTTTGGTAGACTTGACCCAAGGTGTAGGCCCTGTTGCTAGACTGCAGGACGCCCCTGAACAAAGATTTCTTGAGCTGATGGTGGTTTCTGCATCAGTAAGATAYACGGATCAGAGAGCTCTCCTCCACTGCAAAGTACTTCAGGAGTGACACACAGGAAAAAAATACTATAAATGTTTGGTATTGTTCTCTAAGCTCTTTCATGTCAATACTCAACAAAATGAAAATAATGTGTTGCTTTTGGTATGGAGTGATACTAAAGAATATATTTGATCTGCTTTTATGTTTTGATGGCATTTTTGACATGAAATAACAAGAAAGAACAACATTCCCTTACTCACCCGCTTCTGCCCAAAATAGCTTCATATAAATAGCATGACTTCTTTATAACATGAAGACTTCTGAGCACTTGGYTTTAGTAATTTGTTAATCAAGGGAYTGACATTAAATGAGACTCCTGTTTCAAGGTAAATAAAGCTCTAAATGCAATTAGGTCTTGATTAATTAAGGCAGAGATTTTAAAGAGAAGTTTAATAGCACAGGAAAACATATAAAACAAGTTGTAGTATATAAATCTCAGAGTTTTGTATCCATTGCTGCATCCCTTTTAGCTGTTACTCGTGCTTCAAATGTTTGTTATTTACTTTGTTTGTCCTAGCATGATTAAGCTCTCATCACAAACATATTCTTACTGAGAGATGATATCTGCTGTGAAATCTGGTTATTCATTTAATAAGAAGTTTGTTCCCAATTGCTTGAGCACAGTATTTCCTTTTCCAAATCTCTTCTGCATGAACACAGTGTGCAATACCACCAAGTGTGCRATTTTCTGCTCGTGTTCTTGTAGCCCTCTCATACACATTCATTTAAAAGGATTCCATGCGAAACACCTCTGCCTAAAACATTGAGATTGAAGCTTAGCCTTGCACCTGTACGCAGAAATAATTCACCAAGCCCAACCAAATACAGGATTCCTGAGAGGTTTCAGTCATTCCTCAGAAGCGTGGTAGACAGTCTGAAGAAGAGCCATGAGCCTGCCCTAAGGAGCTTGCAATTAGACATTATCTAAATAATAGAAATTGTAGGATAAGGTAATGAGAAAGGATGTGAAGTGGAGTGTAAGACCAGATAATTACTGTGTTTAATTTCAGAGCATATGAATAAATGAGTAAGTTTTCAAAAAGCAGTATTTTCAGAGTCTACCACCCCAAACAGGCCTCTCAATTCTAGTGAGAAAAACTGGACAGCTTGTATTATGTGTGTAACTTTATGTACTTATGTAAAATTATGTAAGTTTAAATACTTGATGCAAATGAGAAGGAGGCTGATTCTTGCTATAAAGGACTTGTTGTTACAAATGAAACGGAATGCAAGCATCATGTTATTGATCACGCTTCCTCCATGAATCAAATTTTAGACTTTTTAAAAAGATGTAGTGTTTTCTAAGGATATTCAGATAYATCTAATATAAGGAAGAAACGAACTAAGTGCATTTGGTACTTTCAACAGCATTTACTAGATAGTTCTGGCCCTGCAAGCAAAATGTTTCCACTGCAACTGATTTACTTTTTTTAATTAAAGTATAGACTGCACAGTTAACATAGTAAAAATAATTAGGATATTAATTATACTCAGTACAGCAGCATTGAATCTCTTTAGACATAATAATACCACAAGACAGTTTTAAACCATGTTGCAGCACAAACGCAAACTACATTTTAGGTTTTGAAAGACATTCATGTTTAAGACTTACAAAAGCATGTATATTTGTAATGTAAACCACAAATTCCCATTGATAATCCTTTAGATAGCCACTTTGCACCCCTAAATTTCAGCCTTCTGCAGGAATTAAGAGCCTAGAAGTAGACTATTACTCTACTGCTCAGTCTCTGTCCATGTGCATTTGGCTCTGCAGTGACWCAATTTCAGGTGGAAGTTTATGTCTCTCCTATTTGTTTCCTTCCGCTTCATTCCAAAGCCTTGTTAACTATCACCCTGAGGACCAGCACATTCCTGTGGATCCATATAGCCTACAAAGTTATTTGGGAAGACACTGTCTTGAACACAAGAGCTCACAATTAAGCCATGGCTACTCTCTGTATACTTGCACACAGCTTTTTTTCCTGCCGAGTTCTTCTGAAGAGCCTGTATAGCATAGGAAGAAATAAACATACAGTTCCATGGAAGGAAGGAGAACAAGCCACTCTCTGATGCAAGATTTCAAATAACTTATACACTGGAATTCCCATCCAAGAAGCAGGCACGTCCAAGTCAGATTCAGTAATTTCCTTTGTAAACGTAAATGTATTATTTTATAGATATATTATTTGATAGACTGCACACATATGTAATTAGCATAGATATAAAAGCTTAGGAATTTAAGATCATTGCACAGATATTTTTTAATCCTACAATGTAGACTAAGGCCTACCGTATAACCAAAGAAATTATTCCAAAAGATGTCCTCACTATCTTACWGCACAATATATTCATTTTCACTCTCTAAAGCATACCCAATAAATTCTGCCAAACTAGAATRACTGGGTTACATGTATGTGAATTATTACACATGTAACAGTGAAGAGGATTGCTATTGCCACCACATAGGAGGACAAATTTGGAGAACCCTACTGCTAAAAAGGGACTATGTCCAGACCATGGTTCTTTGCCAAGGAAAGAGTATGTTAAATTGCTTGCCTCTTGTGGCCTATGTATGGCATTGAGTGCCTCAAAGGAAAGGGTGTTCAGGGTGTCATCCAGAAATGCTTCTCTTTGTCAGAAAAAGATGATGTTTCTAAGCATCTAAAAGATGACTATTATCTAAAAGTCTAAACGGCCTAAAAATTTTCTAACAGATGACAGTTTCTGAACAGTTCTAGAGATTTAATTTACAACATCTTCATTGCATGGAGTGAATATTTCTCACTAAAAATTAAAATGTATTTCAGGTCCCTTAACAACTGACCTTAATGCCATCGTGACAGCATTTTACTAGTAAGGATACTAGAGGAAGTGGAACATTTTAGGAACACTTTCTTTAGCCACAGAATAGCAAGGCACTTAACTTCAGACATTCTCCCTTTCACAATGGACCTGAAGCACCAACAGACCAGCTAAGCTGAACAGTTCTTCGGTGTAGGAGGGATACATTATGAGCTTGGTTTTAACACCACCAACATTACAAATTGTAACTGCAGCAATGAATGTGAATGCATCTTTTTCCATGRCTATCGCAGAAACAAGAGGCAGGTATGGAAGACATGCACTGCAGGTCCAGCTTTAGCTCTGAAGAGAAGGGGTCACATCAAGGTGAGAAGTGTTTCCATGTTGGGCAGTTTATTTCAGTCTTTGCCTGAAATCAACTTCCAAAGCAAGGAGAGAACGAAGACATCCCCAGGGTTTTAACCACAGGCTGAGCGTCTCGCTGCTGTGTTGCAGCCAGCTGCTGCCCAAGTGAGCTGCTGCCACTCCAGCAAGCTGGCGAGACCTGCAGCTCGCTGAAGGACTACAGCAAGAAACTCCCTCGCTCCAAATGAGCGTTMCATACACTGGGATCATAGAATCACAGAATGCCCAAGGTTGGAAGGGACCTCAGAGGTCATCGAGTCCAACCCCCCTGCTCAYGCAGGGTCMCCTAGAGCACGTGGCACAGGGCTGCATCCAAGCGGGTTTTAAAGATCTCCAAAGAAGGAGRCTCCACAACCTCTCTGGGCAGCCTGTTCCAGTGCTTTGTCACCCWCACAGTGAAGAAATGCTTCCTTAAGTTCCTGTGGAACTTCCGATGCTTCAGTTTGAAGCCATTTCCTCTAGTCCTATCCCTGYCCACCACTGAAAAGAGGCCGCCCCCCTCCTCCTCACTGCCTCCCTTGAGGTATTTATACACGCTGATCAGGTCCCCCCTCAGCCTCCTCTTCTCCAGGCTGAACAGACCCAGCTCTCTCAGCCTTTGCTCACAGGGCAGATGTTCCAGGCCTCTGATCATCCTGGTAGCCCTGCGCTGGACTCTCTCCAGCAGCTCCACATCCCTCTTGTACTGGGGAGCCCAGAACTGGACGCAGTACTCCAGATGTGGCCTCACCAGGGCTGAGTAGAGGGGGATGATCACTTCCCTCGACCTGCTGGAGACGCTTTTCTTAATGCACCCCAGGATCCCGTTGGCCTTCTTGGCCACCAGGGCACMCTGCTGCCTCATRGTCAACTTGTCGTCCACCATGAYRCCCAGGTCCCTCTCTGCGGGACTGCTCTCCAGCAGGTCCACCCCTAATCTGTACTGGTGTCCAGGGTTATTCSTCCCCAAGTGCAGGACCCTGCACTTGCCCTTGTTGAACCTCATGAGGTTTCTCGCCGCCCAGTCCTCCAGTCTGTCCAGGTCCCTCTGGATGGCAGCACAGCCCTCAGGGCTATCAGCTACTCCACCCAGTTTGGTTAACTGGGTTTTACCAAACTGGGTTACCAAAGATTATTGGTAACAGGCAATATTTTACATTGCAGTGACTTTTTTGAAGTTTTGACATTTGTTTGTTTACAGCAGAACTCCTAACAAGACTGTGAATATGCATTAGAGGGTATCACATTACATAAAGGAAAATAAACTATTGGGACAACTTTGCACGACATGGAAAACACTTCTGTTGAATGCTCCATATACCAAAGCTTTCTGGGCCTCTCCTTTCAGTGCTTTTTCCTCATATGCAAGAAAGACTATTACTAAAACACATCTTCCATAGTAAAGTATTATTTCAACAGATTAAGTCAAATCAAAACTAACCAAAGGAAAATATATTCCAGAATTCCATGAATAAAATCAAGTATGTCTCTTTACAAGAAAGATTTAGGAAAGAATGAACAGTACTTTATACTCTGTTAATCACAGAAACAATTTATGAATCTCAGATTTTAATTCCTTTATCCCATATGTAGATTACCTTAATAGAAGTTCTTTGGGTAATTTTTTGTTAATAAGGGCTTCATCATTATTTGAGAAAACCTGGAAACAAAAGGGAGAAGAATCATTTAAAAGCACAAATAAAAGCACAGATATTGAAAAGCACAGACAACAAACAGTTCACTAGAAAAATAAAAACAACAAAGCCAAAAGCTCCAACAAAGCTCCTTTCTTTTTAATTACTGGTAATGCCTACTTTTTGATATGTTATTTAGTAATTTTAGAAGGCAATTTCAATATGCACAGCAGTCACACCCACACATACACCTGTTTTTTGCTCTTACCAATTCAACAGCACAAAAATTTTGGAGCAACCTAATATTCAGCAAACAAGCAATCTGAAACCACACTTATTTCATATAGATGTATTTTTGCAATATTAAAAATTCTATCAACAGCAAGATACACATGCATATACTTGTTGCACAGTTCCAAAACTGTCCCATTACAGAAAAYAGAAATTGGATAATCTGTAGTTACTCAGGTCCTTTTACTGTCTACAGCATAAACCAGTTGCCCATGAAATGCAAAGTTGGATAAATTATCATAAAGGTTTGAAGAACTCACTCCTACAGTAGCAACAGTGGTATGATAGCAGTTACTATATAAACAAAAGATGCACTTCAGTGAAGGCTACAAGAAACAGAAGATGCCTCATCTAGCATTTCATAGGACTAACACATCTCCCAAGAAGAAAGTAGAGGGACAAAGAAAATATCAAGAGGAAAAAGCAGACAATATTAAGATGATATGAGAAAAGTGTGAGGCAAGTGGAGGAAAGAATTTTTTTTCAACCTTTTTTGTATTTTTCTTCATACAATGAGTTTTATGTCTCCTTCTAATTCATAATTATAAATATAGAATCTGAATAGTTAGAAAAATGAAAGTGCCTCTTTAAGCTACTCTTAATCTGAAGAAATATATTAACCTCTAGAGTGGTATTACATTTGCATCTCAAAACAGACTCTTTTAGAAGAGGTTTTTTTTCCTTTTTTATTTTTTCTTAAGCTCTTCAATTTTGCTCTTTCTCTGAATGAATTAGAGGTAAGGGATAATCGAGCAGCCATCTTCTAGATGGAAACTTGCCCAGTAATTTTTATCATGTACACGCAGAGAGCAAAGGGAAAAGGTGCATATGGGACAATATATTTCTTCTTTAAAGAGATCCTGGCATTACAGAATTTCCATTAATAAAGTAAATACTCTGGACACAGACATGTAGATCTCCAGTCAGGTCACACCACCTCTCTCAAGTAAATACCCTGTCCCTTAATCTTTTCTTAATATTTCTCATGTGACTTCCATTAGGAGTTTTCAACTTCGATTTTATCTACTATTTTTTAAATGATAACCATAACTTTCAAAAAACACATTCAAATAATGGTTCATCAGYTAGCATAATTAACATCCTCATCACTTTGTCAAATGTGATTTATTTTTCTTCAGTTACAGATACTGCCGTAAGATGTAATGACTTGCCTCCCAAATAACTACACAATAATATAATGAAATATCAAAGAAAATACTGCAGACATAAAAGGAATATTTGTTTCTTTGTTTCCTTTTGCACTTGTTTTCTAGTTTCACTGTGTCAGTGAAAGGGCATCCACTCTCTCCAGCTTTCTACTGCAAGAAGAACATGGAAACACCATAGACAGATGTGTTTACAGAGAAAAAGATGAAAATGATGAATGATGAAAGATGACACTGAAAATAGGTAATGGAGTGCTATTGTAAAACCAGCTCTAAYATTCCTGTAAATATAAACAAGGATACAAAAAAGAAATCAACATAAACTAGAGTGTTTTCAAGAGAGTACAACAGAGTGAGAGAGAAAAACTGTAGTGATGATCTACCAAGGTTTGTTTTCCACAGCTAATTGTATTAGTTGCAAAATAATTGCCTTTACAGTGTCAATGCAGTAGACTGCTCATGTCCCTTCACTGACCTCTATCTGTACGTGGCATCCTCAGTGTGTTTTTCCCAGATCAGTTATAATGAGCTACAATTGCACATTTCCTTTAAAAGGGCCTTTTATTTGTTTACACCAAATATTKTATCAACTGCTTCGATTTTTTGTTGCATATTCTCTCTGTGTGAGTAACTTTATCTATTATTTACATCTGTCAAATTTAAAACTAAGAGGAATAATCTCACCTTTTGCTTCCTCCTCCACGTTATTGGCCCTACTATTGTTAGCACTACACTATAGCTTCCTACTATACCATATTTGTGAATTATGCCGTAACGGTGGCAGAGCTTGCCACCATTAAAACTGGCAGTTTTCAGTGTCTCTAAAAGCTAGTGAGAAATCTCTCATCAAAGCCCAAAACAGTGAGCTGGAGAATCCTTTAACTGGACTCAAAAAAGTATGTTTTTCTGTAGCAAGAAGCAAAGGGAATTTCATCTGCGCTTTGCTGTGATCATCTGAAAGACTTTGAAATTTCTGTTAACTACTGGTTTCAGCATAAAAATAACCTTATTTTTATGGTTAATTTTGTGGGCAGCCTTTAGGTCTTTTTTTCCAATGATGAAATTTTTCTTGCCCTTCAGTCCTCTAATAAAGAGAAGAAAATCCTTCACACAGGAAACAATTATACCAGCAAATCAGCCATTACGGCTTAGTTCTATTGAGATATTTAGGTGTTTAGTTTCCACTAAAATTACAGTGGATAAGAGAGGGCTTTCACTCTGAAAACTTCTTAACCCAAAATTTATTATAATCAATTTTTCAAAAATAACTTTGCTCAATAGGGTGTTGAAGAGAGGGAAGAGGAAGTCTGAGAGACCCCTCATAACATCAGCCAAAAGAAAAAGAGAGAGAGAGAGAGAGAGAAAGAGAGAGAGAGAGAGAGAGAGAGAGAGAGAAAGAGAGAGAAGTGATATACTGAAAATATGGCTGAAAGACTTACCAAGCCAGGAATACAACCTAAGATTGGATCACTGTCTCCAAATGAGACAGTGGTTTAAAAATAAAATCCATGTGTTCCCCTTCTGTTATTGACACAGAATACTTCCCAGTTAAATTGTAAACATTTCTGTATGCAAAGCAAGTCTCTTGAGTTTTTACTGGCAAAAACTGTATTTATTTAGTGTAGCTAATGCAGTAATAGACATCATACGGAAGAGATGTTTTAACGGAAAAGCCTAACAAAATAAAGATTTAATCAGTTCCCCCCATGCACATATTTTGTCACCAAACACAAAACCCACCAGCTTGCCGCACCTCTTTCCCCAGTGGAAGGGCTTAATTGCTGCCTATCCAATTTCACCTTTGCTGTGCTACTGAAATTGCTTCTTGCTACAGTGAGAAGAAAGTGAACAGAACAGCTTTGCTGTTCTATTCCTGAGCATATAAAGTAACCAGCAGCATGATAAAAAATCTCTATATTCAACATCCAAAAAAAAAAAAAAAAAAAAGGAAGAAGGGGAGAGGAAGAAAAATCATCATTTTTTACTGTAAATTAGAGTTTACTTTGTATGTTACAGTACAGGCTGCTCCCTAATGGTTAGAGAATCCCCGCTAGCTGGTGCTTCCTCTAGAGAGGAACAATCATTACAGAAGACCTAGGCAGACAAGTGGAATCATTTAACGCTATGCAAGCAGCCAAGTCTAGCAAAATCTAGTAGCCGTATCCAGGCAACAAGAAGAGTTTTAGGCAAGAGCATGGATAATATGCATTGCTAACAGAATCAAAGTAAGTAACACCAAAGACCCAGCAGCTGATAGCGCAAGACTGTGGTTAAATTTGAACCTACAGGAGAGCTTTCTGCATAACCACTAAAATTACAAAAAGAAACTAAACCTCAGAAGGCAATCTCATTAAAAACCAAGCCCACCTACAGCACAGACAAAGATTATCTAATTCCAGAACCCTGCTGCTCAGACACTGAAGTCAGAAGGTGGCAGAGTCTTCTGCTCCCACGCACAGACACTACTGGCCCTCCAGGCCATCAGCCCTACACTCCAGCTCCTCCCTGCACTCCCTGGCTTTGAGTTTGCACAGGTTAAAACCTCAGCCCTTTTGTCCTGCCAGGGCACCTGAGCACCTAACTAAGGCTGCATGTGTTCTCCCAGAGCCCCATGCATTGTCTCCAGGAAGCTACCTCTTCACTGCTGAGATACCTAGTGCAGCTTTTAAACTGATCTTTCTAATCTGATTGCATCTTTCCAAGCTGATCTTGCCTGGGACTGGTTGATCAACAGCAACTAGCASCTCATATCAAAAGCCTCTTGTTCTCAATGCTTTTGTCTTCTTAAAAAGCTAAGTCTCTGCTTTAGAGAACAGCATCCAACATATAGCCAGAGCAATCCCTCTGTCTTGCACTGACCTGGGGCTGCCTACCCTGGCCATATTGCCTTGAAAGTTTCCCCAGGGGCAGCATCAGCCTATGCAATAGAACTTGCCAGCCAGAATTAGCTGGCTATACCATCCATTTTACTGCTTGGTTTTCTTCCCTTCCAAAAAAAAAAGCCATCTTTCTAGTTTTGCCAGCACTGATACTTTGATCACATCATTTGCACCTTTTCCCATTTGCACCTGGCTCTGCAAGCCCTATCCTCACCGGGTAACAGATTGAGGTCACCCATGAACCTCGAGTCCTTGTCTTCATCCTCCTCAGCCACACAGCTTGACCTCAAGGCCATGGCCATTCCAACTTGCCAGGCTCTTATGCAGGGCAGGAAAAGCTTGGAGGTGATCCTCTCTGCAGTCGTGGCCACGGCAGTCAATTCTCAGCTGCCAGAACAGCCAACATCACCCCTTCCTGGGATTTTTCAGAAGAGTTGTCACCTTCTAAGAATAAAATTGGAAATCACCAATCTAGCCTTTGTAAGAGCTGCTCGACTATTCCAAGCAACCAAGTTGCTACAGTCTTACAGGTGAGTCTAACTTGTTACCTGTGCAGGCGTAAGGCYGTTAGCTGTTTACTGCAATAGAATAACCTTGTCTGCCAGCAGGTCGTCAAAGAGAAAACCCTCTGAATCAGACCCATCTATCTTACCAGCACCATTACTGACGTTACAATGGCAGAGATTTACTCATGCTTTTATTTTGTTTTAAGTTCTGGTATGAAGCGGCTATGAAACAACTTTGTAGAAAAAGCTTTTTGAATTTTTTCAGCAGCACTGTCTTAACCTTTCAGGAAATGCAGAGTGTCCTCAGGGACCTTGAGTGTAATAGTCATCATATTCGAATTAACTTGTTGAAAATTATAAATGGAAAATCCAATGACTTGGGGAATTACTAATGGCCCTAACTATTTGCAGGCCATGGCCCTAATTATTTGCAGGCCTAGAATTCAATTGAAGGGTAGCATTTTATCAATACACACTGTCATCTAACTGATGTTCGGTACCCTTCATGACATAAAACATTAGGCTCAATCCAATACCTAACCAGCTGAAACAGGTGCTACGCTATTATTTGAGGAAAAAAAGAAAATAAGTGCTGCTCCCTGCAAGATTACTAGCTTTCTAACACGACATAGTCATTCCATGCAGATTAAGTTCCATCTAATCCCCTCTTTGCCTTTTATCATAGGATATCATAGGATCATTAAGGTTGGAAGGGACCTTGAGAGATTTCAGAGCATCTTCATTTAACCGCTACCAAAGATGATAGAAGAAGCCTGAAGTGTACATGCAGAGGGGGAGAAAAAGAAAAACAAATAAGCAAAACAAACCAAAACCCCCTTTTACCTAATTTTTGATGACCAGGTGAAGCTCATAAGACGAGTGCATAAACAAAAAGGAGTAAGCAGTTTGGAAAAAAATAAACTGTTAACACAAATTTTGTGATGAAGCATTTATATACTATGCCCAGAAAATAAAGCATTCAACTGAAGTAATCTGAAGACTAGAACGTTAAGTGGTGCATCATCTACTTTCCGGGCCTAAAGAACAACAGACCTGTGGCAAAAGAACTGACAGATAAAAATGCTGTCAACTTCAGTACATGACAAAGCAAAATTTTGCACCTTCCAGATATTATGCCATCTTTCCCCCACCCCAGGTACCAGCAGGTAAATAATAAATCTGACCTCAAAAAGAAAACAGACTCGAATGTAAATTGCAAACGCAGAGTTTGGAGCAGCTGGAAAAGCTACTTCCCTTTGACTATGTACGTAACTTTGTGACTGGATGTAGCAATCCTGCAGTAGACTCTAAGGCAGCTTCCACCCCAATGCCATTCACCGGGGCTGCCGATGCATATTCAAATTCAAATTTGTCTCCTCACAAAGATACCATTTGGGTTTCATGCTCCCTTGTAAAACCACACGATRTGCACACATTCTCAGACACTCATAGGACGATACAAAAGCAGTGTGAGGAGAGCAGGAGTCATTGGCAGTGAGGGCTCGCTAGGAACACCACAAGCGGGGCGCAGCGCTGAGGCTGCTCAGCTTTTGCCACCTGGGTTTAATCCACATCACAGATCCACAAGAGCCCTCCGGAGCGGCCATCCTGGAATTCCTGCTCTCAATAATCACTTCAGCATATAGGTGTTCTTATCACCACATAAAGGGTTAGTTTGATTCCATGTCTCCAATATTATCATACAAACTAACACACTATGGGCATGGGGGTAAGGAGRAGAAATGCTCGTGCAGCAGGCAAATGGGAATTCTTCTGCAGGCCCATTTCTCCAGGAGTTTACATCACTCTAACTTGGGCTGCTGCAGTCTTCCCTCCACATCTAGAAGGAAGATCTCTGCTTTCACAGCACTACCTTCAGCAGTAAATGAAATTACATCTTACATCCTGACTGCAGTGCTGAAACTGAATTTATAAAAATGATTATAAAAATGACTCCACGGCTTCTCTGAAGCCCTTTCCAAGCAGAGCTTGATCGCACTGCTAACACTATGTCAGAAGAAATGTCCACCTTATTACTGAGAGAGTGAAGTTTTTAGTGTTATGAAGAGCAATCCTTCTCTGTCAGGCAATTTCCTCAGCATAGGAACCAGAAAACAAGATGACAAGATCAGTGTTGCCACTGCACAAGCCATATAAGCAGTACATAATAAAAAATTTCAGTTACAAGGGACTAAATTAGGTACCTCTTCAGGATTACATATGGAAACTATGACTTACTTCAAGGGAAGGAGCATCATAGCATCATTCCCCAAATATCATTTTAAATTTGTTCTAAGAGAGGTAAGAGATTGAGATTTAGAGGAGAAGCTGAGCTCCCTTTTAATTGTCAATATGTGCAAGAATTCACACTTGCGGCATTTACTCCAGGAGTCAACTATCCTCAATACTTTTGCCTAAGAAGATCATTTGCAGAACTCTAAGCACAATAAAACATTATGCCCTTTATATTTAGCTAATAACTACACAACATTAAGTCACGATATGGAAATGCCTTTCCTCAACGAAGCTTTGACCTCAATTCAAACCTCTGGAGACAAAGGAACTTAACATCCTGGTACAGTTTCATATTTAWGCAGATTTGATGATGTCTTGTCCCTTTACTGACTTAAGAACACTGGCTAACAAGTTGAACATCAAGCAAGCCCAGTGAAAACAGTTTGCTGTTCCCTACTGCCTACAGGAAGACACTGACAAAAGAAGGTTTACCATGAGGTGAAGCCAATATTTAATGGAAGGCACTTCATGCCAGCTTGAAGACACTTTCTTGCAGGCTAAATAGCAGCAGCAGTTTGTGGTTCTAAGTAATTGTGAGTGTGCAAACCCAGCAAGAGGCACATTTCTAGGTCCAAATCCTCCTCTAATATGAATGCTGTGATTCCTTTTAAATGCTTCACTCTGTATCGCATCTTTGCCCAATTTTCATGAAGCAGGAGAAGGGAAAACATTGGGGTCTACAAAAACAAGCTTCTTGCAGATCCTACGACTTCTTCAGCCTAGGACTTCTTCCTAAGACCTACTTCAGCAGGTAAATAATATCTCAAATACCCTTCAAATACAAAACAGACTTAATTGCAATCGGCAAAAGCCTATGTTTGAAATACCTGTAAAAGACGTGTCCCTTTGACTACTCAAGAGACTTGTGACTCAAAGCAGAAAGACTGCAATAGTCTTTAAGGCAGCTTCCACCAAAATTCATATTCATATTCAAATTCAAATTTGTCTCCTCACAAAGACGGTCAATTTGGTTTCATGATTCCTTGTAAAAGCACATGATATATACATTTTTAGACATCTATAGCATGATGAAATTTAGTCACCGAGGAAAGTTCAATTTTCACAGTCTTCATGTGATGATACATACTTTTAATACCTTATGCTTATCTTTTCGCATTTTAAGATAAAGACTTTTCCTTGCACTGTTAACCACAAATTTGGTTTATTTGAGATTATGTGACAAAGGGTAGAACAGAAATGCATCAAAAATATTTATGACTGAAAAGAAAAATAAGTTCTTAATATTCTATCCACATCACTTGTGTTAACACTCAAGCAACAATACTGAATTCTAACTAATTTTGAGGAGCTGGAATTGCTGCAGCAATTCTCTTAAATACAAGATACTGGCCTTCMCCACAATCCAAGAGAGATTTAGGTGGATTTCTAGAGCAATAAAGTAAGGGAGTTTCAATTTTATGGTATCCCAATAAGTCGCAGCAAGAAGCAGAGTCTGATTTCGGTCTTCAGAAGTCATTTTTTTGTTTGCATCTGTTTGCATTCCTCCTTCTCTGAATCTTCACAAACAATTAGAAGATCCAACCACGTGTCAAAAGCAAATATCCAMCCACATGCTAAAAGCTAAAGTGGGAAAACTGATTTGGAAAAGCTCGTAAGGCTGAACTCCAAACTCACATATATTCAAATTAAGTCAGGCATTATACCTAGCTCTAGTATTATCAGAAATTGTAACAGTTATAATGTTTTGCTAAAACATTAGAAGCAAAATGGAGATATCCATGCAGCATATGAATAAAATATGATAATATTATCATAATATCTAAACAGATAATAATAAAGAATGCAAATGCACAATGCGTCTCTTTGATTGAATTAACTACAGTCTGAGCTGCTAGGGAGAAACTTGAATACACAATTGCATATGTTTTGTCACTCTTAGTATATCTGATTTGTAAATACTTCTGATTGAGTAAAACCAGTGCCAGAGTTGTTGGTAACAATTTCCATCAGATTACTATAGCTACTCTGATTTCTAATTGACAAAACAGCTGAAATACTGTTAATGTGGAGCCTTCTGTTGGCTTAAGCATTCAGATCAATATTGCCATAGTGCCAAGACTAGTACTACTTTTCTAACTTTAAAATAGCTGCTCCACTTCAACAGAGACAAGACTGTTATTTTATGTTTCTTACATATTAAACTTTCCATATGTATTACTCCTGTGTTATCTCCGATTTTAATTAAGATCACTATATCCCTCAGTCTATTTTTTTTTCTTTTGTCAAAATAGACTAGCAATAAGCTAATTGCTCTTTTGATTTGTAGGAGCCATGTAGGAATATTCCATTCCCTATATTATAAGGTAAGGTCTGATGTTAATTCTCTAAAAATCAAGAGAAGGAAGGAATTAAASCATGCAGCCATAAAGAAATGAGAGGAATGGGGCTAATCCTTTAACACAGAAGGATTCAAGCATAAGTATCCATTGAGCAAAGCTTCTGAAACATACCAAAAAAAAGGCACTATTTCATCCTTTTTTTTTTTTTTTTTTAAATCAGCTGTCAGGTGCAATTATGGACCTCCTCAGTATCAGAATCTTAATATGCTCTGCTGTAAGACTTATCTGGTATAATTTATGGCATTTTACCTGTACAGCTACAGCAGCTACTCAGCTCTTCAGGCAAATGCTGTGCCTTCTGAATTTGGATTGCTAAATGCGAATTGTCAAAATGGACCCCAAACTTTACACCTGGTTCTGAAGTTCATTAAATGGAAGACATTTACTTACATTGCCAATCTGTTTATAAAATGCTTTGTTCATTGTCGGGCAGTCTGTTKCTTAAGTTTAGAATATGAGACAAATTCAGACTCCAAGACATCTCACCTGAGATAAGCTACAATAGGAAGCATGATGGAATACTGATGTGAATGGGACGTGCTGGTCAGTTATACCACAATCACCTCACCAATACTATATGATCAGCAGCCAATCACTGATGATTATTCTTTCTTATAACAACAAAGATTTCTACAAGAAAACCTTTGCAAACGATATCCATGGACCTCCAAAACATGACGGTACATTGAAGTGTACTTCAAGTCTGCACAGGCTACACAGATTTTTATTTTACCTCACATTTTTGTTTTCAAGGTTGCTTTGTTAGTTTCAAAACGCATGAGCTAGATCAGGAAAGAGCAGAAGACGAAGAGCCAAGAAGAAAGGCATGCAGGATGAGGAAGCCTTTATGCAGAGAAGCAGCAAAGCAGGAGCTGCTAAGCACAGAGGTTCAGCACCAACCTAGGACAGCACCAGAGGGACACACACGCATCTCCCTCCCTCCTTAGGATCTGCCACTTATTTTTTCCACATACGACGAGCCACAGGAAGCCCACTAGCAATGAAGACAAACGCACATGCAAACACGCCTGAACACGGAGCACCTGCCCAAACCCCATAACAGCATTGCTGTGAAGCCAGGCGCCACGACACGGGTGTAGGCAGCAGCGTGCCCTCCCCGAGCCCGYGGGCTGCCCCACACGCCGCCCCACGCGCTGCCCCACGTGCCTCCTTCGCCACTGCCCCTGCTGCTCCTCCTTGTGCTGCCTGCCCCAGCACAGGCCACCCATGCACACACAGAACCGTCTCGTTCATCTGCTACACGCGTGCAAAAGCACGGGCAAGCCTTGCCACACCCAACACATACACATCTATAAGAACATCTATACATCGCACCATGCCCAGCGCTCGCTGTCCGTGCACACAGGGCCCTCACACACACACAGAGCCCGGCCCTCGCACACTGCCCGGCAATGCCGCAGCCCCGGGCGCATCCCCCGGGCCGGAGCCCACATCTGCTCCACCGCCTCGGCGCTCCATATAGGGGGAGAACACACACATACACACACACACATACATACATACATACATACATACACACGGCAGCTCCCCGCCGCACGCACCGCGTTATGTAAGAGGCCCCCGGCACACCCCACCTGCTCCGCGCACGGACACGCGCATCCCACGGGGGGACACCCTCCCCCTGGCCCCCTATACGTTA